>NC_133460.1:104698459-105021959 GCF_048565385.1 Saimiri boliviensis
TCTCATGGGGCCTACCTGTATAGTTAGACTTAGACTTCTGGTTCTTATTGATGCTGTCAATGAGGAAAACTTGTCTTTTGTAAAGTTTCAGTTGAGTTTTTGCATTATTTTCTTTGATATAAGAAGGTAAAACCTATCCAAGAAGAGTATCGAAAAACTCAAATCTGTCCTTTTTCATTAGTAACACAGTTTGAGTAATATGTATTTACTGACTGTTTCTTGACAGAACCACAAAAACATTATAAACTATATTTTAAAATTGTAATGAAATCACTGTCAAGTTTTTTGGTTCAATATTTCCTGAACAGCAGGTGATAACATTCAAAATACTGGTGTATGCAATTTTTTCTGGGCTCTGCCAGAATGATTAATGGTTTGGCCTTGATTTGAATTGCAAAAGAGGTATAAGGCAAGATCAATGATGGGTGTACTTAGACTTCATTATCAAAGAACAGTCAGTAAATTCAGCTCCGTTCTCTGAATGTATATGAAGGGAGAGAGGGGGCAGAGTTTGAAGAATGAATGGTCTGGGCAAGTCAGCTACCAGTGCACAAATGGTGCTTGCTGTGACAACGTCTTCTAACGGAATCAGGATTACAACACAAGCTCCTGGCCTTATTAGTAGCTTCCTTTATTTTCCTGGTTACAAAAGCATGTATCCTCACTGTTAAAAATTCATATACTATAAAATGTCTGAATTGGAAAGTAAGAATTGTCTGGAATTGTTGTCTTTCTCCCTCATCTCCGAGAAAACCACCATAGAGTTGGGTATTCCTCAACTGTTTTCTGTGCTGGTACTAACACTCATTTATCTATTAACAGAGAAAACACCAATAATACATTGTGAGCTTGATTGGTGGCCTAATCTCTCTATGCATTAAAAGAAAACCAATCCACATGCACCTGGGCTGCCTTACGGTCAGACTGTGTCCCTGGCTGGCAGCTGGCCTTGCCCCAAGGTCCACTGTCCTTTAGGAAAGCCTTTTTTGGATGTTATAGTAGGATTGATCAGGATTAGCAGTTTCCTGAACTAGAGTCATTTGAATGTGCCTGGTCTATAAATGGAGGTATTAATAGTTCCTACATCATAAAATTATGCTTGTGAGGATATGAAACTATTTACATAAAGCACTTAGTCCATTGCCTGCTATGTTGTAAACTCCCCAGTAATGACAGCTTATATTCCCTTGCTAGATGTGCAAGCTCCTGAGGACAGGATGCTGGCTGTTTTCCCTTCTGTCTCCCAAGGTCAGAGATTGGCCCACCAAGGTTGTCAATAAATATCTGTTGAAGGGATGGATTCCTTCTAGTTACCTCCTGTATTAGTCCATTTTCATATTGTTATGAAGAGATAGCCAATTCTGGGTAATTTATATAAAAAAAGAGGTTTAATGGATTCCTAGTTCCACATGACTGGGGAGGCCTCACAATCATGGTGGAAGGTGAAGGAGGAGCAAAGGCATGTCTTACATGGCGGCAGGCAAGAGAATGTGTGCAGGGGAGCTGACCTTCATAAAATCATCAGATCTCTTGAGACATACTACCATGAGAACAGCATGGGAAAACCCCACCCCCGTAATTCAATTATCTCCCACCAGGTCCCTCCCATGACATGTGGGGATTATGGGAGCTACAATGCAAGGTGAGATTTGGGTGGGGACACAGCCAAACCATATCACCTCCATTGAGCTTACTGACCAGGGGTCCATCAAGACCCCTTTAAGACCACATCTGTGCTTCACACTGGAAGAAGAATCTGGAAAAAAGAGTTCACGGGTCAGAGAAGATGGAGCCTGCAGTAAGGCTGGGAAGCTGCCAGGCAGGTCCTGCTGCTAAAGAGGGCCCACACCCCAGGGGCTGGGGGGGGGTCTGTGGATGGCTATTCCTCTGTCTCAGGTGGACCTGGCCATGCTTCTGGTCAACAGGATGGCATCTGGGAAGAAGAAGTTGATGCAGTGTGAAAGGACACACTGGAACCTCCCAGCCAATGGTTCAGCCTCTCTTTTCACCTAACCACGATAACAACTGCTGCTCCACTTCTCCCTTTCAGCTCTTGTGCAGATTTCTCCTCTGGCCAACTTTACATTAGATCCATATACAGAGAATACATTCTAGGAAATTTCCCTGCTCAGCCAAGGTGACTCAGTCAGTGAGCCACCATCAAAACCCATTCCTGTGTCTTTTGGCGTAAAACACTCAGGCCCCTCAGTCTTTGAGCTGCTAATGAATCCCATGGATTTTTGCTGGGATGTTCAGAATAGTTTTTACCAGCCAGCTGTACCAGGTTAGATCTCTTCAATCCCATGCACAGGGGGGCCTGCTGCCCAGGATAGATATGCACAGGTACCCATTGTGTGGGGCCATCATCTCCTGCCCTTATGATGTTGAAGTTTATTAGCTGTTGTAGCAGGCGAGGTCTCCTGGGATTTCTCTAGTCTATAATTGGCTTTTACTGTTGTGGGTTCTGTGAGTGTCACAAATAATGAGGTGACATTTGGGTATGACATGGCATCATTAGAGGACTGGTAATGCAGATTATCAACATGCATTCTTGTAGGGAAGAATAATCAAGTAGAAAAATGCTTGAGAAGTAATAAGGGTCAATTCTAAATATATACTCTTTTGGTTTATATTAATGCCAGCAATTAATAATTTATGGCCCTGTCCTCCATGGGGCTTGTGAGTCCCCTGCTAAAATAGTGTTTCTCAGGCCACTGGAAAAACCCATGGTGAGTGTTGGTTAAGAAGTCTGAAGACCATTTGTGCCACTTACAGTGTTGGGTGGATGCAGATTAGTTCATCAGGTGTGGGAGGAAGGGCATGTAATATCCTCGCTTTCCAAATGGAATGATTCTGAGCAAATTTTTATATGCTCCTACATGATTCCAACAATATTACATATCCCCCCCCCAAAAAAAAGCAATTTATAACAGTCATTAAATTGCTGTGACACGAGTGAGCAACATTCCCCCCACCCCAAGAAACACTGCAAGGTGTGTATTTTAACACTCTCAGGAACAAACCAATGCAAATAGCTGTCTCTGGCTGTAGAATTTCTTTTTCTCATGTACCAGGTATTTATGAGATTGAACAGCTCTGCTCATTATAAAATTCAGAACTTTTTTTAGCACCAATGTTCGTAGTTTTCAGGTGATGAGAAAGGGGAGGCTGGGAGAAACGCTAGCGGGTTGCCTGTTATGTACCAGGCTTTTCCATACAAATAGTTTCAAATATCTTATCCCTGCTTTCATCCTCCATCCTATGCCAATGTTTAGTATCCCAGTGATGGCCCTGTTATCAAATGCTCTTAAAGAGGGCAGAACATCTATTAACGCTGGCCCCTGCCTGTCCCTGTCTGCCTCCATCTGTCCTTCCTTGTGTATATTTTTTGTCTCCACTTCTCTTTTTTTGCTAGCAATGTCTAAAAATCTATTCTTACTTTTAACTTAAAAAATTATTATTATTATTATTTTTTTTGGAGACAGAGTCTTACTCTGTTGCCCAAGCTGGAGTACAGTGGTGTGATCTCGGTTAACTGTAACCTCCACCTCCCAGGTTCAAGCAATTCTTCTGCCTCAGACACCCGAGTAGCTGGGACTACAGGCACACGCCACCACACCTGGCTAATAGTTTGCATTTTAGTGGAGACAGGGTTTCACTGTGTTGCCCAGGCTGTTCTTGAACTCCTGAGCTCAGGCAATCCACCCGCCTCGGCCTCCCAAAGTGCTGAGATTACAGGCATGAACCACTGTGCCTGGCCACCTTTAGCTTTCTTTATATTGACAAATAACATGCATACAGCACAGAGAAGTATGTGAATCATAAGAGCTTAGCTCTGCATTTTCCAAAACACTAACCAGCATCCTAGAAGCTGCTTCCTATTCCCTTCTAATGACTACTTCTTCCCATGGCCAGCCCTTCAGACTCCTAGCAGCGTTGATTCATTGGCCTGATTTTGTGGTTCAAATGAATGGAGTCACGTGACTGCTTTCATTCAGCGTTTTGTTTGTGAGGCTTGGCCATGCTGTGTGCAGTTGTAAATTGCTTATTCTCATTGCTGGACACTGTGTCATTTCACGCATGTTCCACAGCTTATCCATTCTACTGTCACTGGGCATTTCTGGCCAGCTAAGGGCAGTGCTTCTAGGAAACTTCCAGTATATATCTTCTGTTGAACATAAGCCCACATTTCCGTGGGGTATATACCTAGAAGAAGAAATGCTGGCTTCCTTTATTGTAGATGTTGCCTGTTCGTCAATCGCCTCAGTCCTCATTGAAATGAAAAGGGAGTCTTGAGTGATGGTTAGACCATAAACTCAGGCATGTGAAAAATGGACTTTTATTTTTAAAATTTAAACCTAATATTATGCTCCAGACTGGGAAAAGTCCTGTTTTAGTCATTTTTTGATTCTCTCACTTTCAATGTGGTAACCAGATCAGACGACAGAGGAAAGGGTCTCTAGCCTTGTCTGTTCCCAAGCTGACAAGGTTCAGACCCAAAGGGTTTTCTGTACTATGCTTGGGGTGTGGGAGTTTGGGGAGCCTGGGACTCTTGACATCTCTGAGATATCCTTCTGGGTCCTTCCTGGGTGTGGTTATGTCTTTGTGGGGAGCCATATCTCTGCTGCTCTCAGAAAAATTCCTTCCCTTCTCTTCCCTCCCCCTTCTCTTCTTCTCTTCCTCTCTCTCTCTCTTTCTTTCTCTCTTTCCTTTCTTCAGGATCTCATGCTCTGTTGCTCAGGCTGGAGTGCACTGGTGCAATTACAGCTCACTGCAGCCTCAAACTCCTGGGCTTAAGTTATCATCCAGCCTCAGCCTCCTGAGTAGTTAGGACTACAGAGTGTCACAGAAAGTGACAAAAATACTAAAAAGACAATTGATATACCATGCTGTGTAACTAAGTCAAATCATTCTACCTCAGAATGGATCTAATAATCTAAATATTTCAAATACTATTAATTTAATTTAAATTATCTGGATAATAAACTTATATTTTCTCCTCAAAACACAGTCTCCTTTTTATGTAAAATATCTAATTTATGAGAAATGGAATTAAGTCAACAGACTTTTCAGTAATATGACACATCATTTTTTCCCCTTTTCTCCTCTTGACAAATGAACTCAAAGGTGACATACGTAGATGTAATTTTTTTTTTGTTCATGGGCATTTAAAATACATTTTTCTTGTGTAAGTGAAATGAGTCATTATATATTAATTTGTATGATCAGATTTATTGGGTTTTCTGGAGCTGTTAGGAGTTTTCAAATACGTACTTAAAAACTTCTGGGTCATTTCTGTGATTTATTGAAAAGTAATATTACATAAATATGAGTTTAGGTGCCCATTAAAAATAGATTTGAATCCCATAATCTGAAAATTACTCAGTTCTTCATACTTCATAATGTATTACATTAGCTGGCAGTATAGAGCCATTATGATATTAACACAGATTTGAGCAGTAATAGAAATGTACTTACAGGAAGGTTAAAAGAATAAGATCCAGTTCTAATGGCTCTTTGTGCCACTCAGAGCAAAGTAATGCTTTGTGAGCATATTTTTAAAGATTTGAATGATGAGTTTATAAGATTTAAAGATATTGATTTCTGGATGCTATTTTGAAATACCATGTCTTATACACTATTATTTAAAAATGTAGGCATTCAAAATAGCCAGAGGGGGCTATTTTTTTCCTCTTCCATTTTAAAGATGACTAGGAATCGGTGAAATGTAAATGATCAGGAATGTCTGCCTGGGGTCCCTAATAGAGTGTCGGGAAGTTCTCTTCTGCCCTTCTTGAGATGGATGGATACCATAAGGAAATTGGCAACCATGACTGCAGAAGCTGGATGGGAATGACTATGCGGACTGCCCTGGGAAGATGGGTGACTCGCTCCCTAGAATATGAATGGCGCTGAGAAAGGGCTTTACCCTCCAACTCTACCAGAAAACTTCTATCTGGACTCCCGCTCTTTGAATTGATGTAGGCATTTGGTCTCACTACTTGACCATCCTCACCCAGTGAAACGTCCCACACTTTGAAGCAAATACAATTCACAGCACAGTACACACAAAAACCTTGGCATAAGACAGAGAAGGTTCTTCTTATTTTGTGGGCTAGTTGCTGTAGAAACATGTAACAAAGGGCAGCCCTCCACTTCTGGTAGAATTGTGTAGCCCCTTTTCTCTGGGCTTGACACCTGTCTTGAATAAGAGTGATTAGAGCCACGTAATATCCCTCTCTTGGCTATTGACTATTTGGTTCACGTACAAAACTCTGTATAAGTTGAAGGAAAATGTTCATGTTCATATGTACTTGTTTGCTATGACTACATTTTGAGGTTTTGTAAAACTGTTATTTTTTTTTTCACAATGTGAAACTGAAGGTCAATAAATTATTAGAGATTTTCTCTTAAAAAAAAAAAAAAGAAAGGGCTTTACCCTGAGGGTCCACCAAAGCTGGGTCTCAGGTTAGTCCAGTCTTTATTACATCAGTTGTGTTGGTATTGTTCCCCCAGCAGAGATCTGTTGAGATGAGTCTGTGTTTCCAATTTCTGCATCATGAATTTAACCTGGGCAAAGCCATGCAGAAACAGGCAAGCACCCGGGGACAACTTCAGATCCCTAACTCCCTCTGCCTTGTTCAAAAGCTCCCTAAAGATGGGAGTTATTAGGATCCACATTCTGCTAGATCTGAGCCCAAATATGATAGCTTAATATAATGGCTAGTTGGTATAAAAAATCCTGGGTATTTGTGTTATTTTTCCTTTTTTCAGAGGGCTTGAGGTGATCAAATATACTGACTTCCTTCTGGCAGTGAGGAGCCCCTAGACTGACTGCTTGTTGGCTTCAGATGCATGCTAGCTTCATCTACAGACAGACTGATCAATATCAGTGCTTAGCCACTTCCCCAGACCTGTTCATGAGAATCATTTAGCACCAGAGTGACCGACCTGGACTGAGAAAGGGAGGTGAGGCTTCCCCTACTCCTTTCTCTGAAATATAGGCCACCCCTGCCACCCACCTCATTCACCTTCTAACAACCTGCTTCCAAGAGGCGTTGGTCTGTGTGTGTTCAGCTGAGCAGCTAGGTTTTGTAGAGAGGAAACAAGATTGGGATGGGGTGAGTCTCAGACATTGGTGGTCCTGCTTTGACCCCAAGGACTGTGTCTGAGTTCTCTGGAGAGGGAGTGAGGCAAGGAGGTACACCACATCATGGCTTTCAGTGGGAGCAATGACCGCAAATGAGGAAGAGAGGATATCCCCACCTATGGAGGGGCACCCACATAGCTGCAGAGTAGGAGAAGCAGCTTGCCCTTGCCTGCAAAGTCTAGCAGAAGTGGGAGAATGAAAGGACTGCCCCTTTGACTACAATGTTAGCATTGCCACTGTGGACACTGGCCTGCACTAGCAGGATGGGACAGCAGGCAGGAAGTGTTCTGAGCCAATGTAAGGGCTCCCTGGTGACTCTTCAGATGTATGTGCATGAATGTGCATGAAATGAATGGATGTTGTGAGGAAATTGGCAACCACATCTGCAGAAGCTCTGTGGGAATGTGCACCTGTGTGGACATACAAATGCATTTTTCGTGGGACTGGAGGGCACATGGGAAAAGAGCCAGGGACACCTGGGCTGATGCACATGATGCTCACTGTAGCCACAGTCTGCGGCATCAAGCTTGGGGAGCGTTTGGTGACATGTTGATCTAGCATTGGTTCCCCTGTCATCTTTTGGGTAGACATGGGATAGTTCACAGTGACCAAAGAAAAAAGCAAAGAAACCATTAAGATTGGCACCTGTCTTTTGTCTCCAAGAAGTTCATGCTCCATTAAGTGTGCATAGATCCCAAATATCAATGCTGCACTTTGCCTAAGATCTGATGCTCTCCTTTCTCAGTAGCAATATGAGATGATCTTTAATGACCAGGTCCAGTGTTGCTTTCTTCAGGAAGTCATCCCTAATCTACAGCAGCTACAAATCCCTCTCCATCTGGTTTACTGAGACCCATCAACTGTACTTCTCCTATTGAGGTTTTCCACTTTCTCACTTGGATATCTTCAAATGGCATGTGTACAGGACATGCCGTGGTGTCTCACCAACTGTATTTGTCCACTTTTCTACCAGGTCGAAATCCTTAAAAACAGAGCTCACTTGTTAGCTCTCCTGTTTCTGCAATAAAGTATACTCAGGGAATTCTCCCATACACATTTCCTGAACAAATGAATGATTAACTCTTGCATCCTTTCTGTTGAACAACTGTGAATATTTTGCTTGAAAAAATAGGCTTTACAAAAGAGTTCTTATTGCTGTTTTAAAAACTGTTCCCGTTTAAAACTGGTTTGAGTAAATATACTTTTCTAAGTACATTTACTGTCCACCAACCCAGTAAGCACGAAGCAGGGATCTTCAGGCCCTTTCCAACATGGTTCACTAGGTGTGTAATTCTTTGCTTGTTGATCAAGTACTTAGGGACTTGCGTAAAGCAACCTTGCTGGGTACCCAAATACGAACTAGCAACTCTCAGCTTTGAGGGCATTGAGGAATACCCTCATTTTGATGACAAAAACATCAACAGGTCTTCACTTGATGGTAGTGATAGTTTTATTTATCTGTTAATTGAGAACAGATATAATAAAAAATGGTATGAATAATTTGAGGAACACTTTTAAAGTAGTTTTTTTTTTTTGTATACTATAAGGCTATAGTAACCAAAACAGTATGGTTCTAGTCTAAAAACAGACACATGGATCAAGGGAACAGGATAGAGAACCCAGAAATGAAGCCCCACGCCTACAGCCACCTGATCTTTGACCAAGTTGACAAAAATAAGCAATGAGGAAAAGCCTCCCTATTCCATAACCGGCACTTGGATAGCTGGCTAGCTATATGCATAAGAATAAAACTGAACCCCTTCCTTTTACCATATAAAAAAATTAAGATGGATTAAAAATTTAAATGTAAGACTTCAAACTATAGAAATACTAGAGGAAAGCCTAGAAAACTCCATTCTGGACATCGGCGTTGGCAAATAATACATGACTAGGTCCTCAAAAGCAATTGGAACAAAAATGAAAATTCACAGGTGGGACCTAATTAAACTAAAGAGCTTCTGCACAGCAAAGGAAACTATTAACAGAGTAAACAGGTAACCTACAGAATGGGAGAAAATATTTGCAAGCTATATATTAGACAAAGATCTAATCTCCAGAATATATAAGGAACTTAATTCAACAAACAAAGGCTTGGTGCCTGTAATCTCAGAACTTTGGGAGGCCCAGGCATGGGGATCACCTGAGGTCAGGAGTTTGAGACCAGCCTTGCCAACATGGTGAAACCCCATCTCTACCAAAAAATACAAAAATAAGCCAGTTATGGTTCTGTGCACCTATAACCCCAGCTACTCAGGAGGCTGAGGCAGGAGAATCACTTGAACACAGGAGGCAGAGGTTGCAGTGAGCAGAGATCATGCCACTGCATTCCAGCCTGGGCAACAGAGCAAGACTCCATCTCAAAAAAAAAAAAAAAAAAAAAAAAAAAAAAGGCTAAAGACATGAACAGACACTTCACAAAAAAAGACATACAAGTAGTTAGCCAACAAACATCTGAAAAAATTCTCATCATCAGTAATCATTAGAGAAAAAAGTAAATCAAAACCACAATGAGATACCATTTCACACCAGCCAGATGGCCATTATTAGAAAGGCAAAAATAACAGATGCTGTCAAGACTGTAGAAAAAGGATACATTTATACACTGTTGGTGGAAATGTAAGTTTGTTCATCCACGTGGAAAGCAGTTTAAAGTTTTCTCAAAGAACTTAGAACTACCATTTAACTCAGCAATCTCATTACTGGGTCCCTGCAATCTCATTACCCAAAGGAAAGTAAATACTGCTACCAAAAAGACAAACACACTCATATGTTCACTGCAGCACTATTCACAATCGCAGAGACATGAAATCAACCTAGATGCCCATCAGTGGTGGACTGGATAAAGAAAATGTGGTACATATACACCATGGAATACTGCACAGCCTTAAAAAGAACAACATTACGTCCCTTGCAGCAACATGAATGCAGTTGGAGGCCATTATCCTAAGCAAGCTAATGTAGAAACAGAAAACCAAATGCCACATGTTCTCATTTATAAGAGGGAGCTTAACGTTGGGTACTCATGGACATAAGATGGCAACAATAAACACTGGAAACTACTAGAAGGAGAAGTGGGGAAAAGGGAAGGATTGAAAAACTACTGGGTACTATGCTCACTACCTGAGTGATGGATTCATTTCTATCTCAAAGCTCAGCATCACCCAATATACCCATGTAACAAACCTGTACATGTATCTCCTGAATCTAAAATAAAGGTTGAAATTCTAAAAAAAAATTAAAAAGTAGGGTTTTTTTTTTTTTTTTTTTTTTTTTTTTTGAGACGGAGTTTCGCTCTTGTTACCCAGGCTGCAGTGCAATGGCGCGATGTCGGCTCACCGCAACCTCCGCCTCCTGGGTTCAAGCAATTCTCCTGCCTCAGCCTCTTGAGTAGCTGGGATTACAGGCATGCGCCACCATGCCCAGCTAACTTTTTGTATTTTTTAGTAGAGATGGTGTTTCACCAGGATGACCAGGATGGTCTCGATTTCTTGACCTCGTGATCCACCCGCCTCGGCCTCCCAAAGTGCTGGGATTACAGGCGTGAGCCACCGACCCCGGCAAAAGTAGGGATTTTTTTTTTAAGTATTTTTATTTAATCTTAATAGCACCTACAGGGATAATAAATCTAGCATTATTTTATTTTTTATGGAAATTAAATGAAGATCAAAATGACAGTCTCTGTTGCCATATGTGTATATGTGTTCATGGATACTTTGAAATTGCTCATGTGTCCCTCAGGTCTGTGGCCTATGGATTGCCAGTCACTGGGACAGACGATCCTTTTGATTAGACAGCATGGTCAAGGTGCAGCATCGTTCAGGACCTAACCAAAAGCGGAATCCACCAACCTGCTGGCTTCTGCAGTGGCTTCATGCTTTCCCTGTGTGCATTTTACTTTCTGTGTGTGCAGAGCTAACAGCCAACCTGTCTGCAAAATTAGGAGAAGGGGGTTATGACTGTATCTGTTTGGAGATAAATCCTCCCAACTGTATCAGGCTGGCTGGAGACAAACTAGAAACAGGGCTCGATCCTCCTGTGTTATGACTGGGAGTTTAAGTCAGTGCTGGATGAACCAGTGCACAGGCAGAGGGACTCCCTTGGGTAGTTTATGGGCATCAATCTTTTCTTTTCAGTTGGACTTGACAGGTTGGAAAAGGAAATGTGGCATACACATAACTAGATCTTGAGAATCCAAGTATTTTTTGTCCTGTTGTTTCTAAAAGCTTCCTTTTCAACTCACTTTAGAAACTGACCATGTGTAGCAGTTTCTGTGGGATAAATTATTAACATGGGTCAAAGAATAAAGAATGTTCTGTCTTTGGATATTAGCAATTTGGTGAGATTTCTCCATTCTTCTATCACATTAATTTGCCTGTGTGTATTCAGGCAGGACAGTATCATATCATATTTTCAGCTTTCTTGTTTTGATGAAATAACACACCATTTATTTCAGTATTTCAAACATATCCAATTGATTTCCCTTTCACCATTGGCTATTTTTAAATTTAAAGTCTTAGGAGTGACAGGTGTTTCCTAAATATAAATTTTCCTACATTGTTTTATGAAGTGGAGGACCTAATAAAATCTCTGAACTTCGTATAATCAGCACAGTCTTGCTATTTCTGTGGGAAGATTGAAGAAGCATTCAATTACTTGGAGAAAATTATGCCATTTTAATGAAATACATTATTTCATACAAAGTCCCACCTTCCACAGGCTTCTCTATCTCTTTTCTGACAGGTTTTATAATGCTTGTTTCAACCCTGACAGTGTTCCAAGATATATTCAATTCTTTGTTAGTAATATATAAACTGCCTTTCTTTTCCCAAGGAAGTAACTGAGACTAGAGTCCAGGTATCCTGGCTCCTGGCTGCTGGACTATTGACTTAATGCTACTAATCAGGGCCCTGAACTACAGCAGATGCTTGCAGGGAAGGCGGACAGGAAGGGCCTCAGGGTACCTCCCCCAACTGTGACCCCAGAAGCTATCCTGCACTAGTTTCATATAAGGTTCTTCTCTTTGCTGTCAATAGCATTTTCCATTTGGCTGCCATTTGGTCTTTGTGTTCATGTCTTTGGTGTTTCAGTTTTATGTAACGACAGGAGAATATATTGTCTCTTTTCCTCTTTAATTTCTAAATATTAAAGATTGAATTACTGGATTTCTAAGCAGATCCATATCTCTAATATAAACAAATGGACTTACAGTTAATATTTAATTTGAATATTTTCTGAAATCTTTCCCAAAACATTTTAACTTGATTTTAGGTATAAAAATGTGCAGTTTTAATTTTGTTTGAGACCTTCACTTTTTTTCCACCTATTCCCTATTCCTCATGTTATTTGGGAATGAGAATGATTGGACTGTCAGTCTGTGTTTAGTTTTCCACTTGAATGAATTTATTTTTATTCTTATTTATTTATTTATTTATTTATTTATTTGAGACAGAGTCTCGCTCTGTAGACCAGGCTGGAGTACAGTGGCATGATCTCGGCTAACTGCAACCTCTGCCTTCTGGGTTCAGGCAATTCTCCCTTCCTCAGCCTCTTGAGTAACTGTAATTACAGGCACCTGCTACCACACCCAGCTAATTTTTATATTTTTATTTTTAGGAGAGATGGGGTTTCACCACAAAATATAAAAATTAGCTAGGCTGGTCTTGAACTCCTGACCTTGGGTAATCTGCCCTCCTCGGCCTCCCAAAGTGCTGGGATTACAGGTGTGAGCCACTGTCCCTGTCCTTGGCTGAATTTAGAAAGTCTTCCAATGATTTCATTAAAGTACATGTGAAAAAATTTTAAATGTACATGAAAAATTTTATCTGTACATATATTAACCTTAGGAGTCTTTAGGGATGGGGACTTTAACTAGCTTCTAGGGTGATTCTGATGGGTCCTAAAGTTGGAACCACTGCTTAATGGTTTGATAAATTCACCACTAGCATATTTATGTAATCGCTTATCTGTCTCTCATAACTGGCAATACACCTTTTCAAATAAACAAAGAGAGGGCCTGGAAGAGCCAGGAAATAGGGGATTTGCATTTTCTTCCAGAGCTTAGCTTGGAATGGAAAGAAGAGTCCCAAGAAGTAGAGTTGGGGGAGGTAACTGTGAAAAGCTCAAAGGGATAACCCTAAGGGACAGGCGGAAGGAAGAAAGGCCCTCTGGGGGTTTAGAAGAGATAAAAGAGAAAAGCAAAGAAAGGAGGAGATGTAGGGTAGCCTGCAGAGCCACTGTATTAAATAAAGACATACCTGAGAGTGGGTAATTTATAAAGGAAAGAAATTTAATGGACTCACAGTTCGGCTCAGGAGGCCTCACAATCATGGTGGAAGGCAAAGGAAGAGCAAAGGGAAGTCTTACATGATGGCAGGCAAGAGATCGTGTGCAGGGGATTTATAAAACCATCAGATCTCATGAGACTTACTCACTATCATGAGAACAGTATGGGAAAGACCTGCCCCATGATTCAATGGCCTCCTACAGGGTCCCTCCAATGATACGTGGGAATTATGAGAACTACAATTCAAGATGAGATTTGGGTGAGGACACAGCCAAACTGTATCAGCCAGAAATTATTGTCTCTGATATCCTTCTTAGCCTCTGCCAGAGTTTGGTGCCTGGGACCTTCCAGGTGAATAAGCACTTGTGTTTATTATCTGGAGCCCCTGCCCAGTGGGTATACTGTGTTTACTATAGTACTGTTAGTGGTTGTGGCTCACACTCCAGAGCTTTGTCTCAAAGTTCCCATGACACACAACTTACACGATTTTTCCAGTTATTTTCAGCAGATATTTTAATTTCTGATGCTTCATGCAAAGTGATTGGCCAGGGCTCAGCCTTGTATTTTATAAACTTCCAATACCAGCTCTGCCCACTGTCACCCTTGTCATGTGGCCAAGAATCACTGGCTGCATATTCAAACCTGGACCCTCAAGAGTTCCAGAGAGACAGATCAATGCCAACGAATGAATGCCACGGTCTCAGAGAACTGGAAACTTAGAAGCCTGTATAGCCAATATCTCAATTTATAAGTCAACAAGAAACTGATTTTATTTTTTATATAATTAATTTGCTTCTCTTTTTAATTACAGATTTAATACACATTGCTATTAAAAATTGAAACCCAATGGAAGGGCATAAATAATAGTCTTTCATTCCCTAAATCCTCTTCTCTAGTCCAGCTCCTGAGACGTGACATTACTAGCAGTTTGGTGTGTATTCTTCCAGGCCCTTAGACACACACACACACACACACACACACACACACACACACACACTCGTCCATAGCTTTTGTTCTTTTCATTCTAGCAAAAAGATGTGACAATGTGAGGTGTTCCCTTTGCCCTTAGCAGTATACCGTTGGCAGCTAACATGTTGGCTCATGGTTTATAATTAATCTTTGAGCCGTAGTCTTGGTATGCCTTCATTCATTTAGCTGTTCTCTACTGGTTGATATTTGGGTTGTCTCTACTTTTGTTATCTGATCATTTAATAAATATTTTCCAAGCATTTTTTAAATGCTACCCTCTGTTCTAGACCAAGATTCTTGCCCTCAGGGAGTCTGTGGCTGTGGATGCTCATGTACCCCCTCCTTAATCACCCAGGCAAGGTTTTGGGGTACAGTGCTCAGAGTAGGTCCTGCCCTCTTCCCACTTGTCTAACTTTAGATTGTGTCATTTAAAATTCTGTAATTTTTGTTTCTATGTGGAAAGAGTAGTTTCCATTCAATGTGAGAGAATTTTAATTTTAATCAGAAAGGCTGAGAGAACAACTGAAGTCACAAGGGAAGAGATCTTTTGTCAAGGAAACACTGATGGAATTTCTCGGTTGTATTTTGTCTACTTTCCTTTCTCAGCAGATGTAATGTAACCTGTTCAAAGAGCCATCATTCCAAGACATCCTCAGGCTCTGAAGTAGCTGGGGACTGACAGAGGTCTCCAATGAAACCTGATATCTTTCTACAACTTCCAAGGGAGGGGCAATGCTTTAGAAACTGGGAAGCCATTTTCAGAGTTTCAGCAGTGGCAGCTTCAGCTGACTTTGCCAGGTTGAGTCTTGGGATATGTCTGCTCTGGGGAAAGGAATGGCAGATTTGGTGAAAGAATCCTTTTGTGGTTTCTGATTCCCCCAAAATGGATGGTTAGACGACAGAACATTAATTTAAATCAGATTTATTATTTCAATAGAGTGTCTTTATTTTGCTAGTGACCTCTCACTGTATGTGTTTTTAGTAGCTCTGGAAAGACAGCAGAGTAATTGTTGCAATCAGCACCTGCCAGAAATGCAAAGGAACCAGGCTTAGTTTTAAAAAATTAGGCAGGGGGTTCTCCACCAGCCTGGGTCTCAATTCTCTCTAATCCTTTTCT
Organism: Saimiri boliviensis; assembly: GCF_048565385.1. Lineage (NCBI taxonomy): Eukaryota > Metazoa > Chordata > Mammalia > Primates > Cebidae > Saimiri > Saimiri boliviensis. The sequence goes on from NC_133460.1 coordinate 104,713,979, forward strand.
CCTTAGGTATTGCTGGAAACCTCCGCTTGGGGGTGAGAGAGATACTGGCTATGGACAGAAGAGGGGCCACATTACACAGGGGAAGGGGAGTCAAATAAGGCAGGAGCTCCTAAACCGGAGTCTTGAGTTCAAATATCTGGAAAGGCACTTACTAATGATGAACTGTAGGCATGTAGTAACCTCCCCAGGCCTCGGTTTGCCCATCTGTGAATAGGATGATAATACTGTACACCACAGAGCTGTGAGGATTGTCTAAATTTCCAGTCATGCAGTTGGCATCAGATGTGAACTCAATCCCCCAGTTTTGGTGTAGCAGAACTGACTGGGTCAGAGGGTGGGGAAGCAGAGGCACCAGGGAGCTGATTTATCTGGTTTATAATCTACAATGACTCACTCTGCTGGAGTCACACATACCCAGGTCTGGAGCTCTGGGCTACACAATTTCCTGCTGTGGACTTTGGCTGATACACTGAATCTCTTTGAGCCACTCATTTCTCAGTCAAAAGGACCCACATCTGGACATCTGGAGGGCATTTGTGAGAATTAAACAAGAGCATACCTAGAGGGTGTCCTGCACTGAGCCTGGCACGCGGAGAGAGCTCAATAAACAGCACTCAGCACGCTCAGCATCGTTCTCACCACTGCTGCTGTGGCACCTCTTCATGTTATATCTGTCTCAATTGCTTGACTGGGCTTTAGTTGAATGGCTGCCTGCCCATTTGGCATCGTAAATGAAGGATAAAAGGGGTTCTTTTCTGTTTTGTTGACATCGTTTCTCTACCTCCAAACAGGTGCCCAGAGAGGCAGCCAAATCTGTTGGGTCATTTTCTCAGAAGAAGCACTACCTGAGCTGCAATAGAAATCATTATTCTTGGCAAACATCCTCCAGTGTTCCAATGGATGAATCAGCATAAATAATCTCCCTGAACAGTTTTATATAAGGTACTTGGGGAGCATTTTCAACTAGTGGCAACTGTGGGGAGGCCCACACTGTTTGCTCACTCACTGTCCTGGTAGCTGCAGTGATTGCCTTCCTGAGATTATTTTATGACAAGGTGGGTGATCAGTAACTGTGCCCGAAAAACAATCATCTCCCTGACCCTGCTGTGTACTGCAAGATACCAGAATTTCAATCAAGTGGCCACACAGGCAACTACAAAGGCATGTATATGTTCATTCATTCATAATTCATCATGTATCCCTTCAACAAGTGTTTGCTGTGTACCTAGTACTTGCCAGGTACTGACTAGGTCAGAAGAATGTGATAATGAAGAGAAAACACAGTGCCTTCCTTTGGAAAGTGCCTGCCCTGTGGGGCCAACAGCATAGTAAGAGAGAAATAGGCATCAAATAATTATACAGTGAACACTAACGTGGAAAAGAGGAGAGGCACATGGCATCAGAGAGTGTGCAGTAGGAGATCGGATTTAAGCTGAAAAGATAAGGAGGGCTTTCCAGGGAAATGGTGCTGGAAGGGGACCTGAAGGATGAGGTTGGCTTACTTGGTTGAAGGTGAGAGAAGAACATTCCAGAAAGGTGGATCAGCAAGTTCAAAGGCCCTGAGGTGAGAAGGGGCACATGTGTACCTGGAACTGCGTAAAGGCCAGTGTGGCAGTGAGTGAGAGTGAATAAGCCAAGGTAGGTCTGAGGGGGCAGGCAGTATTATACAGGGTATTCAGGGTCCAGTAGGCATTGCCAGGGATTCGATTCCTGTTCTTATTCCTATACCAAGGGGAATCTCTTACAGGGTTTCAAGAGCGAGCCTTTTAAGAACGAGTGTTTGTGAATGTGTGTGTTAAATACAATTGATTTCTATTTCACAAGGACCTCTCTGGCTGTGGTGTAGGTGGAGCAGGAATGGAAATGGGAGAGCAGTAGGAAGCCAGGGAGGGATGGGGGAAATGGGATGGCGATGGTAGTGAAAATAACTGGATCTTTGGAAGCAATTCAAAAAATAACATTGACAAGATGTAGTTTTAGATTTAGAAAGGTAGTAGAGAGGTTCAAGGTACGGGATGACATTTAAGTTCCTAACTGGATGCCAGGATGGACAGTGGGGTCATTTGCTGAGATAAGAAACACTGAAAGAGCTGGTGGGCAGGGGAGATGGGTTGGAGGTAGGGCATGGAAAACCCTGGACCCTTCTTCACAGCACTTTCTGGGTCTTGCCTGTATGTGCCTTGTGGCCACTTCACACAAAGGAAGAAACTGCTTCTGAATTTTCTGCCACCAGCACCTCTGGGAACAAGCTTTCAGGTTTCTCCTCAATGCCACCAAATTGTTGCAGTTTTAGTACTCATCAGGAAACTAAATTCAACCTCTGAAAGAAATGCAGTTTCATCGAGACTAAAGCTAAGTCAGGTTCACTCTCCTTTTAGTAATAAATGACAATACCAACAGCCCCTGCTGTTTGAGGGCCACTATGCTAGGTGTTTAACATTAGCAACGCTACCTAATCTTGGTTCCATCTCTGACCACCAGCAAGCACTGTGCCTAGTTCTGGTTCAGTGGTCAAGGAATTAATTTATCAAACAGACATTACTCACCAGGGACCTATTGACCTATTGTGCTATACTAGGCCCATGAGGTATAAAGACAAATAGGACATGGCCCTGTCCTCAGAGTTGGGAGAATGAGTCAGTGCTGTGTTCAGTCATTATGCCAAGAGTAGGTATCGGAAGCGTTGTTTCCTCACTAGGGAAGGGAGTTATCTTGAAGAGGTCCCTATTCATTTTCATGAGCACCTGACATAGGGTGTGCTGACTCTACTCTGCTGCCACCAGTTAGAAACTCACACTACTGTCCTTAAATCATCCATGCCTCTCTTCTAGAAACTTCAATAGCACCTGGTATGTGCTGGCATTCACTCATGCAGGACACAGTTCTTCTCGAAGAGATGTCCTGGCAGGGAAAGAACACACCAAGACGTAGCCATAGGCAAAAGGAAGTAATACCAAGAGTGGGGTTTGGATTTTAGAGGGAGATGAATTGACCTTCCCACCCCAAGGGAGGATTGGGGCAGGCTTCCTGGAAGAGGTGGTATTTGCTTTGGGGATGGCTTGAGGGATGAATAAAGAGTTCAGGAGGCACATTGCATGAGGGAATAACATTCTGGGCTTAGAAATAAAAGTCAAAAAGCAGGGTATGTTGGGGAAGGATAGATAGCCAGGGAATGCAAGCCATATGATAGGGAAGTAGTGAAGAACAGGCAGAAATGAGAAAGAGATGGGTACTGGAGGGCCTCCATGCTAAGGAGTTTGGACTGGATTCTGCAAATGGCCAGAGCTATGACATACATCCCAGGAAGGGCATGGCAGGACAGTTCCTATAATTTAGAAAAAAAAAATGACTCAGGTCACTTGGTGTTAAGGTGAAGAATGGGTTGGGAAGGTAGGAGTTTAGAGGCAAGTATCTAGATTTAGGCAGCTATTGTGGATTAAATTGTATCTCCCAGAAAATCAGTGGTGAAGTCGTAACTCCCAGTACCTATGAATGTGACCTTATTTGGAAATAAATTATTTGAAGATGTATTCAAGCTAAAATGAAGTCTTTGGAGTGGAGCCTAATCTAGTATGACTGATGACTTTAGAAGAAGAAATAAATGTGGACACAGGTGCACACAGGGATAATGCAACGTGATGATAACGGAGGCAGAAATGGGAGCTATGCAGCTGCTAGCCAAGGAAAGCCTAGGCTTGCCCTAACACCAGAAGCCAGGAGAGAGGTCAGGAGCAGATTCTCCCCTGAAGCCTTCCAGAGAATATAGCTCTGCTGACACCTGGCTTTCAGGCTTCTGGCCTCCGGAACTACAGATAATTCATTTTTTGTTTTTGAGGCCTTCTTAGTTAGTGGTAATTTGTTATGGCAGCCATATGAACCAAACACAGTAGCCTTCAATATTGCTTGGAAACTAGGTAGCATGGGACTCTCATTTAGAGTCTTTACAGAGATGGTACTCACCAACCATAGGGAGAATTCAACACTCAAACTTTCTTGGTCAAAGGAAGCCATGAGGACTTTGATCAGCCCAGGCAAGTCCTCACAAGTCATGCAGCTGCTGGTGGTGAAGCCATGATCTCCTGTTGCCTCAACAGACATAACAGAGTTGCTCTTAAGAGAACGATTGGGCAAGAAGGAGCAGCCAGTCATGAGACAGCCATCCTGCCCGCTGAGACCCATCTCTCAGCTGGGATGCCACCAATAATTGTAATGGAAACAGCAATGTTATAATATACTCCAGATGCTTTTGAGAACTTTAGAGCCTGACAGCCAAATCTGAGTTGGATTCGCCATTTGTCTCGCATGGAGAGGATGCTGATGTGGTGATAAGGAAGCTTCTTGTCCTATCTTTGGGTTAAGTGGCTGCCTCCTCTTGTCACTGACTACAGTGACAGGTTAAAAATGAAAGTAAGAACCTCACTCCATAATTGAAGAATGCAAATCAGAGCAACAAAGAGATGCCATTGTTCACCCATCAAATTGGAAACAATTAAATTAACTGTTAATGGAACAGGGTAGGGAGGTAGTATCTGGCAGTCAATCTCCTAATATCAGTGGGAGTAGAAATGTTTGCAACCACTTAGGAGGGTAATTTGGTCATGTCTATCAAAATGTTTAATGCACAGACATGTTTGCAAAGGAGTTATCCTGCTAGGACCTTACCCTATGTTATATTTGCAAAATTTTGCTAATTTATACGTGCAAGAATACTCATTGCAGCTCTGTCTATAATAGCAAGTTATAAAAATTTAAAAACTGCAAATAAGCTAAACATTTTAGTAGAATAGAGAGTTTAATTATGAACATCTATGCAATGGATTACTAAAATTCATCTGGATATTTATTCTAAGATAATTATATTACTGGTTGGAGCACAAATCAGTACAACCACTTGGGAAACTATTGGCTTCTAATAAGGCTAAAAAAAAAAATGCATACCATATGATCCAGCAGATCCACTGCTATGTGTATGCGCCACAGATATGCATGTATATAATCAACCAAAAGACATTATAAAAATGTTCCTAATTGCAGTAGAGTATTTATATTAGCCAAAACTGGAAACAATCCAAATGTCCAAACATCAGATTGTATCAATAAACTGTAGAATAAACATGCTATTGGAATATCATACACCAATTAAAATGAATAAACTACTGCTCTGTACAACATAGATGAATTTCAATAACATAATGTTGAGTAAAAGAAGCTGTGCATAGAAGATAATGTAATACAGGTTGAGTATTCATAATCTGAAAATTTGGAATCTGAAATGCTCCAAATCTAAGACTTGAGCACCAACATGATACTCAAAGGAAATGCTTATTGAATCATTATGGATTGTGGAGTTTTGAATTTGAGAGGCTCAACCAGTAAGTATACTACCAATGTTCCAAAATCTGAAAAAACATTTACAACATTTCTAGTCTCATGTATTCTGGATAAAATATACTCAACCTGTAGGACATATTATACCTTATGATTACAGGTGTCTAAAGCTCAAAAGCGGAAGAAGCTAAATGATAGTGATAGAAGCTGGGGTGAGGGTGACCTTTTTGGGGGGTAAATAGCGACTAGGATGAGGCATTAGGGAGCCTTCTGGGGAATTGAGTTATATTTCATCTCTTGATAAGGATGGTGATTATTTGAATGTATTCACTTTGAAAATTCATTAAGTTCTATACTGATGATTTTGGCACTTCATATGTGTAATGCTTCAATTTAAAAGGTTTATTTAAAAATAAATAGATATTTGTGTCAGCAAACTGACACAGGAACAGAAAATCAAACACCGTATGTTCTTACTCATAGGCAGGTGTTGAACAATGAGAACACTTGGGCACAGGGAAGGGAACATTACACACTGGGGTCTGTTGGGGGGAAATAGGGGAGGGACAGTGAGGAGTGGGGAGTTGGGGAGAGAGAGCATGGGGAGAAATGCCAGATACAGGTGAAGGGGAGGAAGGCAGCAAAAAATAAAAAATTAAAATAAATAAATAAATAGATAAATCGAAAAAACTAAAAGGACAAAGTCTAATTCAAAATGGGCAAAGAACTTGAGTTACTTCTCCAAAAAAGATAAACAAATGGTTAATAAGCACATGAAAAGATGTTTAACAACTTAGTCATTCGAGAAATTATTCATTAGAGAAATCAAATCAAAACCACGGTGAGATGCAGCTTCATACCTACTAGGATGACTAATTTTTTAAAAAAGAAAATAGCGAATACTGGGGACAATATGGAGAAATCAGAACCCTTGTGCATTGCTGGTGGGAATGTAAAATGGCGCAGTGGCTGTGGAAAACGATTCGGCAGTTAAAAAGTTAAACAGATAATTCCCATATGATCTAGCAATTCCATTCCTAGCTTTATACCTAATATAATTAAATGCAGGGACTCGAAAGATACTTGTACACTAGTAGCATGATTCACAGTCACCAAAATTTGGTGTTCATCAACAGATAAAAGCATGAACAAAGTGTGCCACAGGCAAACAATGGAATATGATTCAGCCTTAAAAAAGAATGGAATTCTGATGCATGCTACAATACGGAGGAACCTTGAAAACATGCTAAGTGAGATAAGCCAGGCATCAAAGGACACATATTTGATTCTACTTATATGAAGAAGTACCTGAAATAGGCAAATCTGTAGAGACAGAAAGTAGAAAGAGATTCCCAGGGGCTAGAGGGAGAGGAAAATGGGGAGTTATTGCCCATTTATGCCTAGTGTTCCATTATTGGAATGCTAAGCCTGTGGGAGTTATTTATATCCTACCGCTCAAGGTCATTGCCAAGGTCTGATTTTTCACACATGTCTGCAATTCCAAAAATTGCAACCTCCAGCATAAATGGGTTAATGGATACAGAGTTTCTGTTTGGTCTGATGAGAGAGTTCAGGAAATAGATAGCAGTGATGGTTATATAACATTGTGAAATTACCTAATGCTACCGAATTATACACTTAAAAATAGTTAAAAGAAGTTTTATATATATGTTCTACCACAATAAAAAGTAAAATGAAATGTAAATTTAAAAAGCAATGTATGGGATGTGAAATGATTTTCAACACATATTAAGAGAAAAATCAAGAATAGTATATGCATATATAAAACATAACCCTAATTGAATATTTTAAAGCATATGCAAATGTATGCAGTTACACACATTAATATTTTACTGAAAGGATGTGCAAGAAATGTTGATAATGGTTATGTTTGCAAAAGACTCAAAGTGGAAGGGGAGAGAGAGTGGTCCGTTCTCACTTTGACCCTTTCTCTGTACAGTTTGAGGTTTTCTTTTTCCCTCCCTGTGCCTGTGCTTGCATTGCCTTTATTAAAATAATGATAATGTGGGAGGGGGTCATACTGGAAGTTCCCTTGCACACATTTTCTTGCATTTGCAGCAAGTTTCTGCAGAATGATCCTGAGCCCGGAGTGGGAAACAACCCCAGCAGGAGGGGAGCATGGTAGGTAAGGCAGGACAAGGCAGGTTAAAGAAGTTACATTCTGGAATGAGCAAAGCATGTTAACCCAGCCTCCCGTTTATGGACGACCCAGTCCATTTCATTTTTATAGGCCAAAGTATTGAATTATTCTCCTTCATTTTATGGAGTCATTTTAATAATAGATAAAATGGCACCATACAGTTACTAAGTTACTTGCCAGAAAGACAGAGAAAGAGAGAGAGTGTAAGAGAGGGGGAAGGAGAGGGAAAGAGAACAGTTCTGTCTTTGAATAATTGTCTTTTGTATATCTTATGCCTGCACATCACAGATGCTGGCAAAGTGGTTTCCTGGAGGAACCATTCCATGCTCCCAGATGTGTTTTGAACTTTGCAGAGACTCAGTGGAGCTGTTTGCATTAGAGTCATTGTGAGATACAGTCATTTAATCTAACCTGTGACAATAGAGCTGGGTCCTGAGGGCCCCTAACTGTCTTTCTGGTGAAAAACAAGAAATTCCTCGGCACAAGCTGTTTGATATATGGAGCTGTTTAAGTACATCATAATGCAACAGGAATACCTCCTACCTCATCTTCCTGGAAATTCCAGGAAAATGAAAATGGTTGTTACTTGTGTAGAAAAACGATAGAGTGGCTGCCCCCAGGAGCCATCTGAGCATTTTGCACTGTCAAGTGGCCCCCAGAGAGGTTAGACAAACACTACTTCAACTCACAGGATTGGGTGTTGTGTAAATATACCTGATGACTAAGAACTTTCTAATTGATTCAAAAGTTTAACTTCTCTTTGGAGGAGCACTGATAATTTTAAAAATTAAAGTGTTATGCGGTGGGGAGAAATCAAGTTTTTCAACAGTAGACTTCAAAGCTGGGTTTGCTAAGGGAGGCAAAGACATTTTATTGCTTATTGCTATGGGCTGAATGTTTGTACCACTTTCCAAATTCATATGTTGAAGCCGTAATCCTCAATGTGACAGTATTTGGGAAGTAATTAGGTCTATAGATGAAATTATGAGGGTGCCGTTATAAGACAGGAAAAGAGGAATGCTGGGAAGATGACCACCTAAGAACAGCTCAGGACTTCAGCTCCCAGTGAAAGTGCAGAGGGTGAGTGGACGCCGCATTTCCAGACGAACTCTTATTGCCCACAGACCAGGAGATACCCAGGCAGAGGGGTCGCCAGCGTCGCAGTCCCAGCCGGTGCGGCTGTTTTGGCCCCCGCGGGGCTGATTCCGCCCGCGCGGCTGCTGTGACCACTCCCTGTTGCTGCGGTTCTCCGTACAAAAGCCACTGGTCTGGGAGCCCTCTTAGCTGGCGAGCAGAGCTCTGAGACGGCAGAATAGCCCATTCATCTGAAATAGCGAGTCAGGCCAGGGGATTCCTAGGCAAAAAATCCGCCAGGAGCCGGCGCCGCAGTTCGAGCCGACTCCGTGAGTCGCAGCACGGGAGATCCCGGTGCCTTTTCAACAAGCGACCGGAACACGGGGTCGTTCAACTTAAAAGAAAAGACTCTGAGTCAGGGAGCCAGGAGATCAGGCTCGGTTGGTCCCACCCCTCCACCCCCAACAACAACGAAAACAAAAACAGTAATTGGAAACCCTCTGGGTTGAGCCCTTCAAACCAAGCACAGCTGAACCCGGACGGTCCAGCTCCGTGGGGGAGGGGCTTCCGCCATTACTGAGACTCTCCACCGCTACGGAGGCAGGCTGCCGTTGCCGAGGCAACCCGCCGTTGCCGAGGCAACCTGCCACAACAGAGAGTCCGCCATAACAGAGGTGGGGCCCCCATTGCCGAGACAGTTCTAACTACGCCCATATAAAAAGGACTACAGGGAAGAGCTCAGGGCAGCTGGGCGGAGCCCACAGCAGCTCAGCAAAGCCCCTGCGGGCAGGCAGTGGCTAGGCGTGCTGCTAGCTGGGCGGGTCAGACCTGAAAGAAAAATCAAAAAAGGCAAAGAAAAGAGAGAATAACCAAATTGATGCAATAAAAAATGATAAAGGGGATATCACCACAGATTCCACAGAAATCCAAACCATCATCCGAGATTATTACAAACAACTCTATGCACATAAACTAGTAAACCTGGAAGAAATGGATAAATTCCTGGACACCTGCATCCTCCCAAGCCTAAACCTGGAAGAAGCCGAAACCCTGAATAGACCAATAACATGGTCTGAAGTCAAGGCAGCAATAAAGAGCCTACCACCCAAAAAAAGCCCAGGTCCAGATGGGTTCACAACTGAATTCTACCAGACATAGAAGGAGGAGCTGATACCATTCCTTCTGAAACTATTCCAGACAATCCAAAAAGAGGGAATCCTTCCCAAATCATTTTACGAGACAAACATCATCCTGATACCAAAACCCGGCAGAGACTCAACAAGAAAAGAAAATTTCAGGCCAATATCCATGATGAACATAGATGCAAAAATCTTCAATAAAATACTGGCAAACCGATTGCAACAGCATATCAAAAAGCTCATCCACCATGATCAAGTAGGATTCATCCCGGGGACGCAAGGCTGGTTCAACACACGCAAGTCCATAAACGTAATTCACCACATAAACAGAACCAAAGACAAAAACCACATGATTATCTCAATGTATGCAGAGAAGGCTTTTGACAAAATTCAACAACCCTTTATGCTAAAAACCCTCAATAAACTAGGTATTGATGGAACGTATCTCAAAACAATAAAAGCTATTTACAACAAACCAAGAGCCAATATCGTACTGAATGGGCAAAAACTGGAAGCATTCCCTTTGAAATCTGGCACTAGACAAGGATGCGCTCTCTCACCACTCCTATTCAATATAGTACTGGAAGTTCTAGCCAGAGCAATCAGGCAAGAAAAAGAAATAAAGGGTATCCAAATTGGAAAGGAGGAAATCAAATTGTCTCTATTTGCAGATGACATGATTGTATATCTGGAAGACCCCATCATCTCAGCCCAAAATCTCCTGAAACTGATAAACAACTTCAGCAAAGTCTCAGGATACAAAATCAACGTGCAAAAATCACAAGCATTCCTATACACCAGTAATAGACTTCAAGAGAGCCAAATCAAGAACGAACTGCCATTCACAATTGCTACAAAGAGAATAAAATACCTAGGAATACAACTAACAAGGAACGTAAAGGACCTCTTCAAGGAGAACTACAAGCCATTGCTCAACGAAATAAGAGAGGATACAAACAGATGGAGAAACATTCCATGTTCATGGTTAGGAAGAATCAACATCGTGAAAATGGCCATACTGCCCAAAGTAATTTACAGATTCAACGCTATTCCCATCAAGCTACCAATGACCTTCTTCACAGAACTGGAAAAAAACACCTTAAACTTCATATGGAACCAAAAGAGAGCCCGCATAGCCAAGTCAATTCTAAGCAAAAAGAACAAAGCAGGAGGCATCACACTACCGGACTTCAAACTATACTACAAGGCTACAGTAATCAAAACAGCATGGTACTGGTACCAAAACAGAGATATAGACCAATGGAACAGAACAGAGGCCTCAGAGGCAATACAACATACCCACAACCATCTGATCTTCGACAAACCTGACAAAAACAAGCAATGGGGAAAGGACTCCCTGTTTAATACATGGTGTTGGGAAAACTGGCTAGCCATGTGCAGAAAGCAGAAACAGGACCCCTTCCTGACACCTTACACCAAAATTAACTCCAGATGGATTAAAGACTTAAACATCAGACCTAATACCATAAAAACCTTAGAAGAAAATCTAGGCAAAACCATTCAGGACATAGGTGTAGGCAAGGACTTCATGACCAAAACGCCAAAAGCAATGGCAACAAAAGTCAAAATAGACAAATGGGACCTAATCAAACTCCACAGCTTCTGCACGGCAAAAGAAACAGTCAGTAGAGTGAATCGGCAACCAACAGAATGGGAAAAAATTTTTGCAGTCTACCCATCTGACAAGGGGCTGATATCCAGAATTTACAAAGAACTAAAACAGATCTACAAGAAAAAAAAACAAACAAGCCCATTCAAAAATGGGCGAAGGATATGAACAGATACTTTACAAAAGAAGACATACAGGAGGCCAACAAACATATGAAAAAATGCTCATCATCACTGGTCATCAGAGAAATGCAAATCAAAACCACATTGAGATACCATCTCACACCAGTTAGAATGGCGATCATTAAAAAATCGGGAAACAACAGATGCTGGAGAGGATGTGGAGAAATAGGAACACTTTTACACTGTTGGTGGGAATGTAAATTAATTCAACCATTGTGGAAGACAGTGTGGCGATTCCTCAAGGACCTAAAAATAGAAATCCCATTTGACCCAGCAATCCCATTACTGGGTATATATCCAAAGGATTATAAATCATTCTACTACAAGGACACGTGCACACGAATGTTCATTGCAGCACTGTTTACAATAGCAAAGACCTGGAACCAACCCAACTGCCCAACGATGATAGACTGGATAGGGAAAATGTGGTACATATACACCATGGAATATTACGCAGCCATCAAAAACGATGAGTTCACGTCCTTTGTAGGGACATGGATGAACCTGGAAACCATCATTCTCAGCAAACTGACACAAGAGCAGAAAATCAAACACCATATATTCTCACTCATAGGCGGGTGTTGAACAATGAGAACACATGGACACAGGGAGGGGAGCACTACACACTGGGGTCCGTTGGGGGGAAATGGGGGAGGGGCGGGGGGGTGGGGAGGTGGGAAGAGATAGCATGGGGAGAAATGACAGATACAGGTGAGGGGATGGAAGGCAGCAAACCACACTGCCATGTGTGTACCTATGCAACCATCTTGCATGTTCATCGCATGTACCCCAAAACCTAAAATGCAATAAAAAAAAAAGGAAAAAAAAAAGACAGGAAAAGAGACAAGAGTTTGCTCTTGCTCTTGTGCTCTCTCTATTTCTCTCTCTTTCGCTGTGTGCCATGTAATAACATAGCAAGAAGGTGGCCATCTGCAAGCCAGGAAGAGAGCCCTCACCACATACGAATCTATTGGTACCTTGATCTTGAACTTTCCAGCCTCCAGAGCTATGGGAAACAAATGTTGTGGTTTAAGCTACCCAGTCTATGGACTTTTGTTATAGCAGCCCAAACTGACTAAGACATACAGAAACCTTCATCGTACTCAATCAATAAATATTCAAAGTATAATTTTGCCTGTGTTTTATAACACAGTAAATCTATGGGCTATGATGCTGTAGCTTCCCTGAGCAATCCCACCTTAAATTTAGTTCTAGGAAGGTTCTGCTGTAGTCTCCAACCTTTGTTTTGTAAGATGTGATGGTTCCTTTAGAAATGGAGCTGGTATCCACTGAAACTCCAAGGAGTGGCTATGCTTAGATTTGCCGGGGGGGGGGGGGGGGGGGAGGGGGCGGTTTCTATTAGGGAGGGTGTGCTCATTTGTTTTGTTTGACAAATCATAAACTTGAGTAATTACCACTTCTCTGATTCTACTTGACAAGGAGGGTATCTAATCATCATTAATTCCTTTGGGGTATGCACTGTGGCACCAGCCCTGCCATAAGCATGTTTGGAATCAATCTAAATGTAATGTGGCATCCTTGCTGTATAGCAGTGGTTAATTTCTTCTCTCCAAACTAGAAGCCCCAGAGTACACTTTCTATGCAGATAGGTAACACGAAGGGACAAGATTTGGCATCCGTATTTGAGTAGGGACTGCAAGATGCCACAAACCAAATTTCTATGATGCTCTGCAACTCAGAGGAAGCCCCATGTGCATCCTCCCATCCTTATGAGTGACGGCTGAGCTGAGAAGAAGGCACTTAATACCTGGGGCTGAAGAGAAGGCAGACAGGCCTTGCCTGGCTTTTTCTTTTTTTTTACAGAACTGTGCTATCCAGAGTTGATCTCATGGGTGACGAGAATAACACAATGGGCCTATTAGCAAGTATAAATTTAACTAATGTGCTAAGGATTGTCTGCCAGTCCTTTTAGTAAATTACACCAAGACAAACATAGTGTATCCTTTTTGTAGAACAATCTGGAAACAAATCATGGTTTATTTTCATCAACTGTGAGGTATTTTTCCCACCTATGCACCCGATAAGCTGTATTTGCATCATTTCCTTGATTTTCTTAGACTTGCTTTATTTTAGACTAAGCAAGTTTGCTCTAACTCAACGTTTTCCCAGTGAAGAGAGATGGAAGGGGTGACACTTCCAGGGCTAGGCCCTCAGGCATCAACAGGAGAACAAGTTCCTTAGTCCCCATTAGGCAGCTTTCTGGGATCAGCTTTCTTGATCTTACCCCAGTGCCTTTACACATGCTGGTCTCCTAAAACCTCTGTCCTCACTCTGCATACTGAGGAATCCTGCTCTTCCTTTAGATGTCTTCCCTATGAAGGCTTCCCTTCCTCCTCAGACATCTATTTGTTCAGAAAACATTTGAAATTACACATAGGCACTAACTGGGGCACTGGGGATACCATGGATAACAGCAGATGTAATGCCTGCCCTCCTGATGGTATAAAGTGGAAAGTAAATATATAAATACAAATGATTGAAAACAGTGGTAGGTAACATAAGGTTAATCAGATGCTAAGCTGGAGAATGACAGAGGAATTCTAGGTCAAAGGGGACCTCTTTGAGGAGGAGACTTGTAATCTGATCCTTGGAAGATGAATAGGAGGCCTTCATCTCTAGGGCAAGGGGAAGAGCATTTCAGACCCTAGGAAAGCAGAAGGAAAACATTTAGCAAGTTTAAGGAACTGAAGGAAGCCAATGGTATGAAAAAGAGCATGGATTCTTGATTATGCCCTCAAAACATTTGTGCATGCTTCTAACACAAGGTGAGTCATCGTTCTCTAAGTTGGGTGTTTGGTATTTGTCTCTCATCTCTGTTTTCTACTCACATGGCATCTCCAGCACTTGGTTGCTTCCAGGGCATGTAGTAGGTACACAGCACACATGTGTTAAATGGAGGAGTCAAGGAGTCAATCGTCTTTGTGCTGGATCCTCCTTATGTGCCTCCTTGTAAGTTGTTGCTTGTAAAGAATGTGGTGGGAAGCCAGGTGCAGTGGCTCATGCCTGTAATCCAAGCACTTTGGGAGGCTGAGGCAGTTGGATCACTTGAGGTCAGGAGTTCGAGACCAGCCTAGCCAACAAGATGAAACCCCATCTCTACTAAAAATACAAAAATTAGCCTGGTGTGGTGGTGGGTGCCTGTAATCCCAACTACTCAGGAGGCTGAGGCAGAAGAGTTGCTTGAATCCAGGAAGTGGAGGTTGCAGCGAGCTGAGATTGTGCCACTGCACTCCAGCCTGGGCAACAGAACAAGACTGTCTTAAAAAAAAAAAAAAAAGACAAGACAAGAAAAGAAAAAAAGAATGCAGTGGGGTTTGCAGGTCCTCCAGGAGATGGCATCAAGGTGCTGCTGTGCCATAGTTTCTGATGGCTGGAATCTTCTCTGGCATTCTCTTCAGGCACAGAATTGCCCAGAAAGTGTTTTACTGTTGGTGCGTTGAATTTGCACCTATGATTCTTGCTCTGGGTAATTCTGTTTGCTTGGGTAACTCTGTGGCAACTTTGGCTTAATGCCACAGATGAATTCCAGAGATGGCAATGTGGCAATGTAGCTACTTCAGGCTTTGGGCTGACAGATATAAGAGATCATGTAGCCCAGCCTTCTCATTTTACAAGGACCACAGGGGTAAAGTAACTTACCTAAGGTCACAAGGTAGGCAGCAGCAGGACTGAGACTAGCATGTGGGGGCCTTTGGCTTTTAGGCCTTGCTATATGCACTTTACACCTGGCCTCCTGTGAAGCCTCAATGCTCAGTGTTTCCCCTTCATACAAAGGCAGAGTGTCAGGGGTAGAGCCTGGGCTCCAGTCAGGCTGCCTCGCTGTACCTGTGCTTGGCTGCAGGATGGAGTGATGCTTTAGTTTCCCTATCTACAAAGTGGGGTAATAGCTAAATTTATCTTTTAATGCAGTGATAATTAAATAAAATAATTCTTACACAGAACTCAGCACTTGGTAAAACTTTCAGGTTCTTTTTTCTTTTCTTTTCTTTTCTTTTCTTTTCTTTTCTTTTCTTTTCTTTTCTTTTCTTTCTTTCTTTCTTTCTTTCTTTCTTTTTTTTTTTTTTTTTTTTTTTTTTTTTTTTTTTGAGACAGAGTTTCACTCTTGTTGCCCAGGCTGGAGTGCAATGGCATGATATCAGCTCACCACAACCTCTGCCTCCCAGGTTCAAGCAAATCTCCTGCCTCAGCCTCCTGAGTAGCTGGGATTATAGTTATGTGCCATTACACCTGGCTAATTTTGTAATTTTAGTAGAATTGGGGTTTCTCCATGTTGGTCAGGCTGGTCTTGAACTCCTGACTTCATGTGATCCGCCTGCCTTGGCCTTGCAAAGTGCTGGGATTACAAGCATGAGCCACTGCATCTGGCCAGTAAGACTTTTATAAATGTCAGCTATTGTTATTATCCTTCCTCAAAACATTATTCTGGAGACAGTACAAGTAGGCTTAGCCCATATATTTCATAATCCTTTCTTCTGCTTATCCATTTTTTTTTTTTGTTAGCGACTGAACTGGATTTTATTTATCCATCTTTGGCAAATGTCTCTACTGTGAGTAAAATTATAAACCCTAAGCTATTGTTTTTTAATTATATTTAAGGAAACACCACCACAATGCTTATGATGTGTTCTTTCCTAATACCGTGTTGGAAGGAGGCTTACTGTGATTAGAGAAGTTAATTAGTCATGCACAAGTAATGCAAATAGCGTGGAGGAAAAAGGGGCCTCTATGGAGAGAAAAATGGCTTGAACTGCAGCCTTGAAGATAAAATTATAAATGAGACAAGAGATTTACATGCATAAAATTCATCATTTTAAAGGGAAATTGAGATATATGATTGGAAATGAAAAGGTTATCTAAATGAAACACTGAACATCATGTCTTGTACTTATTAAGTGCTTAAGAGGGATTCAAATGGATAGATATATGAGTGGGTAGCAAGTGGATGGGTGGACTGACAAGTGGAAAGGTAGAAAGGTGGACAGTTGGATGTACAGGTGGGTGGACGAGTTTGTGGGTGAGTAGATGAATACGTAGACAGATGACTGAAGGAGGAATAAATGCAGGGGTATGTTGGTTAGCAGGCAGATTAAAACAAAAGAATCACCTGATTTTCAAATATTAACTCACCTGGAGCTCCACTCTTCTGTCTGTCACTGCCTGTGATGGTTACTTTTATGTGTCAACTTGACCGGGCTAAGTGCTGCCCGGACAGCTGGTAAAACATTATTTCTGGTAATGAGTGTTTGTGTGGGTGTGTCTGAAGAGATTACCATTCGAATCAGTAGACTGGATAAAGATGATCTGCTCTCACTAATGTGAGTGGGCACCATCTAATATCCACTGAGAGCCTGCATAGAACAAACAGAGGAAGAAGAGCAGCTTCTCTCTCTCTTCTTTAGGTGGGACACCTATTTTCTCCAGCCCTTGGTTCTGCTCCCCAGGTTTTCAGGCTTTCAGATGTGGACTGAATTACCCCACTGGCTTTCCAGGTTCTCCAGCTTGCAGAAGGCAGAATGGGGGACTTCTCAGCCTCCATAATCACATGAGCCAGCCCCCGTAATAGAACTTCTTTTATATACTCATATCTATCCTATTGATTCTGTTTCTCTGAAGACCTCCAACACACTGCCCGACATACCACCGTAAACACCCACATAACCTGAGAAGGAGGCTGTGAGTATGATGAGTGCCCACGTTCCCCTGGGGGGGCATCAGGCCTTTTGCATCCTGTCATGAATTCCAACCCTGCACACCTCAGGCACCACCAGAAGTGCCGACCTCCAGGTAAACCACTGCCACTCTGACTCTTATGCTGGTCTCACTGTGGTTTGACCCAGTTCCCCACCTGCCCTGCTTTCTGGCTTTTCCACAGGACCATTTGGGACACAGGGGTCACCATCAGCAAAGCTTGATGCAGCACAATCTCTCCTCTGAACGCTTTTCTCACATTCATACACCTGCAGATATGAAGCTGCATCCTGAATATCTGGCTTCCCTACAGACTTCCTAAGAGTGGGTTGTTTTTCATATTTTTCATACTATGTTTTGCAGAGCCTCAAGGGGTTTCGTGTCCTCCTTCCTTCCATTGCCCATCCCCTGTAAATATCCCGGCTTCTTGCAAGCCCCGCCATCAAGCTATGCCATTTGCTATTCCTCATTGCAACAATAATCTTTTGACTCTGGTCCTCTCTCCCTGTTCTTCTCCTCCATTCATTTCAGGTTTTAGCATATAATCACCTTAGCTAACACTTGAATAGCGTTTCCTACTGCCAGGTACTCTTCTAAGTGCTTTATGTATATTAACTTATCGTCAGAGCAAACTTCTAAGGTAAGTACTGTTATTCCTCCACGTTTCAAAGGCAAGGAAAATGAGGCAGAGACAGGCTAAACAATATGTCTAAGGTGATACTTAGGTAGTCATTGGTGGAGCCAGGATTTGAATTCAGGTAACCTGGCTTAAGGTTTTCTTACACCTAAGCACTTTGGCCATAATTCTCAATAATTCCAATATCTTTTAGAGTAGCACTTTCCAACGGAATGTTCTGCAATGATGGAAATGCTCTGTCTGCACTGTCCAATGCAACAGCCACCAGCCACATTCAATTTTAGCTGTTTTAAATCTGAGTAGAGTAGCCACATGTGGCTGGGGGCTAGTATACTGGACAATGCCTCTCTAGGATCCATTCAGTGCCTCTGAAGTTCCCTGGCCTCCTTGTGTCCGATGATCATCACTTCCATGCTATTTAAGGGCCATGACACCCATGGTCTCACACTTGTTCTTGTTTCCATTGAAATTTCACTGAATCCAAAGTCTTGAACCCAAGCATCTCAGCCTGGGGCCCACATTGCCTGTATTCCCAGGACATTGACTCCATTCCACCCACTTCAACTGTTTTCACCATGAGCCACACATTCCATTCATTTACCATTTATTTTGCTCTATTTTTACTGCCTATATTAATCAGGGCTTTCCAGAGAAACAGAACAAATAGGATATGTGTGTGTGTGTGTGTGTGTGTGTGTCTCTGTGTGTGTGTGTGTCTGTGTGTGTGTCTATATATATAAGATTTATTTATTATGGGGATTGGTTCTCATGATTATGGAGGCCCCAGAGTCCCTCAATATGTCGTCCCCAGGAAAGCTAGGGGTGTAATTCAGTCTTTGTCCAAAGCTCTGAGAGCCAGGGATGGGGATTGCTGGTGTGAGTTTCAGAATCCAAAGGGAGCTCCTCAACCAGGAGCTCCAATGTCTGAGGTCGGGAGAAGATGAATGTCCCAGCTCAAGAAGAAAACCACTGCTCTTCCTTCATTTTTGTTGTTGTTGTTGTTCAATTTGGGACCTCAGCAGATTAGATGATGCCCACTTGTTTTGGTGAGCATGAGCTTGTTTACTCAGTTTGCCAATTTAAATGTAATCTCTTCCAGAAATGTTCTCCCTGACATGCCTGGAAATAATGTTTTACCAGCTTTCTGGGCACCCCTTAGCCCAGTTAAGCTGACACTTAAGATTCATTATCACATGTCACATTTCTTGACTAGCTTAGAGATGATTGACCCATCACTACGATTATGCCTTACACAGAAGTTTGAGTGTATAGCTAATGATATTTAGGCTTTGAGGTTTCCACGTGCACGGGCCTCTTCCAAGGACATAAGAGAGGCTCTAGCAGTGTGTTCACAGGTCTCATGCTAGTTGTAAAATTTACAATTGTGAGATATCAAACCACAGAGTTATAATCATTGTCTCTTCCTCCTCAAATTTCCCCTCTGTTGCATATCCCCTTTTGGTGGGTGGGGCTGGTGTGGCCACAGGCAGTTTTGGGATGTGGCTAAGGGAAATTGAGTGGGACATGCATCTAGTTTGGGTTTAGAGGGATTATGACTAGGTATGGATAATATTGCTAGCTGTCTTCATGTAGAAATGGCTTCCAGGAATATACCCCCTGCCTACTGGGCTGATTGACCCATCGTCATGACATGAGAGGCCAGGGCCAGAGGTTATATCATGATCTGAGCATGTCCGACAGTGCCCAGCACAGAAAGTATATGAGTAGTGGGAGAGAATTGAGCTTGAAATATATGGATCCAGGACCGAGTCTGGAAGTTTCTCATAGATGCCTTGCCAGACAATGTCCTCAGTGATACAACATTTACAATTAAAAACACAGTATGTATTTTTATGGGCATCATGTGCAATAGAATTTGTCAAAAATGTCTCTATTTGTAGCATAAAACCTGTAAGAGTATTACAAACAGCAAGAGTATCTGTGTGAAGTCACATGCTTTATTCGCCCCAACCATCAGTAAGAACAAACAAATATCAATCTTGTTAGAAGAAACGCTGAATTATCTTTCTATCTTCTTTATAGAAGATATTGCAAAATTGTTGGAACATAAATAGGCAAAAAAGTAAGAAGTTAATGTAATAAGTTGTGTTTGTTAGTAAAAGTTATTCTCCTGGATTAAGTGATATTTCTGGGGTATGTTGAGTTCTAAAATTTGTGATTTGTTGAGATCTATTTTCTCATTCTAAATATTTGCTTTTGTTTTCAATTTTATATTTGTGATTTTGTAAACTTTTTCTTAAGGACGGCACCCAAAAATGTGTAAGTTTCAGGCCCTACAAAATCTGGATTCCTCCGGATGCCAGAGCATGAACCTCAACTCTCTGGTTTCCTCCCACTTCTTCACACATACCTG
This sequence comes from Saimiri boliviensis, assembly GCF_048565385.1. Classification (NCBI taxonomy): domain Eukaryota; kingdom Metazoa; phylum Chordata; class Mammalia; order Primates; family Cebidae; genus Saimiri; species Saimiri boliviensis. The sequence continues at coordinate 104,734,213 of NC_133460.1, forward strand.
TCGATATCCCAGCCCTTGTTAATCCAGATCACCTGTGTGCTGACACCCACACACCTGAAAGTGTCTGGAAAAAGATATGCAACTGAGATGGCTGTTTCTGACCTCAAAATGGGCCCTTGGCTCTCCTCCCACTTATGCTGTGTTTTCTTGGTAAATTCACTTTCCATGCTTCTTGATGATACCTTCACTTTCAACAAATCTCCAGCAATTTCACCTGCTCATCTTTAACAGATTATCCCCTTTCTTTTTTCACTGATAAAATAGATGGAACAGCTGCATCTTCCTGAATCTGCCACTATGAGTCCCCTGTGCCCTTCTCCCAGCCTCTCATCAGTCACGATGGAACTGTGACTGTTACTGTCTAAGGCAGCCACTCCCCTTGGGCAACAGCCCCAGCCTTTCCAGAAGACATGAGAATCTGAGAGTTAAAGGTGCTGTAGGGGTCCCTTAGCCCACCCTGGAGGCCACCACAGACAGTTCTCTTACATGCCAACAGCTTTCTGGTTCTCTATCCAAGGGTGTTCTCTGGCTAGAGAAGGTGATCTGGAATAGTCAGGAAATTATAACCAGAGCAACCCTCAGTCAACAAGAGATGAGAGTTAGTGGGTAGACATTTCAGTGTCCTTGCCTTCCATGGAGCAGTGGTGATTCAGAGGGTTCCCAGGTAGCCAGAGGCCCAGTTGTCCACAGAAGTTAATACCTCTTCTGTTAACTTGCTTCCCTTCCTTGCTTTACTTTATCATGCCCACACTGATTTCTTGGGACTATATCACCCAAATCTTTGCTCAGGGTTTTCCCAGTCTTCAAACTGCACTCCAAACTCATCTTGTTCTTGCCACCTTCACCAGCATCCAGTCCAAGCTACCTTCACTGCCCACCTGCAATGTTGTGATAGCCTCTCACTTTCTTTCCCTTTGAGTCCACTTTTGCCCCAGTGTAGTCGAATTACATAGAACAACCAGAGTAAGCTTGATCTTTGAAATGCAGAAATCAAATCATGTGACTCCGCTGCTTAAAATCTTTGGATAATTTCCTAACAAGTATGGAATAAAATCCAAGCAACTCACCATAGCCCCTTCCACCTCTCTGGCTGTGTTTCACCCTCTCCCTCCCACCCAACCTCCTTCACATGAGCCTTTCCTCTTGAAAATGCCAAGCTCAGTCCTGCCTTAGACCCTCTGCTTCAAATCCTCTCCTGCATGCCTTCCTATGGTAGTCCCTAACCCTCTGTGATGGAATAGTAGTTCGCTAAAGATGGCTGCATCCTAATCCCAGAACCTGCAAATGTTTACCTCACATGGAAAAGGGGATTTTGAGATATCTTGAGATGGGGAGCTGATCCTGAATTATTTGGGTGGGCCAATGCAATCACAAGGGTCCTGGTAAATAAGAGGCAGGAGGCTCAGAGTGAGAAAAGGCATATAAGGAGGAAATGAGATTGAAAGATGATTTGAAGATGGAGAATGAGCTTATAAACCAAGGAATACAGGCAGCCTGTAGACATGAAAAAAGGAAGGAAGTGGAATCTCCCCTTGAGCCTTCGGGAAGAATGTAGCCCTGCCAACCCCTGGATTTTAGGACTTCTGCCCTCCAGAAATGTAAGAGAAATTTGTGTTTTTTAACCCATTAAGTTTATGGCGATTTGTTACAGCAGCAGAAGGAAACTAATATACCTTCCATGAATTTACTTTCTCCCCAGCACTGATCACAACCTGATGAGTGACATTTTTGGTTTATTTGTTTACTTGTTTATTGCCTATGACCCCCATTAGAACATTAGCTTCTTGAGGGCAGGGACTCTGTGTTGGTCACTACTGTACTCCCAGATGGATCTGGGGCTGCGGCTTTGCACAGTCCATGTTCTCATATGTCTGGCCCTGGCTATCACGTGCCAGGCACATTACTGCTCACGTAGTTGATGTGTGATGAAGACTGTTCTCCAACATGACCATAGAAGTATTCTTTCCTTTATCTACACGCTGCAATCCCTCCCTTGGCTGTGCCTGCATTTGACTTTTTTCTCTAGCTTTGGTATGTTTGCATTGAGCCAGACATGCCTGCCACCTGGTCCCCTTATAGGACCAGTGGCACTGCCTTGAGACTTTTTGCTTGCCATGACCTGTTTAGATTACCCCAATAATAAGATGTAAGTATACTCCCCAGTTAGGAAGACAGGCATCAGTGGTAGAACTGGGCCTCATAAGAGAACTGGGAGGACGTTTGGGTTCCGCCACCATTCTCAGGGCCACATTATCGCATCTCCCAGTTGTGGTGGCCATTTATTGCTCCCTGTCCTGGAGTTCTGCTATCATGGAAGCAATGCATTCTGCCTGTTTTAGCCACTACTATGAACTTCTACTTTCTTGTAGCTTCTGTGCACGTGGAGTTGCTACTAGTGTGTGGTTCTATCACCTTATGATTATTACCACTCTGCCTTCCAAAAAAGAGTAAATGCTTGATTTACATACGTGGAGCTGGTTCCTTGTTGTCACTAATAATGAATGAAATGCAGGTTTTGTAGGTTTGGAATGTAAACTACTCTTGATCAAATTAATGCCCAAATTAGTGAGGCTGTGACCTGAACACTCAGCAGTTTACATGAAGAGTCAGAGATTCCCCAAATCATATCCTCATTAAAGGAGAAATCACCTTGAACAGCCACCATAGGCTCAGTGAAATTTGCATTTTAAAACAATCGAATGCATCCTTTCATCTTTTATGCTGCTAGAGACTTTAATGGAGTAAACACAGAAGGAAAAAAAGTTAGTAAAATATGAAAGGGAGAAATTAGGTTGACTGTAATCCTTTAGTAGAATTAAACACAGAGTCCTCAAAGGTATTACTGAGCTACTTTACAGAAAATAGCTAAATAATTAATTCATTTTATGTATCCTCACGTGGCACCAAATACTGAATCTCTTTAAAATGTTGTAACATTTGTTTCTGGGTTTCTCAGGAAAGTTGCACAAGGAAGTGCTTTAGGTGATATTCAGTTTCTGTAAAACATTTTACCCCGGCCATCTGAAGGAGGTGAACTTTGTCTTGGTGGACTACATGGACAAACTCTGGGCCCTGGGGCCGGGCTATGTCAAGGAGGAGGGAGAAGATTGCCCTCTTCCTGTTTTCTTGGGAGAAACATCTCCTAATTTACAGACTGGTGAAGAAGCTTTGAGTCTGTTAAGCTGCAGGCTTAGTCTTGGAAGTCTGGGTCCTTAGTTCCTGGGGAACTGGAAGAGTTATCCAGAGGAACACTGAGGAGTGGGTGGGGCTCCTGTCCTGACCCTAATCATTTATTTAGGGGAAGTCATTCATTCATAAACAAAGGTTCCTGAGCCCCTACTGTGTATGGATGCTGTGCTGGGTACTGGGGTGATTTGGTGGTCAGTATCAGACCCAGTCCTTGCCCTTTGGAGCCTGCTTTCTAATGAGACAAGAGCTGAGTACAAACACAGGCCTTCAGAAGTGCCTATGAAATGACCTGTGCTGTGAGGGAGATCCCTAGATGAGACCCTCTAATTGCATTTAAGCTGAAACCTAGAGATGAGATGGGAAGTGGAGGGCCATTTCTAGGGATGCAAGGACTTGTGGAAGAGCTGAGAAGAGGTCAGTGTATTTCAGGAATTGAGGAAGGCTGGTCTGGCTGGGTTGTAGGGGGAAGGAGGAAAGAGTGAAGGAGGGGTTGCGTGCAGCGGCTCATGCATGTAATTCCAGCATTTTGCAGGAAGGAGGCAGGTGGATCACCTGAGGTTGGGAGTTGGAGACCTACCTGGCTGACAAGGCGAAACCCCGTTTCTACTAAAAATACCAAAATTAGCTGGGCATGGTGGCAGGCGGCTGTAATCCCAGCTTCTCTGGAGGCTGAGGCAGGAGAACCCACTTGAACCCGGGAGGTGGAGGTTGCAGTGAACCAAGATCATGCCATTGCGCTCCAGCCTGGGTGACAAGAGCAAAATTCCATCTTAAAAAGGAAAAAAAAAAAAAGAGTGTTGAGGGGAAAAATTTTTTTCTTTAGTTTTTTAGGTTCAGTGGCCAGGACTTTCAACTTTAATGGAAAAAAGACAGATTAACAGGAGAAAAGTAATACAAATTTTATTAATATTTTATGTGGATAAGTGTTTACAGAAAGGAAACTCAAAGAAGCAGTTCAACTCAGTAGCGTGTATATTATACCATTCTAGCAAAGTAAGGTGGGGTTGGGTTTCAGGGTACAGTAAGTTATGGAAAAGTGACTGGAACATATATGGGGGAAAGCAATGGAAGAGAAGGGTTATTTCAGTAAGGTTTGCTCATGGCAACTTTTCTTGGTGCCAACTCTATCTCTAGTAATAAGGGTTATTCTCCTGCTCCTGGTTGGGTGAAGGGGACACCTTCATAAACAGAAATGTGCTTTTGGGCATCAAAGGGGAGGCAAGAGAATTCTTGCATCTGTTGATTTTCAAATGCCTTCAGCTCATAGTGAGCCTCATACCAAAGTGGCATATTTTGGGAGTGGCATATCTGATTGCCATCAAGAGGCACAGATGATGGAGGAAGAGGGAAGAGGCTATACCATGGAGGGCTGTGGGCCGTGGTGAGGTCTTAGGATTTTATTCAAAATGCAATGAGAGGGGCTATTGAAGGGTTTTAGGCAAGAAAATGACATGAACTGATATATTTTAAGCAATTTGCTCTGGCATCTTTGTGAAAAATCATGTCTCTCCATTCTGCTTGGGAAGTAAGCTGAGAATCTGAGTGTCTCTCATCCCATAAATGAAAGCTTGTATGAGGTCAGACAGTCAGCAGAGAGGAGTGGGGGTTATTTGGAGAGACCTCTGCCATTAGCTGCTAAAGGCAGAAGCTGAGCGGGGTGAGTACCACAGTAGCCACTGTCGAATCCAAGCCCGGGTGGCACTCAGAAGGATGAATGAAGGAACCAGGTGTCCACACAGGGCAGACTCTGCTTTGCCAGTTGCTATTATGCTTCAGGTTATCCTCCTGGACAGGGAGTGTGGGTCAGGTGACTGCAGGAGCCAGAGTACCAGGAGCTCCAGGGAGATGAAGGAAGAGCAACTTCCCTCAGTTCTCCCTGTGTGAGCCCAGGGGAGAAATCCCCAGGGCCCAAATAGTAGAGGCCTTCAGGGAGAGGAAAGATGGAGTCCCTGCTACCCAGTGGACTAATGTCATGGCCAACCTCAACAGTTGTGTCTAATTCCCAGTCCCCATCCACCCCCGGTCTTGAGATTGAAGTGGAAATGGCTCCTGGAACAAGGCGGGGGTAGTGTGGAAAGTGGACACTGGGTTGATTGTCTCCATTGGAAGCCAAGGGCTCCATTTTGAATTAGGAAATAGATCTTGAAGGTGGGTGGCCCTCCCCATGGCATGGGGTTGTTACCACTTTAGAAGCAGGAGCCCAAGGGCAGTGCTTTTAATGAAAGTGCAAAGGAAGAGAAGCTCTAAGAGGAAAATAAGCAAATTTCAAGACAGATGAGAAGAAAACTTGGTGGAGGATTCACTTGTGTTATGTCGAAATGGAAGATCTTAGTCATAATGAGTGCTATGAAAAGAAACAACATGAAACTGTGGGAAAACATTAGAGAAGAGATCATGAAGGGAAGGACATACCAGGCAAAGAAGTCAGAGAAATGAGTGTAAGGTAATTCCAACAAGTGCTTTTCTGCATGGAAGAACTTCAATTCTATAAAGCAGGAGCCTAAAGAGAGATTGAAAGTATTAATAGATATCAGATCACAGATAAGAAAGAAACAGAACTTTAAAGAAAATTCATGAAGTTGTAAGGAAGAGAATAGACTTGGCTAAAAACAAATTAATAGCACTAGAATAGAAGGCTGAGGTAATTATAATGAATGCAGCACACAAAACCTACCATGGTACATTTATACCTATGTAGCAAACCTGCATGTTCTGTACATGTATCCCAAAACTTAAAGTCAAATTAAAAAAAATAAGTAAACTCTCCCTGAAAAGCAATCATCCTATTGTTCATTATCTATAACTTTCTAAAAATGTACCATTTTATTTTAAAAAGAATGGCAATGAGAGTTAAGGTAAAGTTTTAACCAGTATTTAACCTACTTCTCCCTCAACCTATTTAATACACCATGGGCTCACTACAGGAGTGTTGAAATTTCAGTGTAAGTCACTGCTTTGAAGAGTCAATACTGGAAGCCAATATTGGCATGTTCTGATGCAGTGGAAATTGTCTAAGTTGGTGTTTGAGGACCCCCATTGCCTGGGCCCTATCTGCCTCTCCTATGTCATCTCCTCCCAGTGCCCACATCAAGCATCCTTCATGCTTGAGCAATGCCAATCAGCTTGTCTCGAATCTTCAGGCACTCACCCATGCCTTTATCTTTGCTTGGAATGCCTTTCTCACCTTTCTTTGCTGAAATACTCCTACTTGTCATCCATCTATCTCTCCAGAAATCCTTCCTAGAATTTTCTGGCTAAGCAAAAGACCACAATTTTGAACTCATAAGTCTTTGTTTATGGCACTGTTTTTTTTTTTTTGTTTTTTTTTTTGAGATGGAGTCTCACTCTGTCACCCTGGCTGGAGTGCAGTGGCATGATCTCTGCTCACTGCAGTCTCCATCTCCCGGGTTCAACTGATTCTGCTGCCTCAGTCTCCTGAGTAGCTAGAATAATAGGTGCATGCCACCATGCCTGTCTAATTTTTGTATTTTTAGTAGCAACGAGGTTCCACCATGCTGGCCAGGCTGCTCTCGAACTCCTGACCACAGGCGATCCACCTGCCTTGGCCTCCCAAAGTGCTGGGATCACAGACGTGAGCCACTGTGCCCGGCCTATGGCACTATTTTTATCAGTCACCAGATGAGACCAATATATGTGTGTGTGGCAGTCTCCTAAACTTATGAGAAGCTCCAAGAAGCCCTTGTGGTCTATCTCTTATTGGCCTTCATCATCTAGCCCTTAATACAGGGTATAACTTTTCCTGGGGTTCAAAATACTTATTGAATTGAAATGGGAAATGCTTCTTTTCTCAAGTCCACACTCTGAGCCCTCATCCTCTCTCCTGCAGTCCTTGCATAACTGGACAGGTCACAGTTGCTGCTGGGACTGGTAAGGAGGGCAGGAATGGATAGGGATCAGCCACCCAGGAAGAGGTGAATCTGATGAGAACTCAGTCACAGCTGAAGTGCCCAAGCACTTCAGTTAATCAAGACATTATTGTATTGATGTGACTAAAATTCAACCAATCAAAAATGATTTAGCCTTCCCCTATGTTGAGCTAATCTATTTCAGAATCTTGGGGGAAAACAAAAAACAAAAACCAAGAAAACCACATGGGTGATTCAGTATCCATAACAGAGTAAGGAGAAATTCCAATGGAAAGCTTACTCTTCTCCTTATCACTGGGTAATGCTATGAATTTGCCCTTATTTATAGAAATGCCAAGTTTCTTTTCTCATGAGCTCTGAGACCAAGGATTGAGGAACACATTTTCTCTCACTCCTGGGGAGGGTAAGGAATAGTTAACAAGGAAAGGAAAAGACATGCATTCACCCAAAGCAGATTGAAAACCAAGTGGTGGAGGGCACAGTCGGACGTCCTAAACCTTGGATGGTGCTTACGTGATCAGTTACGAATAAGTCAGGAGTCAGAATCTATGAACAAGTGGCCGGGTGAATGAGGATGCACTCAGGGCAAGCTAGAAATGCTCAGATGGCCTGGATCCAGCTATGTGCCTAGTAGGGTTTTCAGCTGAGAGGGGCTTCCTGTGAAACCCTGTGGGATATCTCCCGGGGAATCTCTTTCTTTCTTTTTTATCTTTAATTGAGAAATAACAATTGAATATATTTATAGGATATAATGTGATGTTTATATATATATATATGGAGAGAGAGAGAGAGAGAGAGAGAGAGAGAGAGAGAGAGAGTTATATTGTGGAATGATTAAAGCAAGCTAATTTGCAAATTCATTGCCTAACATACTTACCTTTTTGTGGTGAAACATTTAAAATCTACTCTTTCCGTAATTTTGAAATATACCATGCATTGTTACTTGTTGTATAGTCATCATTCTGTCCAATAGATCGCTGAAGTTTATTTCTCCTGTCTAACTGAAAGACCTTGAAAAGCTAAAGGAATCTTGACCAAAACCAACAAAACTGGTGGCATCACACTACCTGATTTCAAAATCTATGACAATTTCACAGTAATCTCAACAGCATGATACCAACAGACACATTGACCAATGCAACAGGATAGAGATTCTAGAAATAAATCTATGCATTTATAGTCAATTAATTTTTGACAAAGGCACCAAGAACATACATCGAAGAAAGGACAGTGTCTTCAATAAATGATGCTAGAATAACCGAATAGCCTCATGCACATGAAATTGGACCCCTGTCTCACACCATATACAAAAATTAACTCAAAATAGATCAAAGACTTTAATGTAACTTGAAACTAAATCTACTAGAAGAAAACATAGGGGATGAGTTCCACAACATTGATTCAGCAAAGGTTTCTTGGATATGAATCCAAAAGCACAGGCAAAAAAAAAAAAGCAATAATAAATAAATGGAATTTGCACCAAACTAAAAAGGTTTGCACAGCAAAAGAAACAATGCATAGAGTGAGGAGACAACCCATGGATTGGGATAAAATATTTGTAAATCATATATCTGGTAAGGGGTTAAATTCAAAATATATAAGGAATTCAAACAATGCAATAGCAAGAAAATAACCCAACTGGGGGACTTCTGTGTGAGGTGATATCATAGTGCTCCTTTACCTTTTTCTTTCAATATAAGATTTTTGATTTTTTTAAAAAATCACAGCAATATGGCTGTTTCATTGTAAAAATTAAAACATTTCAGAATTATTTTAAAAGTCGGTCTTTTTTTTTTCCTTCTCTTCTTCCTAGGAAATCACAGATAAGAATTGTATATGTTCCTACAAAACATCCCAAATATTTCAGAATATGCATTTATATCTGTGTGTTTGTGTGTGTGTCATGTGCACACACTTACAGGTCTAGTTTCTTTTAAAAATATATAAATGATATCATTCAGTACATACATACATGGTACAAAAGTGCCTAATTAATTTACAAATTAATTCCTAATAAATGTCCAAATCAATTTTCTTATTAGTATTCGTTTTTCATTCAATTTTGGGCTATTTCAATAGCTAACTTTTTAATAAAGATATTTTCTTACAGAAATGCATGTATATTGGTGGGATAGACAGTTAAAAGTGAAATTCCTGGGTTAGAAGGTGAATTTATTTTATTTTATTTTTGGTCTTTGAGATGGAGACTTGCTCTGTTGCCCAGGCTGGAGTGCAATGGCATGATCTTGGCTCACTGCAACTTCTACCTCCCAGATTCAAATGATTCTCCTGCCTCAGCTTCTTGAATAGCTAGAATTACAAGTGCCCACCATCACTCTTGACTAAGTTTAATATTTTTAGTAGAGATGGGGTTTCACCATGTTCACCAGGGTGGTCTCAAACTTCTGACATCAAGGCATCCAACCACCTTGGCCTCCCAAAGTGCTGGGATTATAGGAATGAGCTACTGTATCTGGCCCTAAAAGTGAATATATTTTAAATCTGAAAGGTGCTTAGAAAAAGCGTGAATTCACCACGTATTCCGTGCCTGTTTCTCCATGTCATCACCAGGAGATATTCTTCTCAATGTAAGATCTGATTCTGGTGTTCAATCTGTCTTCTATGCTTCTAATGTCACCAATAAACCATGTAATGAATGACCTTCTTCTCCCACTAACTCTCATGCACCCTCTACATTGTCACTTAATAAATTGTCACTTTCTAGGCAGATCATTTCTGATCCCTTGAACTAGGTTTCATCTCTGCAGGCTGCATTGCAGCCTATATTTATTTGTAGTTATGAAGGCATTGAAAAATTATTTAATATTTCTCTTCTACCCTTGACTCTTAGTTCTGCTCATTCATTCATTCTCAAATTTGTTTATTCATTCATTTATTCAAAACACTGACTGACAAATTGACTGCTGGTATAGTATAGATATTGGGAGGCAGGACACTAATAGAAATTTCCTTGGTTCAAAATCAAACTTCACCTCTGATTAACTGCAAGTTATATTGCTTCTCTCTGCCTCTGTTAGTTTTCTTTTCATAGGCTTAGGGTGATGATTGAATCGGAGAGTGCACATCAATCATTCCAAAGGGCAACTGAGCTATGGTAAGTGTTAAAAAAAATTCTATGATGCCTTATTGTGTGCCAGGTGCAGAGGATCTAGAGGAAGAATATAAACAAAGAACTTCAAAAAAAAAATCAGCTATACGAAAAATGAATGCAGAGTATGGAGAAAGGAGACCATTACAGAGAGAATAGCCAGGGAAGGCTTCTATGTAAACGTGACCTGTGAGCTGATGCCAGAAGGATAGGGGTGGTGTAAGCTTGCTAGAGTTGTGGGAAGAACATTTTAGGTAAGGAAACAGCAAATGCAATTGTCCTGGGGTAAGAGCAAAGCCCATGTGAAGGGAGAAGGGAGAAAGGTGAGAGGTCAGGTCTGAGTTTTCTTCACCATGGTTCCCCAGTTCTTAGTACAAGGCATAGCACTGTGTAGGTGCTCAGCAAGGTCTTAGAATAAATGATTGAGGGGTGGACGAAAGAATGAGTGGGGAACGGAAGGGATGATCTGAATGGCTAGAGGCTTTCTTCTGCTCTCGGGTATCATCTGTCCATTTTCATTCACTTAGTCTTCTGGACAATAAGCTGATAGGCATAGACTTTGGCACCCTAGGCAAGTGAAGAGTGGAGAGATGAGTGGGCATTTTGGTCCAGTGGGATTGAAGACCCCTCAAATCACATGTGGCACCTAAGGTAAGCCTAATTCTTATGTTTTTAGTAGAGATTGGGTTTTATCATGTTGGCCAGGCTGGTCTTGAACTCCTGACATCAAGTGATCTGCCCGCCTCGGCCTCTCAAAGTGCTGGGATTACAGATGTGAGCCCCGCACCCATCCTTGTTATGCATTGTAGATAGTAAAGTGCAGCTTTGTGAAGAACCACAGGCATTGCTGTGTACTAGATTTCATTAAAGTATCAGTGTTTTTTTTTTTCTTCTCAAATTATGTTGGGGTTTATATATTAAGTCTCAACAAAAGCAAAACAGGATCCTAATGTAACCCAAGAGCTGGAGCCTAAAACACGCATGCTGGAGGCTGCCTTGGTCATGGTTGTGCAATGGGGGTGAAACAGCAGTGGGCAGGGCAGGGCTGTCATCCAATAAAAGAAGGGATCCTTGGCCGGACGTGGTGGCTCACACCAAAGTAGTCCCAGCATTTTGGGAGGCCGAGGCGGGGGATCACGAGGTCAAGAGATCGAGACCATCCTGGCCACCATCCTGGCCAACACAGTGAAACCCCGTCTCTACTAAAAATACAAAAAAAATTAGCTGGGCATGGTGGCATGTGCCTGTAGTCCCAGCTACTCCGGAGGCTGAGGCAGGAGAATTGCTTGAACCCGGGAGGCAGAGGTTGCAGTGAGCCGAGGTCGCGCCACTGCACTCCAGCCTGGCGCCTGGTGATGGAGTGAGACTCTGTCAAAAAAAAAAAAAAAAAAAAAAAAGAAAGGATCCTTATGGACCATGTGCCCAGAAAAGGTGACAATGGGCATTCCAACCAGGCAAGTTTAGTGAAGTCATTTGCCCTAAAACAAGCTTAGAACAGTCAGAGTCCAATCACCAGGCCTTTGCTTGTCATGTCAGGACAGCTGGGGCTTCCAGTCCATGCTGTGTGTTCACACCCGCACAAGCGTAAGTGGCCACATACCCATAAACACACTCACTCTCAAAGTCCTCGCAGCCTGACCTCTGGTTCAACGTGATAGCCAAAGACAACAGGGTAGGAATATTTAATCACCACAGAAAAAGGAAATAAGGTCCAAATGAGCAGAAACAAGGCCCCGAGGCTGGTGAGATGAGATTAAAAAGAAAAAATTATTAGTATTGGGTTAGCATTTTAGCTTTTCCAAACTGTTTTCCATCACATACTACCTCATCATGACCAGCCTCAAATGAGACAAATAGCTTACCACTAGCATTAAGATCCTAGTCAACATCCCTGGCTTTACCTACTCGTCGGTGTTGATGTTCTAATTACAAATTGCAGTGCATTGGAACAACCGATCTTCAGAACAACTTTAATTTTCTAGGTAGTTTTCTGAAACAATTATATATATATATTTCTATGTTTCAGTTTATAGGAAAATTCAATTTTATAAAAATATATTCATTTCTTTGTTAATATATTCAAAAAACAGTTTTTGAAACAATTGCATTCCAGGGCAAAGGTTGAAACACAAGCCGTTTTTGATTTTTACAAAGCCTGAGTTAGTGGGCTGAAAATTCAGGAGGCTTTCATTGCTTTCCTGTTCATACTCATCAGGCTTTAGAGTCTTTTTGCCCTGTGGCTGGCTTTATGGAGAAGTCCTCAAAAGGAAGCGCATCCCCAGGGGCTGGATCCATCTGTGTTTTCCGTGAAATCTCTAACACTAGGGTTATCTTGTTCATGAGACTTTCCAAATTTGATGGTAAGGTTGCCATGGCAACCCGTGTAAATGGACAACCACCGTGGCATGAGCAGCTGCCTGGGATGCTTTTCTCACTTGGGACTGCCTCTGCCTCCCTGCAGCCGTTGTCTTAGTGGTGCTTCGCAGAAACTTGGGTCTATACTCCAACCTCAATACGGATCGTATCTGCAGCCCCCGATACGTTGCAACCTCAGGACGAAGTTCATGTGTGGCTGGTGTCTGCCAGCATCTTCGTAAGAGCTATGAGTCAACATCATTGTAGGATAGATCAGTAGAATGGGGGGTGTGCATGACGGTAGAATTTATTATCTTCCTGGAGGGGTGAAACAAAAAATTTTTCTAGACTCCTAGGACCCCGAAGAAGCAGAGATGAGCATCAGTGAGGCTCATATTTTCTTAGGTATTACCTTTTATAAGATGGACGGCTTGAGTAACACTACAGACAACTGTTCTTCCTACAAGGCGATAGGGAGTGGAGGAAGGTGCATGGAAAATCATTCACATCACAATGATTTACTGAGTACCTATGATGGGCCCGCCACTGTTCTAGATGTTGGAATTGAAGGAGTGGGAGTTGGATAGTCTCCAGTTCGTATCTTGTTAACTGTGTGTAAATAACAGTGTTTCTTATAACTTGCTTAGTGCATTTCTGATGGAGGGAGAGAAAGGGTGACCCGAAGTCTATCTTGCTTGGTGTCTTGTACACGGGAGGTGCTCAGCAAACATTGCCAGTGCCAAGGATGGCAGCAGGTGGAGGTACAAAAAGCAATGGGTTTTAAACCAGGAGGCCTCAGGACCCCAGGCAAGTCACCTTTGCCTCTCCAAACTTGCTTGTTTTAAAACATAGGAATGGTAATGTCTTCCTTGCAGGACTATTGTGAGAATTCAGTAAGGTGATGTCCATGAAAGGGGTTAGTGTGAAATGGGGTATGGGAGGGGAGGGTGGAGGAGCAGCAGGGGCCAGATCACGCAAGCTCCGTTGGGCATTCTTGCTATTTTGGACTTTCTCTTAAAAGCACTAGGGAGCTTTTAGGAGCTATTGGAGGGTTCCAAGTGACAGAGGGAAGGGTGGGGTTTTGTCTTTCTGAAAGTACCCTCTGGCTACAGCCTAGAGCTGGGAAGGACAGCTGGCAGGCTTTTGCTATAATGCAAATGAGTCATGATCATGTCCTGTATAAAGAAAGTGTGGCTGGAAATGGAGAGCAGTGGGCACAGTCCAGTGATTGGAATGTAAGATCTGCAGGAGCTGGAGTCTGTTAATTATGGATGGGAGATGTGAGGCCGGCTTTTCAAATGCAGAGGAGTCAAGAGACACTCTGATTTCTGGCTTATGCAACTAGGTAGGAAATGGTGCCTCCAAACTGAGATGATGAATGACAGGAGGAGGAATGCGTCCATGGGACAAGACAGCTCAGGAGTTGAGCTTTGGACAAAGAGTGTGAGGGGCGTGTGGTCAGCCCAAGTAGGAGGTCACTCACACCCAGCTAAGCCCTGAGTGCCTTGGTCAGGGGCACATGGGTGAGACAGATCTGGACCCACTGGAGTTTCTGTTCTAGTGCAGGGGACATGTAGTTCACACGTGATGAGCATGTGAATAGGATAAAGAGGTTCCAGTGTTTGACAGGACCTAATGTAGGTTGGTGGTTGGTGGGGTAACTTTATACAGGATGGTCAGGGAAGGCCTCTTTGGGGAGGCAGCATTTAAAATCAGACTGAAGGATGAAAGACCTTGAGCGAGCCGCATCATCCTCAGGAGCCTCAGTTTCAACATCTTTAGATGGGGACAGCAGTGCTTTTCTTACAGATCAAAGGCTACTGCACATCAGGCAACTTTAAGCTACAGAAATGGTAGGAATTGTTATTGGATAGCACCTCCTTGGAGGCTTGGAAAGGTTTGATCTCTGTCCTGGCACCTCTGTTGGCACCCAGAAGGAGAGTGTGTGCTTACTGTTCAGAAGTTTTCTTAGAATCAGGGGTCCTGGCCTCATGCTTAGATTCTTGGCCCCCTCAACCCCAGGACTCAAGGTGAGAGGGAGGGCCTTGACCGCACTGTGCTTTGTGGCCACAAGAGGGCTCACAGCTCACAGACTATGGGTTCAATAAGTCTTCCAGATTGGCTCTTGACAGTTTCAGTGAATGGGGCCCCATCCTGCAATGTTCCAGATTGCTGTTTCATTATGCATGATCACTGGACAATTATGAGCACTTCTATAATAGCTAAACATTAATTTTAGCATCTTAATTTTATAAATGTTTAAATGTGTGGCTCATGCAGAGCTATTCAAATGCAGATGATTAAGTCAAATTATTGAGTTTATAATTTTCTAGAGGTTTTTCCTTGGAAATTAAATTTCCTCATTAAAAGTTTCCCTTTATTGTGACCCTCGGTAAACTGCTTGGTTCTTATTCACAGTGCTAATTGTGCTGTCCCTGTAACATGCACATTCTGCCTCAGTTTCCGCCGCCATATTCTTTAAGCACCCAGTATGTTCATAGCATCCTGCTTAATGACTGCCCTTCCAGTGACAAATTAGAAATAAGCAAAAAGGTAAACCTGCAACATAGGAGAGCTTTGGGAGCTTGGCGAAGTGGATCACTGCCATAGAGTTTACATTGTGATCCTCAGGTCATCACAAGTGTAGACAAGGAAATTTGGATGCAGGTGCAGCCCTTGTTCAGATGAAAAAGAAAATCCCATAGTCTCGGTGACTCCTGTTGATATGAGGTCAACAGGCAGGCATGAACTTCCCCTACCCTCCAGCGCATTTTCCCATTACAGTCCCTCTGCGTATCCGTCACTCAGAGAGCAGTGTGCTCACAGGGATCATGAGGCAGAGGTGTTTCCAGCCCACTGACTCCAGGAGCATTTGGTTATCCACATCGACCACTGCTCATCCATCACTTATAATGAGAACCCTGTCATCTGGATGGCATTGGGACCTCAAGATTTTAGAGTCCTGAGTGAAGGACACCTTGTCACAGGCTGATGATGACTCCCAAGGAAAACATCTTTGAGAGCAGATGTTTTTGAAGCTAAAGTATCTAATGAGACAGGAGGCATGTTGGTTCCCTTCTCTCTTGGGCACCGTCCAGCTGTTTGTGTTCAATGGCATGCAGGCTAGCTGGTCATCAGGATCTCAGCTAAACTGGCACAGGAGCACTGTTGTTCAAGTTGCCCCTGGCAGCTGCCATGGATGCTGTGGGTTTTGGAGGAGAAGGGATAGGACAATCTTGTGTTGTGTGACCCTTGATGGCAGAAAGGATTCTGCCAGAGATTCTAGAAGCTCAATGGGACCTTGTCCCTGGCTTAATCTGATGTCCCACCTGGGGGTGTTGCATACCAATGAGGGGACACTGAGAGGTCACTCACAGCCACAGTAGCAGAATGAAGGACAGGTCACTGTTAAGTGCTCAGGGATAGTGTCCTAACTGAACTGCTTTTTGGGTGTGACCATGGTGCAATTTCGGCTGCTTGGATCTCACTTGTTCTTGCCTGTCTTTGCCTTTTGAATCTGGCTCTTTGTCTTTTCTAGCAATGTTATGAAATCCATCCAAAGAACTGCTTGTCTACTGAAGGTAGTTAGATTTGGCTTTTCTTCCTTACAACCAAGAGTCCTGATGTAGCTAATGCTATAGCAGTTCATCTTCTTCACGTCTCAATTCTTTTTTTGCCCATAGTAATTGAGTTTTCTTTTTCTGCGCCTGCCTCAGGGCTGGCCCAATCCTCCCTTTATCTCGTGCAAATAATCTCCTGAACCTGAAACCCAACATTTTCTCAACATTTAAGGAACTATCCTGGCTCTCTCTGGGCATCTGTTCATCCTCAGGTCTCTGTACCTTTGCAGTTTTGCTGCTCTTTCTTCTTAGAAGCACATTGCTCAGAAGGGTAAATTTCCAAGTCAGAGCATCTGGGTTCAACTTCAGGCTCTGCTATTTGCTTCTGTACGGCTTAGGACCCAATTCTTAATTTCTTCATGCCTCAAATTCCTCATCTGAAAAAGGGACATCATAATAATATGTAGTTCATGAAGTCGTCATAAGGGTTAAATTTATGAAGCTGTGTGAAGTGCTGAGGACAATGCCTGGCACATAGTGAGTACTCAACAGCAACAGTTATTTTTGTTAATGCCTTGTTGACTTGTTATGTGGATTAATTGAGGTTCCTGGCACATAATAGGTACTTAGTTGTTAATTTTTGTCGTCTTCTATCAGATAGACCCTTTCTCATCCTTCAGATATGCTCAAGTCACCTCTGTGCCAGCTGTCCTCATCTTACTTGCCTAGGGTTGACTTAGCCCAAGGGAGCAAGTAGGAATAATATTAAAGAGATGTGATTTTGGGGTAGAATTTGAGGTGAGAGAGAGGAAAAATTCAGCCTATCAACTTGAGCTCCCCTGGGATGATGGCATTTCTATATGGACAGCCCTCTGTTTCCATTTTAATGGAGAAAACCAATTAGCAGGTCCTTGTGCTAATATTGCAGGATCCAACCCCAGTCAGAAAGCCCCACTTGTTTTCTGGATTTTGTTTGTTTCTTTTCTTTCTTCAGGCTTCTTTTTCTTTTTCCTTTCCTTTGGTTTTAGCAAAGTTTGGATTAGAAAATTCCAGCCTGCAGTGGGGGAGGAGAGGGACAGGAGAGTTACACCTTTTAAAGGCAGGGCATGGGTGTTGCAAGAGGGGAGGGGCCTTGGAGAGGGGGTGGGGTTGAAGAAGAGCTGAGGTCTGCCTAGGAATGGTCCACCCTTCTGACCCATCCTTGCCCCTATGCTGCCTGTTCTCTCTGCTACCTCATTTCCCTCCGCAACTATTCCTCTTCCAATCTTTCCTTAGTCGAGAAGAATCTGACTGGAAATACCTAGTGAAGGATTGTTTCTGCATTCTAGGGATCTTCAGAGAGAGAAGAATGTGGATGTCTCTAGTTAGTAGTAGGCTAGTGGGAGGAAGAGTTTGAGTAGGCAGTGACATATTTTAAACAAGATGGATGCAGTCTACAGTCCTTGCCTGGTTACTCTCTGAGCTGCCTCTTCCTGTCTTAGAATTCCCATCTGTGACTCACAGACAATCCTGTTTTTTTTTTTTTTTTTCTTAATTTTACTTTTTAATTTTTTTTTTTTTTTTAATTTTTGAGACAGTCTTGCTCCGTCACCCAGGCTGGAGTGGAGTGGTGCAATCTCCACTCACGGCAACCTCCGCCTCCTGGGTTCAAGTGATTCTCTAGCCTCCCGAGTAGCTGGGATCACAGGTGTGCGCCGTCAGGCCCAGCTAATTTTTTTTTTTTTTTTTTTTTTTTTTTTTTTTTTTTAGTAGAGATGGGTTTTCCTCATGTTGGCCAGGCTGGTCTTGAATTCCTGACCTCCAGAGATCTACCCACTGTGGCCTCCCAAAGTGCTGGTATTACAGGCATGAGCCACCATGCCTGGCTTCCTTTTCCTTTTAAAATATTTCTCATCAAGTGCTATTGCACCAATAATGATAATAACAGTAGTGATACCAGTGACAAACATACCTAGAGCATTTGTCGTATTCTATGTACTGTTCAGCTTTTGCATGCATTATTTAATTTACTGGGTAACACCCTATATATCAGGTCTTATTGTCCCTATTTTGCAGAAAAGGCAGTTGAGATTTACAGAGGTGAAATAACTTGCCTAAGGACACATAAGCAGTCAATTGTAGAGTCAGGATTTGATTCCATATAAATGCTTAAAAATCTAATTCATGACAAGAAATTTACATGAAAGTTTTACTGTGGTTGTGTACTAGGTTTGGCTACTTTTTAAAGACCAGATTTTTCAAATTCTAGGGTCTTCATTAAAACACAGATTGCTGAGCCCTATTTCATAGTTTCCCTAGATTTAGTAGGTCTAGGGTGGTTCAGAGAATACAGATTTCTAGAGTTCTTGGGTGATGCCTATCCTGCTGATCCAGAGACCTCAAGTTGAGAACCACCATCCTAGACCCCTCTTAACGGATGATTGTGTGTTGATGGTAAATATTCAACCATAAAGACTTGGTTAATTGAGACCCAACTTGTAGGGATTTTCTGATCATGTGACTAGGGCTAAGATAGTTTGTGCAAAAAAGATAAGATCTTTTCAGCAAAGCATCAGCACACAAGGTTATCAAGAGGAGGTTGAAACTATGAGAAAACAAACTGCCCTCTGGCACTCATGGCACAAAAGTGATAATTTATCAGCACATTGTCTCCCTAAGAGGTACCATAAATTGTGCTCCGTTGTGGTGTTAGATAACATTGACCCACAAAATAAGAAAGTTACTCACTTTGCAGTTCTCTTTCAGTTCCAATTATGTCAATGAGAAAGCATCAGTTTTGTGCTATTTCCTTTAATGCCTCTAGAAACACTCCTTAATCTCCCCTTCAACAAAGAGAAAGTAAGCCTCAGGATAGGCAACAGTAACCAGAATTTAATACGTTGTTTGTTTTTATTGATGTGCTTTATTTTGCCATTAACTTATATATACCCCATATAAACAGCTTGACACAAATTAGGAAGACAGACTGCCTTGGCTCTGCCATTTACCAGCTGTGCAACTGTGGGCAAAGTTCTCAACCTCTCTGTGTTTCTGTTGCCTCATTTAAAAAATGAAAATAAAAACAACCTCTGCTTCAGTGTTGTTATAAAGATTAAAAGAGTTAATATTTATAAAACCCCTAGAAGATTGTCTAGAATATAGAAAGTGCTACATAAGTACTTGTAAGTGAAAATAAGTACGTGTATTTTTATGCAACTAAATAATTCACTGAAGTATGAAAAATAACTGTTTTAAAAGCAATGAAAGAGCAGAGACAGTGTTCTGGTGACCTGAAGCTGTCCTTGCCCTCCCAGCCCATTCAGACATTGCAAATCCATGAAGGCAAATTTACGACTGAGCTCTCCCCTGGCCACAGCCCTCCAGGTAGCCACAAGCAATGGTTAAAAGTTAACACTTAAGACCAAGATCTGTTTACAGACACTGGTTTGGCTACCCCAGGGCATCTGGGGCAGGGGCTCTGGTTGAGTCACGGGTGGACCTGGATGGCTCCAGGCAGGGCAACCCCCACAGTGGTGAGACCCATCAGGGAAGCTGAGAGAGCCACTGCAGTTTCCAGGATCAGATGGGCGACTATCCAATGGACAGTTGTCTTCATGACCATGACCAGATTGTCTTCATCTACTGAGGTCTTCAGGGGAATAGTGATTCTCTCTCCCCTTCAAAGCCAACCAATGTTGGGTCTAAGGATATGGGAAAGATATTGGGAATGGAGATGTTGGGATCATGAGGCAGATGGGATGGGGCATCCATGGCGGGGATTGGGGGCTATGGCGTCAGACAGGCACTGAGCCCCATGTCTCTGCTCCAGCCTTTGATTTAAGACTCAAAAATGAACGTCGTCTTCTCCATGAGCTTGCCTTATCATGCCTTCCTGTAGTTACTGGGGACCTTATTTAATAAAAAGCAGATCTAGGCCTGCATTCCCAGAGATTCTGATTCAGCAGGACACCTGCATTTTTAATAAGCACATTAGGGATTCTGATGCAGATAGTTCATGGAATATACTTTCCAGAATCCCGTTTCAGCTTCTTTTTAAAGGAGAATGTTCCTTTGTTTCTACTGTTTTAGGATCATCTGTGTAACTCTTTGCTGCAGCAAAAGTCTCTTTGACAAGAAGAAAGTGAAAAGTGCTGCCAGATCGAGATGAGTGATGGTGTTGCAAAGAAAGATGAATTTATAATGTATAGAGAGCTTCAAAGACATTAAGTCACTTTCCCTGTTTGACCTTTTCATTCTTTGCATATTATAAAAAATTAGATAAATTGTTCTTAGGTTATGAGCAGAATATTAGATGTGCCTAAAATCTTTGGCTAAAAAAAAATCAGAGCTTTTAGTTTTCTATATTAAAAAAAGAACCCTATATGAGCTTTTTTGGCAGATTTGTTGAAATAGGAAGCCTAGAGTATTATGCTATTATAAACTGATCTTTAAAAAAAGGTTTTTCTTCTTACATCCAGTTGAAAGTCTACTCTATGGGGCTTCTGACATAGAAAAGTTAGTTGTCAAGAAATAACGCTTTGTCAGCCATAGAAAATAAGGAGGTGAAAATGCAAGCTGGAATGCTGGGTATGATTGCAATAGTCAACAGCATGAGCTTTGAGGGTTGCTATGGATCACTGCTGTGCTTGGGGCTTTGGTTAATATAAAGACATTAAGATGGGAGATCCCTTCAGTAGGGTTTTTTAAAATTACGATTATATATATAAAATAACATCATTTAAACAATTTTAAGTGTACAGTTTTATGGCAGAAATCACATCCATATTGTATAACTTTCCACCATCCCTCTCCCAATCTGAAACTCTACTCCCCATTCCCTCATCTCCTGTCCTCTGGTAGCCATCATTCTACTATCTGTGTCTATGAATTTGACTAGTCTAGGTATCTCATATAAGTGGAATCATACAATACTTGTCCTTTTGTGATTGGCTTGTTTCACTTACCATAATGTCCTCAAAGTTCCCCCATGTTGCTGCATGTGTCAGGATTTCCTTCCTTTTTAAGGTTGAATGATATTTCATTGTATGTGTGTGTGTATATATATATATATATATATATATATATATATATATATACTTCTTTCTCACCTTCCCCTTCCCAGTCTGTTCTGATATTCTACAGCTGGCAAGTGGCTGTTGTGTTGCTTGAGTGACACTCAGCAGGAGATGGGCTGAGCGAATGGTTAAACTCCCAGAATCGTTGGCTAAGCTCTTAATGTTTCTTGAATTTTCTCATGTAGTTCATCAATTTAGAAGTCCTCATGTTGACTCCCAGAAGCAGACGTTTAACACATCCTGTAGGTGTTTTTCTTTTCCAAATTTCAGTCACGTGAGACCTAAAAATTCCATTAGATGATTTGAAACCATGGAAGAGGATGATTCTGCAGATGCTGATGGGGTTGGAGAGGGTAATATTATCATCAGCTTCAGGCTTTTGCATTAAATGTTGCTCTCTGTGTGTTGCATTTGCTTTGTTTTCAGTGAATAATCTCAGGGTTAGCTAAACCAAGGTGGAGTGGAAGAGACCTCCAGGTGAATTCTGTTTGATGTTTAAGTAACAGGCATATGGTGTAGGCCAATCATTTAGCAGATTTATAATGCTATTGATATGAGAGTCACCAGGTAGTGATGACCTGCACCATGGAAACAGGGCTTGTTATTGAGCGATTTGTAGAAATTTCACCCCTGTCCCATGCCAATTAATCTGTAGGAACAAGAAATCAGATGAGGAGAGTAGTATTGTACACATTTCGTTTTCAAGGCTGTGTCTAAAAGGAATCATTGTCAATCTACTCCCTTGGAAGGGTGGGTATTCAAAGTTGTAGAATTCTCTGGAAGAATGGTGGGTAGTCAGAGTACCTGCTTCAGAGAAGACATTTTTCCTTCTGGTTCTGACCCCTGCAGGTGTCTGAATCTCAATCCTGTCTTTAAAACTGGCCTCCAGAAGCCCTCCCATGGAGTGCTTCCCAGGAGGCTAGGCTGTTTCTGATTTCAGTTTTTGAAAAGGGCTTTGAAGATAAAAGGAGGTGTGTTCACTCTACTTCCCCCCCTTAATTTAATCTGGTCTTGCAGCCTCTCCCTAAAACCAGCCTTCCCTCCCCCACAGCGATTCCAGGAGCTATGGAGCCTGAGAGCCTGCAACAGGGCCTCAGCCCTCCTCCTGGAGTGGGGCTTTGCTAATGCACCAGGAGGATCCCCTCCGCAGGCCCTTCAGCCACGTCTCCTCTCTAGTTTTGAAACCAATCTAGCTGACTTAGAGCTTCTGTAATGAGGAAGGTAACACTTCATTTGCTCAGCTCTGCCAAGAAATAGATAATCCAGATCATTGAAATAAACTCTTTGGAAGGGCAAACCTGAACATCTCTTCTGATTCTTGTGGGAAGTCTTTCAGAAACCACGTCACATCCTTCTGTTCCTTTTAAAAGAAGAGGCGTTGAACACAACTTAACCTTTGCACAATCACTTGCATTGCGCACTCATCATAGGCTGTGCAACATCGCCGTGAGATTGCTCCTGTCATCCCTGTGTGCTGAGATACAGTCGCCACATGTCTGTCTGGCGTTTTTTGTTTCAATCTGCCATGGGAGAGAAAAAATGGAATAACCAATTAGTTAGCATTGTATATGAGAACAAATAAAACTGGTGGTAGAGTGATAAACCGGCAAAGATTCTGAAGTCAGATGGCTCCAGGTTTGATCCTAAAGCTATAGTTATAAGATGACATCATGGGCTATTTAACCTCTCCAAGCCCCATAGTGTGTGTGTATACACACACACACACACACACACACACACACACATATACATATATATGGCATGTCTGTGTGTGTGTTTGTATATGTGTGTATCTATGTCCATATACATTTCTTTCCTGAATCATTTGAAAATATATTGGCAACATTATGACACTTTAAACCCCAAAACTTAAGCATGAATCTCCTAAGGATTTTTCCCTACGTAACAACAATACCACTATTAAACTCAAGAAAAATTAACAATAATCCTATAACATTATCCAGTATCCAGTATATATTTAAACATCTCCAAAATACATTTTATTATTAATAAAGACTTTGACTCAGCCTATGTCATTTAGTTACTATATCTCTTTGACCTCTTTTAATCCCACCTCCCATTTTATTTCATGACACTAAAATCTTGAAGAACTCAGGCCACCTGTCTAAGGGAATGCCAGGATTGTCAGAATAATATTCTGGATTCGTCTGATTGTTTCCTCCTGGTAGCATTGAGCTTGTTCCTTTACCCCCACCCCTGGGCAGTCCCATTGAGCTAGGTGTTAAGTTCACAGACTTGGTTGGATTCAGGCTAAGCATCCTAGGCAATAAAACTGCATGAGACATCTGAGTACTTCATGTGGCATCATATCAGGGGTTCATAATGCTAGACTGCCCCTTTATATGTGCTACTAAATTTGATTACATGGTTACAGTGGTGACCACCAGATTGCTCCACATTCTCTCCTTTGTAATTAGTAGATACACATATTCGTTTGGATGCTCAGCCCAGCATCCGTGTCCTGGCCAGTTTCAGGTGCTGAAGATCTTCAGCCTGCAGGCTCAGCCTTAGCCACGAATCAATATTAATTCAGCCAGACAGAAGCCCGAGTCCCAGCAGCCATGGTGAGGAAAGGGAGTTTGGAATGGGAAGAATTAATCTAACAGACATAAGACTGAGGAATTGCAAGCCAGTGTGAACCCAAGTCCCTGCATATCCCCCAAAATAGAGCCTTGAGCCCAGTCTTCACCATGTGTGTGCTCTATCCACTGTCCTGAAAAAGGACCTAACCAAATCCTCCCTGCTATGACTGGAGCCCTCCCCGTGACCATCATGTACTAAATCAGAGCCTCAAAACCCACCGACTACAGCCAGGAACTCTTCCTGGGGGAGCAGAGGTGGAGGGAAGAAAGCAGTCACCGGCCCACTTAGAAAAGGTGGCCGAAGGTGGCAGAGTATATGGTTAACATGCTCATTAGTAGGACCCAATTATGCTCCTAGGTGAGGCCCTGTTTGTGCACTCCCAGCCACCTGGGAGCGTATTTATACCCTGAAACCAAATCTCTGCCATCCATGGACTGGCCAGGACTGTCATTGCCTGGAGATCTCTGCCCCATCCATTGTCAGCTCAGACCTCTTGGTCCAACAGCTGCCCACCCACCCTTAGTTGTCTCCCATCTCCGTGACAGCCACATACAACACCCAGAGGTCTCACAGCCAGGAGTCTGCCTGATCTGGGTTCCAACCCTACTCTCCACCACAGGACCTTGGGTACATGAGTCAGCTCTCTGAGCTTCAGTTTCTCTACTTAGCATCTCTTAGCTAGTACTGTACTTCTGGTCTTAGTTTCAAATCCAGACCCTGAGGAGTTTCCTTTGTTCCAGGAAATCTGCTGGAAACATCAGAGAGAAATCCAGCTATTCCCTGTTTGACTGTAAAGCAGGTAAATAAAAAAAAAATCTCCCGACTAGTTGCATATCTGTCTGTAAAAGCCAATTCCTGCCCATCAAGTTATTTTTGTAGTGGCTTTTTTTTCTTTCCTGAGGGTTCTCTCTCTGTCATCCAGGCTGGAGTGCAGTGGTGCCGTCTGGCTCACTGCAACCTCCGCCACCCTGGTCCAAGAGATTCCCCTGCCTCAGCTTCTCAAGTAAGCCCAGCTTACTTGAGGCACACACCACCATACCTGGCTATTTTTTGTATTTTTGGTAGAGAAGGGGTTTCGTCATGTTGACCAGGCTGGTCTCAAACTCTTGACCTCAGGTGATCTGCCTGCCTCGGTCTCCCAAAGTGCTGGGATTACAGGCATGAGCCACCACACCTAGCCTTTTGTGGTCTTTATTGTAGACACAATTCCAAAGAATTACTGGTAATAAAGAAAAATTTGGGGATGTTGAACTTCTATTGGAAATAGATACTGCATATTCTGTGCATTGACTGGCTTGTTTTAAACATTGGGAACATGATTGTACACAATTCATCAGTTTTTAATTGAATCCTATGAGGATCATGTAAACAAAAAGGCACCCTCTTCCTAGAGAAGAAAGTTTCTCATTTTCAGTCTTTCCTCATTGGTGACATTAACAACAGTTAATAAATTTGTGTAGTGGAGAAGGAAGTGTGCACGTTTTGCAATTAGACCTATCTGAAACGAGGTCTTGATGTAGCCTTTGGAGTCCGACAGACCTAGTTCAAAGCCCAGCTCTGCCACTCCATCACTGTGTGACCTCAGGCAAGTGACCTAATCTCTCTGTGTTCCAGTTTCTATAAAATGCTGATAACAATCATACCCGCCTCGAAGAGCTTCTGGGGCACACAGCAAGATGAAACGTGTAAGCACTGAGCACAGGGTGTGGCAGATGGCCCGTGCTCAGGAAACAGAGCAGCAGGTATTCTTTGGCAATGATTTTATTGCCAGGAGCAGAGTGGATAGGTGGAGAATTTCATTCCACGAAGCCACCTTGGGGATTCTCAGCCAGTCTCTTTGCAGTTTGGCTTTGCCTCTATGTCCATCTCTCTCCTCTGGAGCTGTTCAGCTGAAGGAGGAAAGGGTTGTCATTTCTGCAGTCTGCATCTAGAATGAGAGGTTGCATGCCAGGAGGAGAGGCAATGGTTCAAGGGCCTCTAGTCAAGCAGGTGGTGTTGTAAACTATATTTTAACTACTTCAAAAACTGTAATAAAAAAGAACGTATGCCTTCTTGGGCGGCATACTAAATCTTAACATATCAGAGCTTGCCAGTGCATGAACTGGTGAAGCCACATACACTCATTTTTGTGTAAACTTTGGGGGAAAAATCCCTCCTTCCCTCTCTGTGTAGGTCTGACCTTCATATAAAGGTACTGGTAGGTGGGAGTGTTGCACTCTACCCTGGTGGTTTAAAAATTTCGGGCCTCTGCACATCTCCTTGTATCAAACACACAAGTGAGTGCAACATTCCCTGCCCAGCGTTTGCCTCCTTGTCCCATGAAACAGTGAGCTGTGCAGTGACTGGTGAATGTGCAGACATTCATGCCATGCAGACTGTGCCACTCTCTCCCTCGGTCGATGCTGCCTGCTGCAGCCAGGTTGTGCTGCTCTTCAAAGGTTCTACTGCTTCCTGCTTGACCAAGAGTTGGAGAGTTGGAAATGGTTGTTAGATTTTGTTAATGGTCCAATTCTGAAGACAGTGACTATCCATCTCTCATGCTTCTAGAACATTTACATTGAAGAATATCTACTGTGACTGCAAAGCAAGATCTCAAACATGTATCATTAGTATTTGTGACTATCTGTGTGGAAACGGAATTTTATCTCTTCCATACAATCCTACCCACATACAGAAGTGAATGGGAAAGAAGAGTGACAGGAAAGTAAGGTGGCATCTAGTAGGCATAACAGTGTCTTAGTTTGGTTTCTTCTGGAGGCCATTCCTAAGACAAGGGCACAAGTGCTTGGAGATTATTTGGGAAGTGATCCAGGGAACTCAGAGGGCGAGTGAGGAAATGAAACGGGGAAGGGAGAAAGGGCAAAACAAGGTGCATTGTAAGCAGGTGACCCCTGTGGGCAGATGAGCCTTGGTCCAGCTAAGGAATTATAGCAGTGTCTCTGAATCATCCCCCAGCCCCACCTGGAGCCAGGGTTTTCATCCGTCAACTGCTGTCAGTTTGTAGAGAGCCACTTCGGGGGAGCCAAGAAGATAACTCCTGGCACATATGGCCTTCCCTGAACTCTGGCCAAGCAGAGGAAAACAGCCAGAGAAAGCCCCTAGCAAAAAGTTACAGGTGCTTGCAGCTGGCCACTGAGACTGTCATGTAAGAGATGGTGGATACTGAGGGGTAGGCATAGGGCAGGGTGGTATGGGCAAGGCATGAACATTGTCTGTCACTCTTTCCTCTCTCCCCTGTCCCCTCCACTTTTAGTGACAGCTAGCAATACTGTGTGCCAGAGGCCTTATCTATATTACATCAGGTGATCCTGACACCAATCCCATGAAAAAGGTGCTATTTCTATCCCCATTTTACAGATGAGGAAACTAAGGCATATATATAAATCTATCTATCTATCTATCTATCTATCTATCTATCTATCTATCTATAGTTAATACTTGGTGAATCTAGGTAAGGATATATGGATGTTCGCTGTGCTAGTCTGTATATTTAGCATACTTTAAAATGAAAAATCATGAAAAAACAGATCTACATGATTTGAATTCTGTTTTCAATGCTAGTGCAGACCCACCCACAGTGGGGTACATTCCTGCCCTGTGTTTCAGTCAGTCACCAGTGGCTGATCCGCTCAACATGCTCCCTCCCCAACCTGGTTTCAGACGGTGGGGCGGGGGGAGGGTCCTGCTTTGGAGACAGCTGTTAGTGATTAAGGGAATAGCTGGCTGTCCTTCCAGATGGGCCAACTGGGACCTTGGCGTATTTATTAAACTTCTGCTTTGACTCAGCAGACACACAACCAAAGCAAAACTTCTAGGTCATTGGCATGGCCTGAGTTACCACATCTCCATCTTGTTTTTTTTCCCTGTGTGGATTAAGGTCTTTAATTGTTGGTCTTTAATCTACACAAGGAAAAACATAACATTAGACCAAAATATAACATTAGATCTAATGATGATATGAAACTTGAAAGGGGAGCACTGTTACCTTACTACTTTGACAAAGGTTGGGAGGTGGAGCACTATGGAGCCCATTCTCATTAGCACCCTTTGCATGGAGAAGGGGAAGATGTCTTGTGAATATCACTTATTACTCAAGTGTCAGAACATCTTGCACCCTGGAAAGTTCTAAAACAGACCTGTGAATTGAATAAGGAGATGAACTTCAGGTAAGATGGGAAGGGGTCAGCTTTGTCCTGACATCACTCTTCTTTTCTCTGCTGACAATTTCTCATCATGCACACGGACCACTAGAGGGCAAGGAGAGAGTGAGCCACTCCAGAATGGAATTTTATTCTTCAGCCGGCGAAGAACATCTCCAAAGCAGCCACTCTTGCTTTCCTTTTGCCAGGATCTGTGCCCTTTAAGGTGGCACTTAGTCATCAGCTTCTTACTTTCTGGGCACTGATCTTGCTTTCCTAACTGAGCCCCTGCAGCTTCTATACCTCCCATGTCCCCCACATATCCCACAACGGTGCTTGGCACATGGTAGATATTTGGCAAGTACTCTGTGGGTGATACAGTACATTTTAATGATTCATTCAGGTCTCAGTGACAGAAAACAAACAAACAAACATCCAAATCAACTTGTCTTATACAAAATCAGGAATGCAGTGGCTCACATAACTGGTAAGTCTAAGTATTAGCGGCTTTAGGCACAGCTTGCTTTGGGGCCCCATATGGTGTCCATAGAGCCTAATCTCTCCAAGTCTTATGTCTGCTCTCCTCCATATTAACTTAATTCTCAGGATCTACATCGTGACAAGATTCCTGCTCCAGTCCTACATCCTCTAGGGTCTAAGTCCAAAGGAGAAGAAAGAGGGCTTTTCTCAGCAGTAGGAGGAATTGTCTTGCCTCTCATTGGCTCTAAGTTGGCCATGTGTCCATCCCTGAACCAATCACTGTGGCTGGGACAATGTCCACTCTAATTGGCTAGGCCCAAGTCAGATACACATCCCTGAAGCCAGAAGTGAGGTCACCTTCACTGGAAGCATCAGATCTGAGAGTCAGAGAGGGGTTGTTGTCTTAGTCACCCCTTATTCACCTCATTGGCAAGGGAGGGCTCTCTGTCCCAAGGTTATGGAATGGCTGGCACATGAGTCCTGACACTGGACACGTGGCATGAGCAGCAGTTTATTAGTCATGTGTACTCACAGCCTGGGGGAGGATTCCACATGCCATACAGCATGACATGGAGTCTACACTCAAGAACAGTGAACAATTCGGGTCTGTGAGAGGCAGGCTTTGTAGTATCAAGGGTGTGGGGTGACCCCTGGTTTCTTAGGGGTGGATGCGATTGTCTTGTTCCTGTAACTCTCAGGCTGGTCGGGAACGGACACCTGACACTTGGAATAAGTAGAAACTGCTTCTTGTCCCATTTGTAAGGAGGGCCACTGGGCTAGGGGAACTTATCCGTGGGAGCAGAGTTGGGAGGAAAACTAGTAGTGAGGCCATTCAAGCCCCTCCCTGTTTCACCGGATGTCAGGGCAGAATAACACTGGACCTTCATTTTAGGCCTTACACTGCAGTGGTCCCCAGGAGAAAATTAGGAATAATTTTATTTATTTATTTATTCCTTATTAGCATAAGAAAGGCAAATCGATGCTGAGCTCACTGGAGGCGTGACGTGTGTCCACTCTTCTTGAGTCAAGAAATGTCAAGAAAGGGGTCACTGGCAGCTGGTCATCAGATGCCATCTCTTTGTCTGGACTGGTCATTCTTATGCTCACCCAGTCTTTGGAATCTCGCATAAATGCCTCTAGGGTCTTAACGGAGGAGATGAGGCGAGTAAATGAGGATGACACAGGAAGAGCCTTGAGGATGTCTGTCCTGGGGAGATGGAGATGAGTCACTTCTTTTGCTAAGAGAGCCTTCATTACAGACAGTATTTTGATGCCAGGCATCAGGGACACCCTGGATGGGCCCGCTGCCCTGCTCCAGGCCACGTCCTTCCTCTTTCTTCATGTTCAGAGGCCCTTGCTAGGTCTAATATTTTGATAGGCAGGGTCGGATACCTGGCTTTCCCTGATTCCAAGTCTGATCATGGCA
Source organism: Saimiri boliviensis (assembly GCF_048565385.1). Lineage (NCBI taxonomy): Eukaryota > Metazoa > Chordata > Mammalia > Primates > Cebidae > Saimiri > Saimiri boliviensis. The sequence goes on from NC_133460.1 coordinate 104,764,016, forward strand.
GGAAATCTCTGTTATTCAATTGGAACTGTTTTAAAAAGTGCAATCTAATGCATCTGGGGCACAATCCTGGAATTGCTGCTGATCAAATTTTAATGGAGTCATGGGTATTTTGATCTGATAATTATGAAAGCAGAGATTCTTGACTTTATTTTTTCTATGAAGCTTTCTGAGAGTCATATGAAAAACTGTAGACTTATGAGAAATATGAACAAATACCCCAAACTTTATAAATAGTTTCCAGGGGTTTTATGTAGCCCCTAAAATCCCAGCATTCTACATACATCATGACTCGTGAACTCCATAGTTTTGAGAATCGTATTTGGAGAAATTGATTAGTAGCATGTCAGCTAAGGCAAACTTTATTCCCAGGAGGGAGGCAGCTTGATGTTCTAGGTTTGCAAAGACTCTACATCCACAGGGCAAAAGCTTTGGAAATCCAGGTGGCCTTCGCTATTGGTCATTGGCAATACTGTCTGGGACCACTGTGTCGACGTATATGTATATCCATCCATCAGTGCTCTAAACACGTTGTTCCCCAGCAGCAAACTTTTAATATCTTTGAAGGGGAATAAAGAGCAAAAACGACTTTTTTAGAAGTTGGGCTCTAAGATGCAGTTTTCATATATGTGTTAACTTGTGAAATTCATCAATGTCACCTGCACCATGATGGCAATTAGTATGGGCTGTCTGCTTTAAGTTCAATTGGCAAACAGACTTTCAAACAGGTGAGTTTAATATAACCAGGGATAGCCACTGGAGGTACTGGGGACCCAACTCTTTCTTGTTTGGACAAGGGAAGAGAGGAACAAAATAAAATTATGTAATGCCCTATTTTGCAGATTCCCTCTGTGCTTGAAGCTCATTCATTTATTTCTTCATATCACAAATATTAATATTTACTGAATTCTTACTCTGTGCCAGATATTTTTCTAGGGGACATAGCAGTGAACGTGACAAAGGTCCTGTTATAATGGTGATTACCTTCTAGGGAGAGCCATGTGGTGGGCAGCTGAGACTTGCCTTCCAAATACCCCATTACACTCTGGTAACAGCACATCCTGTTAAAGATCTACCACTTCTTCACTCTTAATCCTCTTGGTATGAGTGATGGGTCTCTGACCCAGAGTTAATCCAATCAGCATAACTGTACCACAAACTCCAGCTACGATAGTCACAGGACCCAAGCTGGTCTAATTGGGAAAAATCTGGGAGTTTTGAAAAGCTGTCTGAAAAAAATTGTGTGTGTGTGTGTGTGTGTGTGTGTGTGTGTGTACATATACATTCTTTTCTCTTTTTAACTTTTTTCTCTGCTGAATTTGAACTTGAGATGCTGTAAGTTGGAGTTAACAGCATCAAATTGCTGCCAAAGGAGACAAAATCTTGAGTATGTGTCGGGGACCGTCCGGGACAGGTAGGCACGTCTGCCAGGGGTCTCTCGACCTGCAAGAGGGTCCCAATACCTGGAAGAGAGCGTGCGCTTGGAAAAATATGAAAGAGACAGACAGAAAGCGAGGCGTCTGGAGGACTGAATAGGCTGTGCCTAAACAGCAAATTTTATTTTTCAAAGGCCAGGAATAAATACACTTTCTTTGCTCTGGTTTACGTCATAGCAAGAGGAAATGCAAATCTATACCTTACATGGCTTATACAATAGAGAAATCAGATACACAATGGTTGCAAGAGGAAATGCAAATCTATACCTCACATGGCCTATACGATAGAGAAATCAGATATGCAATCAGTGGTTTTAACAGAATTTCCTGTGATCACAAAGCTTGTTTACATCCAGACATTATTCCTCCTGGCTGCAGGTATTTCTGGTTTTCCTCATCAGAATATCTTTTAAGGATTCTCCTTTGTCTACTCCTGACTCAACTTATCTCAATTTCCCCATTCAGGAGTCTCTGAGTCAGGAATCAAAGCCATCCCTTATGGTGGCATTTGCTTTGCAAATATCCCGACAGTTAAACCATTATCTAGGGTACAAGTCAGTCAGGTAAGTAAGAAAAGGTTAAAGCTTATTCTTAAAGAAAGAGTCATAAAAAGTTAAAAGCAGGAACCGGTTGCTGGCAGGGGGTCACTCAGTCTAGCAGCACTGCATAGTTTTAGGCCCAAACGGTTGATATTAGAAACTGATCATCCATCTTTAAGTTCCTTTTTCCCCAATAGCTCGACTGCCTTCAGTAAGAAACTGTGTTTGGTATCAAACTCACCGTATAGTGAGACTCACGCCTTTTGGGGGTCTCACACGGGAATGTTCCCCACAAGTATGGAGCCAACTGAGGAGTATTTAGTGACACTGGCAAAAGCACTGAGCTTTCTGACATTGTTTGAACCCCTCTGGACATTACTGTCCAAGGCAATCTGAGTTGGGTTTTTAATCAATTGGTACTAGAGGAATCAGTTGATTCATCTGCCGGCTTAGAAGACTTGGTGAAGCAGTTGTGGCTACCATCACATTTTGAACATCTAGTGTATGCAAGTTTCTCTGAGGACAGATATACTTGGCAAAACTTGTGCAAGTGAAAGGGCCTGCTCCTCCCTTCCCTCCTGTCATGAGCCCCTTCTCCTTACCCCCAGCACAACAGCGCACACACTCCTCTTGCTTTTCCCAGGTACTGGACCTGCCTTCTATTTCTGCTGTCACAGCAATCGATCTTCACCTGAATAGTTAGGGCCAGGTGCCTTGGTGTAGGGGAAGAGAGCACACAACCTGCTATGGGAAGACTCGGCCTTTAGTTCCAGATCTGAAGCTGCCCATCTAGGTGGTCATGGTGGGCCATGTAACTGCTTGAGACGTATCTTCCAAAAAGATAGGTGGAAGTAGTAGTAATAATCATAATACATTCTCTTCTGTATGAGCTCCTGGTTGAGGGTCAAATGAGGTAACACATGGAAGTGTGTTGTGAACAGCAAATTAACACGAAAAATAAGACATTGTTAAAAAACAGTTGAACATATTATTTTACTTGGGAAATTCCACACTTTTAAAAGGATCTTGGAAGAAGGTAGCCCCTTGATTCCTTATATGAATGAAGCTATAATGGTGAAAGAACAGCCTTGGTAAGGGTGATGATATTTGAAAGTTGAGGTGCTATTTCACTATCCAGCTATTCCTTGGCTTTGCAGCTGACTTTATTCCCAGGATAGTATTTAAGACCTGGAGGTTCCTGTTTTATAAATGAGGATACTTTTCTTTTCATTGGTGTATATTTCTGCAGCACTCATAAGGCAAGAAGTGGGGTTGAAAAGGATGGATCCAATGAGCAGCCTGGTTTCCCTTGACTCTAAGAAGAGTCTAGGTAGGGAGCTGCGTGGAGCTGTTATTTTCTTTTTCTGGAACTAAGAAAGTGACTAACACATGAAAGATACTAGGAAGAAAATTGCTAGTTAATGATGGCTAACAACTTGAAAGCAAATGAAGAGTTGTCTCAAAAGAATGGGCTGGAAGTATTGAGCTCACAAGTTGGATCAGGTCAGTGGTCAGATTCCTGTTCAGTAGGAATGCTGGAGAAGGGACTCTGGTTTGAAGAGAAGTTGGGTGGATTGTATCCTGGTTCTCTCCAACCCAGAGATGTGAAGCTCCTGCATACCTTCAGCATTTAGCCTGCATGCAGCGGGAAAGACAACATAGATTGTCTTACGTTTCTTGATCCCTCTAACCAGTTGCAGCAAGAAACATAATGCTATCTTTTGCCCCACACTTTTGGGGTAAGCTTTTCTTTCAGAGTGTGCATATTTCTGGGGAAACAATTTATATTCTTACCTGAGTGTCTCCTTGCAAGGAGCATTTGAGTAGCTTCCAAATATTTCCTGGAAGCAATCTTTTAGTTGGGGTCTCTTTGAGACAAACTTAGCATTATTTGTGGAGTCATCTAACCCATGGCAAGTAGAATGTTTGAACAAATTGAGGAGCTGGCATGGTTTTCTAGGGGGATTCCACTGATAATTTATCTCCATAATTCTGTGACTTGCTTTTTTCTCCCTTTGTTCTTTCTTTTTTTAAAAAAAAAATGAGACATAATTTACACACAATAAAATCACAGATTTTAAGTATAGAATTAGATGGATATTGACAAATATATGCAGCCATGTCACCTACATCTTCAGTAGGTACAGAATATTTCTAACACCTCAAAAAGTTCCCTATACCCCTTTCTTGTCTCCATCCAGAGGTAACCACCATCTTGCTTTCTCTCACCATAGCTCAGTTTTGCCTGTTGTAGAATCTCATATAAATGTAACTATAGGCTATATCTTCTTTTATATGTGGTTTTGTGCTTAATACAATGCTTTTGAGATTTATTCATGTGTTTTGCAGGTATCGGTAACTCTTTTCTTTATATTATTGAGTAGTATTTCACTGTATCAATATGCCACTATTTTTCATTCTCATGTTAATGAGCATTTGAATTGTTTCCGGGATTTGATTATTATTAATAAAGATGCTACAAATATTTTGGACAAGTTCCTTGGTGTTAGCTGTCACAGATCAGGACCCAAAAGAGATGAGTGGAAAAAATAAAAAGAATTTAGTGGACCCACACAAATGATCAGTTTTTGCCAATGTGTCAAGGCAGTTCAATGGGAAAAGGTAGTCTTTTCAACTAACAATACTGCAAAACCTGAATATCCTTATTAAAAAAAAGAACCTCATCTCTATTTCATGTCACATGTGAAATTAATTTGAGATATAACACAGACTTAAATATAAAAGCTACTATTATAAAGCTTTTAGAAGAAAACATAGAACAAAATCTACCAATGTGGAATAGGCAAAGATTTCTTAGGACACAAAAGGTACTATAATAAAAGAGAAAATGGATCAATTGGACCTCATCAAAATTAAAAACATGTTCTTGTTGAAAAGTGCTGGAAAGGAAATGAAAAGTTAAGCTATAGATGAAGAGAAGAAATTCATAATATGCGTAACTAACAAAGAACTACTGTTCAGAATCATTCCTTAAAAATCAATAGTAAAAAGCAGCCATTCGATTTTTAAAATAGGCCAAAGACATGCATAGGTACTTTATGAAAATGGTGAGAGAATGGCTGAACACACATGAAAAGATGCTCAGCAGGGCACGTGGACACAGGGAGTGGAACCACACACAGGGCCTGTGGGGGCTGGGGAGCGGGGAGGGAGAGCATCAAGACAAATAGCTAATGCATGTGGGACTTAAAACCTAGGTGACGGGTTGATGGGTGCAGCAAACCACCATGGTGCATGTATACCTATGCAACAAACCTGCATGTTCTGTGCATGTATCCCAGAACTTAAAGTAAAATAAAACTTAAAAAAAGAAAAAGATGCTTAACCTCATCAGCCATTAAGGAAATGTAAATCAAAACTACAAGGTCAAAAATCAAAACCAGATGTCACCCAAGATGCAGCTGGTGCCATAAAAGAGCACAGGAGTGTAATAGAGGGAATCTGGGTTTTAGTTCTGCCTCTGGTCCTGCCTCCGCCTCCCTGGGACATCTTGGTAAGGCCCTGGACTTCCAAAAAAATGAAGGAACAGAACTAGCTGTACATTAAGTACAAAGTTGTCTTTATTTGTTATGCTGTTCTTGCCCTAATATTCCTGGATTCTAGTTACTGCCACAGCATCTATGGCAGGGGTCCCCAACCTTTGGGCCATGACCCCTTAGAAACTGGGCTGTACAGCAGGAAGTTAGCAATGAGTGGTGGGTGGGGAGTGAGCCAGTGAGTGAAGCTTTATCTATATTCACAGCCACTCCCCATTGCTGGCATTACTGCCTGAGCTACACCTCCTGTCAGATCAGCAGTGACATTAGATTCTCACGGGAGCACAGACTCCACTGTGAACTGTGCATGTGAGGGATCTGGGTCGTGTGCTCCTTATGAGAATCTAATGCCTGATGATCTGTCACTGTCTCCCATCACCTCCAGAGGGGACTGTCTAGTTGCTGGAAAACAGGCTCAGAGATCCCACTGATTCAACATTATAATGAGTTGTATAATTATTTCATTATATATTGCAGTATAATAATAATTGAAATAAAGTATACAATAAATATAATGCACCAGAATCATCCTGAAACCATCCCCACCACCCCTTTTCATGGAAAAATTATCTTCTGCGAAACCGGTGCCTGGTGCCAAAAAGTTTGGGGACCTCCAATCCACGGCAATGAGAATCCTACTGGAGGCCCCCACACAACTCTTTTTGGGTGAAATAAGGAGTGATACCCTGACTTTTCACATGATGAATTTGAAAATAATAGACATAGTTCCTCACTTAAACTTTTCTAAGAAATGAAGTATCGTGTTTTTCCCTAAAGATGTTATTAATTCATACGCGTTCTCCTTTGATAGAATGACACCTACTCTAAATCACGAAAGCGTTAATTTACTTTTACTGTGCTTTACTTCTTCTCTGGAAGTAGGAGAATTACCTTTTATTTTTATTTTATTATTATTATTTAGACCAGTTTCACTCTGTCACCCAGGGCTGGACTGCAGTGGTACGATATCTGCTCACTGCAACCTCCGCCTCCAGTTTAAGCAATTCTCTTGCTTCAGCTGTCCGAGTAGCTGGGACTGTAGGCACCTGCCACCACACCTGGCTAATTTTTGTGTTATTAGTAGAGACAGGGTTTCACCATGTTGGTCAGGCTGATCTCGAACTCTTCACCTTTAGTGATCTGCCCACCTCAGCCTCCAAAAGTGCTGTGATTACAGGTGTGAGCCACCATGCCTGGCCAGAAAATTACTTTTTATTATGTGGAATTTGGCCTAATGCATTTCTGCATCAGGTCTAGTGCCATATTTTCAGAGGTCTTATAAATATTGCTGCTTGAAAGAAAGTGAAGCAATAAAATATTTAGATTGGAAAAGAGAAGACTCTTCTTCCCTCTCACCCTCTGTATCTATCCCTATCTTCTTTTGTAGTTGTAGAGTAATTAAAGGGAGTATGTTGTAGAAGAATAGACATTAAATTTATTCTATGTGGTCCCCAAAGCACAATTTGGGCCCATCAATGTAGGCTACAGGCAAATCTGTTTCTACTCAAACAATAGCTCTCCCTGGAAATGGAATGAGTGGTGAGTGATTTTTGCATCCCTGGAGGTGTCAAGCAGATATTTACTGAGATCATTATGGAAGATATTCATGGACCATGTTGAAGTTGGTAACCTTCTGAAACCTCTCTTGGATTGCATGTACATCAACAAGTTCATGCCAGGCAGCTGCAGAGGAAAGCGTGGATATGTGTATCTCTGAGGATAAGGGTCACTGTGTTGGCTGCCTGTTACCAAGACAGCTCTTAGAGCAACTGGGTAGATAGCACTCAGATACACAGTATAACTTCTAAAAATGAGATGATAAGAACTGGTTGCAAGTTTATGTTCTCTCAAGGTGGCTTTGGTTTTTGGAAGCAGTCAAAAATCTGGTCAATTTGGGGCCAGCATGCTGGACAATACTGTTTGGCGTTTTTCAAAAAACTCTAATAACATAGGCATAACTACAGAGGGATGGAGTTTATTTTCTTGGCACGCCCGTAAGCTCAATATGAAATATGGGAGAGTTCCCTAAAGTGGCACTTTGAAAATGTGTGCAGCCACAAAAGCATTGGAGGAAGCTGCACTCTATGAGTGTCTAGATTCTGAAGTGGTTTTTCAAAGATCAGTCTCACATTTTACAGCTATGGTGTTCATCATATCTTGGTATGGAGATTGACAGATTTATTCTATTTCTTATGATAAAGCATTTCTGAGGCTGCTCAAGCTCTAACCCATGCTTCCTTCATTAGAGGACTCATCATATTCCATGGAGATCTTATAAAGACCCAGCAGGGGCTACCAAGCTGGGCACCTGGGTGCTCTGGCTGGATCATATTATCTAACCTGGCTCTGCTTCTTCACTCCCTGTAAGCTCATTTGTCTGCTGGTGCAGCAACACAACACTTCAGGCGGGCTCTACCTGCTTGGCATATGCTGATAGCTGCACAGCTGCTAGAGCCAGCTACCTCCAAACGCAGGGAGGGAATGTGGCATGTTGGCGGTGGGCGGGCGGTTGCTGCTACCAGCTTTTGTGATTTAGGGTACTGAAGATGCCATCTGCAATTCTTTTCAGAGATATCAGAGCGTATCTGCCCTTCAAGAAGGACCTGGCTTAAATTATAGATCCTTCTGTGTTAGAGAGTTTAGGGAGATATCCTAATCCAGGCTTATATAATGAATAAGGCTTGAGCCTTCCCTTGACAGCAGGCTTCAGCAAATGGAAAAGGGGATCATTAGGGCAGATGACAAGGTTGCTAAAGGGACTGAAAAAAGAAGAGACTGGGCAGCTGAAGACAAGCTTCAAGGATGACATCACTGCTTTGTTTAAAGCCACCTTCAGAAAACAGACTTACAACAAATGGCAAGTCTGTATTGACAACTGTAGAAATTGGGCAGCCTTATCATGGAGCACCCAGAATAACTCCCTTTTACTGGTTAATGATCATAGGGCCAGATAAGGACATAGGGAGGCACACTGGTTGTCTTCAATTTGCATCGCTGGGGATGACCGTTGTAGCATGGAAGGGGGTGGACCCTGGTTGTTTACCTTCCCATCAAACATTTTGCTTTCTCCGAAGCACCAGCCCTCTATATGTGGGATTGCCTCTCCCCAGTCTCAGAGGCTTTGGGTAGGGGTGAAGCATGTGACCAGGCTTGAGACAATCAATCCATCGTGGTTCCCTGGCTGCAGTGATTGGTTCAGGGTTGGCAGCAACAATGACGTTCAGTGACATTTTTGCTGGGAGTGCTGGTACTTATGGAGAGAGAGGTCTTTCTGGCCAGACTTGAACTTGCAAGCTGAAATGCGTGCGGCAGTCTTGGAACTACCAGGAGCCTGAGACTGAAGTCAGTATAGTGCAGACAGAGCAGAGAGTTGGAAATAACCAAGTCCTGATGACATTGCCCGCACTCAGAATTCAGTCTTCCATTAGACTTTCCAATTCTCTTTTCTTAAATAAGTTTAGGTTGAACCATCTGTCTGTCACCATAGAATCGTTGACTATGACAGTTCCGAGTAGCTGGTGGGACAGGGCTAATGCAATGATACAAGTTGCAAGTTGTTGTATGGCAATTCCCTGTAGGGAAATGCTTTAGAAAGAGCCGTCTGAAAAGGGTACATGCTCCCTCAAGGGTGAATGCCTTTTCAGTGGCAGGATTTGCACCCTGCACTGGATGAGCACTTGGAGGAGATAACGGAGAATAAATTCCAGGAAAATGAGAGGTTTAATTGGGCAGTTCTTTAAATCTATGTGTTTCGGAGTCTCTTAATGACCATGCAATGAAGTTACATGCCCCTTCTGACTGCCTCTCCGTTATCTCAATACAAACACGAAATGATAGAAGTAAGATTCTAACTGTGATGTGGTAACAGACCCTGCTGGGCGGTCCACCAACCTAACCTTGGCTCATTCTTCTGCTCTGTCACACAGGTCAACTCACTGTGCCCTTCCAAACCACTTCCACTTTCTGCTCCCTTGCACCCACTTTCTTGCCCCCACTGAGAATTTCTCTCTTTTATTTTTTCTTTCTTTGCCTTACAAAAGCCAGCTCCTTATTTATTTATTTATTTATTTATTTATTTATTTAAGACAGAGTCTCACTCTGTTGCCAGGCTGAAGTGCAGTGGTGGGATCTCAGCTCACTGCAACCTCCGCCTCCTGGGTTCAAATGATTCTCCTGCCTCAGCATCCCGAGTAGCTGAGACTACAGGTGCATGCCACCATGCCTGGCAAATTTTTGTATTTTTAGTAGAGATGGGGTTACACCATGTTGGCCAAGATGGTCTCAATCTCTTGACCTCATGATCCGCCTGCCTCAGCCTCCCAAAGTGCTGGGATTACAGGCATGAACCACCCAAAAGCCAGCTCCTTTCCATGAGGCTGTGTCCTCAGGCTATCTCAGACCAATGATGTGGTTCTAACTTCTGAGCTCTAGGCTATCCAGTTGTCTGAAGCACATGTTTGTGACTTATTAAGACTGCTTGTAATAAGTCCTCTGATGTCTCCTTTTAATCTGTTAGCTCCCCATCTTCTTGAAGGTAGAGATGGATTATGAATCATATCACTCACAGCTTTGCACAGGCTGCACTCACACTCAGCGGGTGCTTATAGGTAAGTGGAGCCCCAGTGTCAGGGGCTATTGTTAGTATGCCCTGCCTATGAGCTCTTCTACACCAATTTGCCAACCCATGGGAAACTAGTTATGTCTAAGGTAGTTGCTGGGCCCAAAATACAGAGGAGACAGAATACCTCCTCCCTTCAAGACTTTCCTACCCTCCTGTACCTGACACCCCATGTGCCTGATGATATATATGTGTGTATATATATAGCCATATATAATATATGTATACAGTATATCATATATAGCCATGTAGAATAAATATAAATGAAAATATTTCACAAATAATCAATATATATGATATAGATGTATGAATACATATTTATTCATTTACTAAATACCAACCAGGTATTATGACTGAGCCATATAGCTCGTCAGTCCCAGAACCACCTTCTAATCCGTGTCCTTTGCTCACACAATTTTGGCTGGGTCTCTCCTAAAATCCAAGGGAGGCCTGGGCTCCCCAGGAACAATCTAATGGTTATCATTATTGTGAGTTTTGCATTTTAAATGTCTGCTTGGTTTAAATTAGTGAAGCCAAGGAGTTCAAACTCTAAGAAAAGTAGATAAAAATCCTGACAGTTTGGGGGAGAGCAAATCCAAGCTCCTGCTGGGCTCCAGCTGGAGGTCGTGACCCCTAGCCCGCTGTGAGCCAGGGTTCGGTTTTGGCTCTGAACCTGAGGATGAGGCTCCGGGTTCTACCTGCTGCCTGGCTGAAGGCTGCTTGAATGCTGTGTCAGCGTTGAGGGAGCCTGACCTCCCAGACGCCAGCGAGGGACTGTGGCAGGTGCTTTTTCATATTCTACAGCTCAGCAGTCCCAAGCTGCTGGGCTGGGGAACACGTGTTGAGGGGAGAGGATCCGGTCCCCAGGGGTCACCTGGCGATGGTGGCCTGGCGGGGAGCCAGGCTCGCCTTTGCCCTCTGTCTGTGCCAGAGCTCTGGAACGTGGCTGGCATCTCCTGAGAGCAAAGCGAAGCCGGCGAGCGATCTCCGGGGAACTTCCTAGAAAAAAAAAAAAAATTCAGGTTGGAAAGGTGTGGGTAGGGCCGAACACGGGAGGGAGGGAGCGCTCCTCGGCAGGGACCCAGGTTGGCCAGGGCTGCCCTGAGCCCCGGAGAATCCCCAGAGCGATCGTCCACTACATGCCCACGTGCGTGCGTGTGCCAGGGAGCCAGAGCCCGGACAGCGGGAGTCGGAGGCAGGACCAGGCGCTGCAGAGGGGCCGCGGCAGAGCCCCGGCGAGCGCGCTGCCTGGGCGCGGAGCCCAGGGGCCGCCCACTGGCGGGGGAGGCGGGGAGCGCGCAGGGAGGCGGCGGCGGCGGTGGGGCTTCCCCGGGCTTCCCCTCCCCTGGCCGCAGGTGCCCGGCGCGGGCCCAGGACGCGGAGGCTGCTCCCGGCGAGAGGGAGCTGCGAGTCCCCAAGGCGGCCGCGGCTCGGCAGTAGGACGCAGGGTCCGCAGCCTCGCTAGTGGCGGGAGCGGCTTCCCGGAGCCCTGGAGCCCGAGGCGGGAGGTTTGGGCTGAGCCCTCCCCGGCGCCTGCCCCCGCCCGGCGCCCGCCTCCGCCCCGCCTGCGGCCTGGAGCGCGCCTCCCTCGCCTCCCAGGGTCTGGCTAGCCGGCGCCGGCGGAGCTGCGGGAGCCGCGGAGAGCACCAGCCGTCGCCGCGGGAGCTGCTCCGGCCGCACCATGCGGGAGCTGGCCATCGAGATCGGGGTGCGAGCCCTGCTCTTCGGAGTCTTCGTGTAAGTAGTGGCCCGCCGCGGGCAGGGCGCTCTGACGCGGGGACCCACCAACCGAGCCTCTCTGCTCCCTAACTTAGTTTGTGCTGCCTTTTCCCACTGGGGCCTGGGTTCGAGGTCCCTTACCCGCTCAGTGCCCGCGACTTGTCCTACGGGACCAAGAGAGAACCTCCCTCTCTCCTACCTGGGACTCTAGGCACTGAGCGACCCCCGTGCGCCGGGGTTGAGACCTGCTCCCGGGTCTCACGGGGCCGGCGCCTGTCGCCAGCCCCACACCACCTGCCCGCGGGAGTCAGGCTGCACCTCTGAACAGGGACGCGCGCCCTGGCCCATGCCCTTGGGAAGTTTTTCCTTCTGTGTGATCTTTGAGGCCCACGTTGAAAGTCTTTGCCCCTGGCCCTGTCTTCGGTTCCTCCCCGCTGTGCCCAGGGCCAGACTCCTTCTGTGTCCCAGGCTTTAGCGCCCGTGGTCCTGCCGAGCTTTTTCCCAGCCGGCACTGGCGGCGCTTCTCCTACTCAGAAACTGTTGCTGAGGAGGCTTGAGAAGTCAAGGGGCTGCAGCTGGGGGTCGGATACACACACCCTGGAGCTCTGTGCCCAGTAGATGTCCGCTTTGGGGGCGGGGTCCTTTAGGGGCAGCCGTGAAATGCCCAGGGTGGCTTTGAGTGGCTGGTACTGGGAACAGCGATCCGGAAAAGAGGAGGGGGTGGTGGCGCAGGTTCTTTCGGAGATGTCTGAGCTTCCTCCGTGCGCCCCAGGGACCCACCGCTCATTGACCTCCAGGGCTCAAGCTGCAGGGAGCTGTCGCATCTCTCTTTCAGATCTCAGACCAGAACACCAGCTCAGAGCCACCCCACAGCCTCCCGTGAGCTGCTGTCACCTAGGCACCCACACCTGCACTGGTCCCTCCATCAGTGAGTCAGGTTCTCTCCCCCTCTCTGCCCATGGCTGTTTTCTGCCACATACTAAATATTAAAGTTGCGTGAACTTTCTGGATTTGCCATGCATTTATTTATTTGTTTGTTTTTGTTGTTTCTGGAAAAGCCCTCCCAAAACAAACAGGAGGCCCTCTCTGAGTTTTTGCCTCAGTCTGGAGTCATCCATGGCAGGTGTGCTGTGTCAAAGATGACCTCTGTTCTGGGCAGCCCAGGGTATACACATGGAAAGAAATGCCCTTTCTTGCATGTTTTCCTTTACCAGGGATTAAATTCATCCAGAGTATTTATTCACAGCATCAGAAAAGGCCGTGAGCTCCCCAGATGCAAGCAAACCCCCCTCTCCCGCCTTCTGCCCGAACACTGGTGTTATTCACTCAGGAGAAGGAACGAGAACTTCAGTTGGGTTTTGATGCGTTTGGAAAAACAAAACACTTTTCCCATCTCTTACTCTATTTTCTACCCTTGGAATGTACATTAAAACTAGTTATTGTTGTGTGGTCAGATGGGGACAGTTTCCAATTGCAGATAGGCTAAAACCTTATTAAATTATTATGTGATAGAAATGATAAAATCGTGTTCAGTGCACAGTAGAATTTAACATTTGTTGGGTAAATGTAGAAAGAATGCTGAGATAAAGTGAGATAGGCTCTCATGCTACCTGGTTTGACTGCTGCTGGGTGTGCTCAGATAAATAGGGGTTCAACAATATGTAAAAATATTTATAGTTTTCGGGTATCCGTTCCAATATCCCCGCAAACATTTATGAAATGGTTACAGATATACAATGGTCTGTGCAGTAAATTTGAAAACATGGTAATGATTGTTAGTGTGCATCTTGCTTTTTCTAAGGGTGTTATGTAAAACTGGACAGGCAGTTTATGTTCTGTTCTCTGAAGTTCCCTCTTGTGTTACTTAATAGGGGATCTGCTGTCACACATGGACGTTGATGGCATTTTTGGATGATTCCCAGGTTTCTTATCAAATTATTAACAGTATGTCCAACCTGTGGCTCTTTTACCCACAAAAACCAGCTTTGGCATTGATGGGAGCCTCTCTAGGGGGTGGATGCTGGATGTTCAGATGCTGTTAATATCAGGGGTATTCTGACTTCTGGGAGGATGGCTGAGAGCTTGCAGAAACAGATGACCCTTTGTTTTCTCAAATACGCGTCTGGCACCTTAACAGAGGCTGACTTTTGGGGGAAGTTTTGTTCTTCCTTTTGCTGGCACTGAAATGATGGCAAGATTCAGTGGGTTGTACCCACCTCTGCTCACGAAGATGGTGGTCTCAGCAGCACAGGTGTTTAGAAAGTTCCCCTGGGGGCAGGCTGAATCTGATTTCCTTGCTGCAGGCAGTGTCCAATTTGGCCAGTGCAACTCATCATCTAGTTTTGCTTGGTATTTCTATCCTGTTTCTCAGGATGAAAGATATTTTTTGGGAGGAACAGGTATCTTGCTTCTTTGCAACTTATGCCTTGGGGAAACATGACCTGTAGATGTGCCTGTTTTCTGACTACATTTGCTCTGCATGAGAGCAGGGATCCTGCTGCCTGTAACCCATATGCTCCTCAAAGATTCCAAGTTAGAGCTAATAAAATGCATTTTGGGCCCACAGGTAGTAGGGATGCAAGCTTTTTCTTACTGACTCTTCAAGGTCCCATTTTCTGTTTCTAGACTAAGTGCAGTGCTCAGGTTTTGTGCATTCTTAATTCTGAGAGGATGCTCTCCAGGTAACCCCCACCACCCTATAGATGCTCAGTTCTGCCTAAGGACTTCAGATCGCTGGGAAGGAAATTAGTAGAGTAATACAAATCAAGCCTGGCATATAAAGTTTAACATCATTGAAGATCAATTGGTTGCAGGAACCCAGTGTTTAGGAATAAAAGAAAGTACAGTGTGAAGCATTGAGGCTGCATTTAGTATCATGAAGTGTGTGGGCCTCAAGGTCCTATTGCTCTTACTCATGGATTGTGGGCAGAGCAGGAAGGAGAAGCACTTGTGGGCTTCTGCCTGCTGCTACCCAGGACTCCAGGAGAGTATTTCTGCAAATGCCAAGGATAGCAACAGACCTTACTGAGCAAGCACATAGTGTAGAAATGAGATGGCTGGTTAATATCCAGCAGACCAACGGAGCACTACTAGAAGCACGCTAATCACTGACTGCTGTCGCCAGCACAATAGGAATCACTTACTGAGCGCTTACTGTGTGTCAGGCACCCATGAAGGCTTTCCCATATGCTTTAGCCTGATGAAGGGAGTATATTGATATTTCTTTGTCATAGATGAAAAAACTGAAGCACAATAAAATTAAGGAACTTCCCTGGAACAGGAATAACAAGGGCAGCTCCGAGACCTAAATCTAGATGCTTCCTCTGCAAGGTCTGGACTCTCAGTCACTTTGCTTCATAAAAAATAGCAGCCAATTTTGATCAGTCCAGGTCTTACTGCATGCAAAAGGCATTCCATGTGATTTCTCTTTTAAGCCTCATCTCACTGGATTCTGTTCATTATTCCTACTTTACAAATAAAGAAACCAAGGTTTAGAAGGGTTGAGTAAGTTGCCAGAAGTTACTCAGCTAGCAGGAGGTATAACCCTGATTCAAATAGGCAGTTGACCCCGCGTCCCTGAGTGGTCAGCCTCTGACACAGAATACATCCAGCCCCAGGCTTCCAGACTGGTGTGAAACTGACCACGTCCTGTGAGCCATTCCTTCCACAGCTCTATCCCCAGAGGGGCAACTGCACATTGCCTGGAGTGATGTGTGCGAAGCTGTCACTCTAGCTCTAAAATCACATGCTAGGATGACACCTCAAAGGTGGGGATGGCAATGGTGGTTCACGCTTCCTAAAAGTTGGGATTGGATCATGGCATAGATTTTAAGGGTATGATGTGGTGAGTTAATTGCTGGTGAGAACATCAGTTGCGGTGGTAAGAAACTAGGGATACCCTGCTTTCTTCCACTGTGTTTGGCCATCATCTCCCAGGACATCAGTTAGTTCAAGCACCCTGTATTTATAACACTGCAGAAAGGACCCTAAAGGTGATGACAATCTAATGTGCCGGAGTGGGGGAAAGGTGGTTTGCCTGTTTCACTTGTCAGCTTGAGTTCCTTGGGGATCTTCTCTTCCTCTTTCCTTCCTTCCATCTGCCTATCCCCCTACCCCTCCCTGCCATTCCTGGTAACTCTGTCTGCAGGGTCCCCCCAGGAGCTGAGTCTTCTCAGGCTGCCAGGGTGCACAGGTAATGGTGTTTACCTCCCTTTTGATCAATCCAACATCCTTCTTTGAGCTCTTTGGATGCAAGAGCCATGTGCCAGGCACTGCGGATGAGAGGAGAGGGAAGGCCAGGTGGCCTCCAGTAGCTCACAGTCTGGTAGGGAAAGCACACACTGGGCCACCATTTATTATTTTCTCCAATGCAATGACTGGGTTTGAAAGTTTTGCCTCCAAACATTTCTCTTTCATTGTTCATCTGCTTGACGGATATTTGGGACCTTCTAGGTGCAAGCATTTCTGACAGTCATTTCCTTTCCCCTTCATTGGCACTCTTTGGTTGGTGTAATTCCAGCAAGACAGAGGGAAACGTGGTGCTTTAGCTGGTCCAGGTGACTTGCTTGAGGGCACTGGATGTCAGGTAGATTTTTGCAATATTGACAAAAATTAACAGATTCATCTTTATTACCCCGAGGAGCCCAGTGTAAGACTCCATGCTGGGAACACTTGGAGCAGGGTGCTCGGTTTCACTGAGAAGGAGGATGCATGTGCCAGGGAAGGCTGCCCAGGGCTGAGCACTGAATGCCAGGTGTACAGGTCCTAGGCTGGAGGACGTTCCTGCAGGGCAAAGGCCTGGAGGTGTGGAGGCATATTTTGGGTGGGGATCAGGTCACCAAGTGTGGCCTCAGACAGTGTGGGTTTTGGGGTGGGTGGCTATGGGAGTAACAGGAAGCAAGCCTGGAGCGAGAAGACAAGTGGCCTCAGGGCCCTGCAGGGCAGTGATCATTTCCACAGAGGCAAAACTGGGGAGCCTGGAGGTTTGAATCAAAACTGTACATTGCTTAGATATTTGCCCAGGGGTAGAAAGGGGCCCTATGGCAGGATGCACAGGCCCTGCTGACTGTGATGAGTGACAGTACACAGCTTCGTGGCCACAGCCCTACTTCACAGCTCCCCAGACATTGTGGCTGATTTGAGGCCGTGTAAATCTTAGGGACGAGCTGGGCCTGTGTGTTGAGATGGCAGCACCGCAGGGTGGAGGCAGCAGGTGTTGGTCCTAGAGAATCCCGTCACTGGAGTGGCCTTTGTAGGATGGAGGGGGACTTTTGTGTTACCTGAAGTTTTGGGGTTGATTGGCTACTGTAGCATGAGTCCTTTCTGTCTAATGAATACATCCGGAATTATTCTGCCTGCTCTCTAGAAACAAGTTTCAAATGAGTTGTTTGAGGCAAAGAGATATAAGAAAAGACCTCAGGCTTTGGAGCCAGGCAGGTCCGTGTTTGGGTTTTAGCTCTGCCACTAACTAGCAAGTTGCCTTCAACCTCTGAACCTTACTTTCTTCATGTAAGAAATGGAGCTATTACTTACTTCATTGGATTTTATTAGACAAGGTAGTTTAAGTGCCTGTGGTACATAGAACAAAAATCAGTGACTTCTCTCCACCCTTGTTAACCCCTGTTACATATATGTAGTGTCTAAGAATGGCAGCGCAACACAGTTGTTACAATGGTGGCCTTTGGTGTGAGGTTACCCGGGCTTAAATCCTATTTCATTTTGTTTTTGAGACAGTCTCTTTCTGTCTCCCAGGCTGGAGTGCAGTGGTGCAACCATAGCTATTCCCCTCAGCCAGCTACCTCCTTGGGCCCTGCCCTTACGGGCCCCAGAGGATTCTTTTTTTGTCTATAGATAGTCTTGCTCTGTCACCCAGGCTGGAGTGCAGTGGCATGATCACAGCTTACTGCAGCCTCAAGCTCCCAGGCTCAAGCAATCCTCCTGCCTCAGCCTTTCGAGTAGCTGGGACTACAAATGTACCACCACAGCTGGCTATTTTATTTTTTGTAGAGATGGGGTCTATGTGGCCTAGGCTGGTCTTAAACTCCTAGACTCAAGAGATCTTCCCACCTTGGCCTCCCAAAGTGCTGGGATTACAGGTGTGAGCCATTGTGCCTAACCAAATCCTGGTTTGCGACTTACCAGCTGTGTGAGCTTTGGTAGGAAGTATTTATTCAGCTTCAGTCTTTGTTTCTCCTTCTGTTCAGTGGGGTTGTCCACTGTACTCATGAATGTAAGGCTTGTGAGTATTAAATGGGACAGTATCCAGCTCATTGTAAGTGCTCGGCAAATGATGACATTATTATTATTATCCTTTTGTTAAAATGAATCGATAATATGCACTAGAGAGAAACACCATACGCGTCTAATGATGTTCTTATTACAATTGATTTGCCACAGGATTTCTAGACAAGAATCGACTCCTGAAAGTTATTTCTAATGATTCCTTTTAGGCCCCAAAAGTGAGGGATGCACCTTGCCATGAGTTTGTCCAATGAGCCGGACCCCCAGAACTTGCTGTATGATGGGGTGGGCTCGTCTGAGCCTTGTAGTTTCTCAGTGGTGGGTTAAATTGCTGGTCCTTTACAACAGTGATTCTAGGACATTGAATCAAAGTGCTATCAGTATAGCTGCATTAGATAACATACTGGAAAATGCTATATTGTGTTCTTAGATCATAACATAACATAATGTAAAGAAAATGCTATGTCTCCATTCTTTTTTTTTTTGACCTTTTTAAAATTGCATTTTAGGTTTTGGGGTACATGGGAAGAACATGCAAGATTGTTGCATAGGTACACACATGGCAGTGTGGTTTGCTGCCTTCCGTCCCCTCACCTGTATCTGTCATTTCTCCCCATGCTATCTCTTTCCACCTCCCCACCCCTCTGTCCCTCCCCCATTTCACCCCAACGGACCCCAGTGTGTCATGCTCCTCTCCCTGTGTCCATGTGTTCTCATTGTTCAACACCCGCCTATGAGTGAGAACATGCGGTGTTTGATTTTCTGCTCTTGTGTCATGTCTCCGTTCTTAACTTTGCACACAGCTCAGGCAGAAGCCACGTCCAGGGAGCGCTTTTCATCCAGCGTCCTCATCCCATCTGTGCAATGGAGCCCAAGTGTTTCTGCTCCCCTCCCTGGGAAGACATCTGCCTTGTTTCCTGATAAATAGGGCAGCCTTCTGTTTGAAATATTATTTGCCACTGTAAAATGAGATGGCTGTGCCCAGAATTCTGAGAATTGATGATGTTTTCCCACAGAGAGACAAATGCTTCCAGCACTGCGAAAGACGTGCATAGTTGCGTAACTTGTGGATAAAGTTATCTCAATTAGTTATAAAGATTATGCCTTTTGTGAAACATGCAAGGCTCATAAAAGCTTACTACCTCTATTTTTCTGTGATAGCGTTTCTAAATATAAACATTATCTTGTTAATAGTGCTTCTTTAAAAAGTATTATCTTGCTGTTCTATGTCGATGAATTAGAAACACTGTTTCTAATTCAGTGAAGCGACCAGTTTCTAATTCTGAAGCGAGGAAGCCCCTTCAGACTAGACTGCTGCCGGCCAGTGGGCCCCCATCATTCAACCAGAAGCAGCACAGGTGTTAAGAGCAAGGTTTGGGATGCCTGGGATAAGTGAGAGGAGACTGAGAGGAACTGGGGCTGCAGAATCCAGGGCCAGCTTCATCACAGGCTTTCAATATGTGACGGTGAAACCTTATCCCACAGACCAGAGGAGCTAGTTGTTACTCTGTCTCCACTAAAGACAAAGCAGCAGAAAAACAGGGTCAGAAGCAGCAGGAGCATTTAGGTTGGTTTCTAGAAAGGTAGCAGTCTGCCAGTCAATGCTAGATGTTTCTTTCTTCTTTACCAGAGGGTTTTTAAAAATATATTTTATTGAAGTTTGAACCATATGAAATTGCTGATATTTGAGTGTTTTGACCTATAAAACCAGGAATTTCATTCAGTTCAACCTAAAAATAACATACACAAAGAAATGTGTACTATTCATAATTGCATAGCCACCCAGAAAACTCCCCAATCTGCCAAGTCCCCTTCTACCACCCTGACTTCTAATATCATTTGAACTCCATAGAAATGGAACCATAAAAAGACCATATGCTCTTTTGTGTGACTTTTTTTGTTGAACATGTTTCTGAGATTTATCTCTGTTGCTGTGGGTAGCTGCATTTTGTTCATTCTCGTGTGCTCCAATTTATTTATTCATTTTACCCACGGACATAGGGGATATTGATCATTTTTGGCTATTAAACAAAATGCTGCTGTTGGCTTTTGGTGAACGTATTTGTCATTTCTTGTAGGTATATATGAAGGGGTGGAACTACTGGGTTTTTTCATCAGAAGTTCTTAAGGATTTGGCCTGTCTGTTCAGCTGTAACTCTAAAACCAATATTTAGCCTATATGATGCTGTGATCTCCATCTGCTGAGCAGCTACCTTGTAGAAAGCATGCAATGGGACTGGCAAGTGACAGGTCCTGGCAAGTGACAGGTCCTGGCGAATGGGTCCCATTCTGCTGAAGGGCGGGCAGCATGGCATTGTGATAAAGAAGTGAAACCCTGACTCTGCTGTTTATGAAGATGTGCCCGAGCCTCCTCATCTGTAAAATGGGGACATTTTCTCGCCTCCTAGGGAGGTTGTAAAGATGAGGTGATGTGAGATGTGCCAGGTGACTTGCGCAAAGATGGCACATAGTAGGTGCTAATGCAGTCTCTTTTCCTTCCTCCTCTTTCCTCCTTCCTAGAACTGAGGTCAATTAAAAGGTCAATTAAAAGATACCTGACATCACAATGATAGTGGTAGTAGTAGTAGTAGTAATAATAATAATAATAATAATAATAATAATAAAATAATGTAGCTCTCAAAACTGTAGGAGAGAGCTGAGCCTTGCACTAGGATTTAGGAATTTCCTGGGAGACATCTGAATCATAGTCTAAGAAAAAGAAGTGGCCAATATGTAAGTATGCGTAGGTATCTTTGAACTGACATCTGTTGCACTTTGGTTCTAGAAAGGCAGGATGGTGGCGAAGGAAACACATATTACCTACTAAGAAAGAACACTTGAATGCCTACTGTGTGCTACCTTTGTACTAGGCACTTGTCACAATTATGCTTTAATCATGACACCTCTCAGGAGGTAGTATTGTCCTGATTTACAGAGTTAAGGATTAATGCTCCCTCATTCAGAGAGCTCTTACCAATTAACAAGAAAAGCGAAGAGCTCATCAACAGAAAAATGGGCAATAGATATGAGCAGAAAACTAACAAAAGTTTGAAAACTGACACATTTTAAATCTGTGATTCTTTTTATGTTGACTCTTAAGTTCAGGGGTACATATGCGGGTTTGTTACAAAGGTAAACTCATATTATGGGGGTTTGTTGTATAGATTATTTTGTCACCCATGTATTAAGACTAGTACCCGTTAGTTACTTTTCTTGATCCTCTTCCTCCTTCCACCCTCTACCTTCCAGTAGGCCCCAGTGTCTGTTGTTCCCCTCTATGTGTTCATGTGTTCTTATCTTTCTGCCTATAAGTAAGAACATGTGGTGTTTGGTTTTCTGTTCCTGCATTAGCTTGCTAAGGATAATGGCCTCCAGCCCCATCCATGTTCCTTTAAAGGACATAATGTTATTTTTTATGGCTGCATAGTAGTTCATGGTGTGAATGTACCACGTTTTCTTTATCCAGTCTACCATTGATGGGCATTTAGGTTGATTCACAAATGTCTTTGCTATTATGAAAAGTTCTGCAATGAACCTAAGTGTGCATGTGTCTTTATTATAGAATATGAATCTGTGATTTCTATAGCAATGCAAGATACGCATCTGAAAACAACAAAATAATGAATATACATTAGTAGAAGCTTTTTATGTGCTACAATGAAAGAATGTGCAGCTATTAAAATTAGTTACATAATAGGTAGTTATTTGTTAACTTGAGAAGATATCTATTAACCATTGTTAAGTGATAAAAGCAGCTTACAAAACTATCCATGATGCTATTTTAATGTGGTAATGTAATAAAATCAATTGTGCCTATATCTCTATAAGGATACACAATAGGATTTTAACTGATTATTTTGTGCTGATGGGATTATGTAATATTTGCTTTTTAAATGTTTTATATTGTTTTTAAATTGTTTTATAGTAAGCATTTATTATTTTCATATATAATAAAAAAATCAGTATAGATATTTTCTGTTATCAAAAAAAGGAGAGGCCAATGAAATATTCCAGGATAGGGCACTGAATGATTTTTTTGTGATTGCTTTGGAAATATTTAAGGTTCATGTGTCAAAAAATCAACATTTCTACATTTTATATCAAGTAAAATATTTCAGAAAAATCAGAGAGTAAAGACTACTATCCAGAATGTGTAAGTTGTGTTTTTAAATGTGACCAGATGCTCAGGTGGAATAATGAGTGACACAACTGTTTTGAAGAGCAATACTGCAGTGCATAAACAGCCATAAAATTATTCCTGCCCTTTGACTTAGATACTTGGTACAAAAATACATGGAGGCACTAATTGAAGAGATACCGGAAACCTCATTTGTAAAGATTTTCATTGCTGTGTTCCATACAAAATAAAGTAAATACACTTGTCAAATCAAAATTAAATGAAAGCTCAAATGGTCAGCATTTGAAGATGATTTGTGAACACACGGAATATTATCTAGTTATTGAAAGAGTCATTTTGAAAATCATGGAGAAACTTGTTGAACTTTTATGATGTAATAGTTAAGGAAAAGCACTATGCAAAAATATACCTTGGAATTGCAACTATTTAATGTATGTCTGATTTGGGCCAGTACTAGGAAGAATTATGCCAAAATGAATATGATGGAAATGAATGTATTTGTCCTCACTTAAATTTCTTTCGGGATTATAAAATACTTGTGAAAATTAAAGCAATACAAAAAGTATAAGGCTCCTGGAACCACTTCACCTTTCTCTACCTATTCCATTCTCTTCACTTTTTATACACATTGATATATAATTAACAAAACTACTGGAAACACATTTTATATATAGCTTTATTTTTAAACTCATTATCTCTTTAAGATATCATATATGTAGACACATAGTTGATTGTTTTTTTACTGTCTGTGTGTTCCATTGTATTAACCTAGTCATGGAATCTTAGGGTATTTTCACTGTTTGCTATGAAAAACAATATTGCAATTGTTGTGTACATTGTAGTGCACCTGCTCAAGTATTGCTGTATGATAAACTCTTATAAATGAATTTTCTGGGTCAAGACCACGTACATTTTGAATTCAGATGGATACTGCCAAATTGTCCACCCAAGGGCTACACATGCTTATATTTCACCGGCAGTGTGTGAAGGTGTCTGTTTTTATGCATCCTCGCCAATGATGGATGTTTTGTATTTCTGCCATGGCCCAGAATGTAACATTTGCTTCACTTTGCATTTCTTCATGTTTAGGGTTGAGCATCTTTTCACAAGCATATTGACAATTTGCATTTTTTCAGTGAAATAAATATCTTTTCCTTTATCCATGTTTCTGTTGGATATCTGAATTAAGCTCACTGATATGTAGGTTTGCTTTATGCCTTATAAATATGAATCTTCTCTTTCATATGTTGCAAGTATTTTTCCATGTCAATGGTTATTTTTAAGTTTCTTTATAATTTCTATTATTGTATACAAGTTTTAATTTTATGTAGTTAAATCTATGAGTCTTTGTGGTTTCAGTTTCAGACCTGTTTAGAAAGTCCTTTCCTATTTAAAAGAGAAATGTTCTTCTGTATTATCTAGTATTTTACACTTTCATTCTTATATTTTAGTTCTCTAATGTATTGGTGCCTTATTTTTATTTGTGTGGTGAGGTAGGGGATTCAACTTTTTGTCCCACTTGATGGTTTGTTGATTATGGAATAGACCATTGTTTTCTTGAGTCTTACGGGAATGCAACGAAATTCTATTCTGAGTATTTATTTGCCTGATATTGTCTCAATTAACATGTAAGTATTGTAATTTTATAGTATATTTAGATACCTATAGGGAAAATTTGTCCCCTGCACACTCACCCCACCCCACCCAGTGGGAAGGAATAGAGCACAATGATTAAGCTTCAGGCTTTAGTGCCAGGATACCCAAAAACTAATCTGCTACTTACTGGCAATAATTTGGGTAGGTTGCTTTATGTCTCTGTGCTTTAATTTCCTAGCCTTTAAGACAGATAATAGTGCTAAAATAGTTTTATTGTATTGAGAACAGAGACTGTGGCTTGTGTCATTTCTCTGTTTTATAACTGGTTATGATTTTCTATGTGGCCACATACATAGTCAGTTTTTTTGGTTGTAAATTTACATAGCTTGAATTTAATGAATAGTTTCTGTTTGGTAAGTGTAAAGATCTAAATGTATTAAAAGAAGTTAGCCATGCTATTCAAATCTTCTATAGTCTTATTCTTTTAATTTGAAGATACGCTATCTCTGTCAAGCAAGAATAATTAAAGCCTTCACATGCTTTTTGGAAATAATTAATATTTAGTGTTATTAAAGCCAACTTATTATGTGTTTTCTTTTTATGGTGCTTTATTTTTATGTTTTATTCCATTTGTTTCTTTCTTCCTGCTTATTAGCTCAAGTTTTCCTTGCTACTCTGCTTTTTTACTTTAGTAATTTGGATGTCGTAATTTCTATGTCTATGTTTCTAGTTAGTGTTCTTAAATTTTATCTCCTTCTGATGCTTGAGGTTTTATCATTATAAAATTTCTATTTGTGTTTGTATTAATATTTTTGTCTGGAAGTCTACTTTATCTAACATTAATATATTACTATGTTATCTTTATTGAAATTAATATCTGCACAGGATATCTATTTTTACTTTCAACTTATTTGTGTCTTTAGTTTTAGCATATGGCTCTCGTAAACAACATTTAGTTATATCTCTTAACTTTATCCATCTGGCCAGTCTCTGCCATTTAATTGGCATGGGTAAGCCATTTACAGTTAATGCAATTATTAATATGGTTGAATTTAAATCTACCACCTTTTACTTTTTTTTATTTGTTGCATCTGTTCTTTGTCTCTCTTTTTCTGTCTTCTTTTAAATTAGCTAAATACTTCTTTGTATTCCATTTTATCTCCTAATTGAATTGTTAGCTGTATCTCTTTAAAAAATTTTAGTAGTTTATTTCACAATTATGATATGCACTTTTTACTTATTACCATCATCTTCCCTAAGTCATTTATTATACCATTTCATATACAATGTAAAAATCATATGATGTAAATGTAAAATGTATTTTTACATACATATATGTAAAAATCATCCTACTTTCATTTCTCCCTTCATGCCTTTGGTATATTGTTATAGATTTTACTTCTACATATAAATCTCATAAAACATTTAAATTATTTTCACTTTAAACGGTCAATATACTTTTACAGAAGCTAAGAATTTAAAAAAATTTATGCACATATTTACCATTCTCAATGTTCTTTATCAGTTTTGTTAGATTTGGTTTTTTCCCTTTGAGATTATATTCCTTTAGCCTGAATAACTTCCCTTAGCATTTTTTATAATGCAGATTGCTAGAAATGAATTTTCCTGGCTTTTGTTTTCTTGAAATTATGAGTATCTTTATTTTGCCTTTATTTATTTTTATTTTTATTTTTTTTTTTGAGACGGAGTTTCGCTCTTGTTGCCCAGGCTGGAGTGCAATGGCACGATCTCGGCTCACCGCAACCTCCGCCTCCTGGGTTCAGGCAATTCTCCTGCCTCAGCCTCCTGAGTAGCTGGGATTACAGGCACACGCCACCATGCCCAGCTAATTTTTAGTATTTTTAGTAGAGACGGGGTTTCACCATGTTGACCAGGATGGTCTCGATCTCTTGACCTCGTGATCCACCCGCCTCGGCCTCCCAAAGTGCTGGGATTACAGGCTTGAGCCACCGCGCCCGGCCTATTTTGCCTTTATTTTTGAAAAATTTTTTGGTTAGATGTGTAATTCTTGGTTGACAGTAGTCATTCAACACTTTAAATATGTCTTTGCATTGTCTTGTGGATTCCATTATTTTTGATGATAAGCCAGCTTCTACTGTTATTGTTGCTTTTATGAATGTAAGGTGTTTTTGCTCTTGCTGAAACTTTGTGTTTATGTTTTACTTTCAGCAATTTGATTGTGATATGTCTAGATTGGTCTCATTTGTATTTTCCCATTTCTTTTCATTGAGCTTATTGGAGATATAGTTTGATGTCTTTCGTCAATTAAGTAGTCTGAAGACATTATTTTATCTAACATTTCTTTTACCCAGTTCTGTTTCTCCTATGCTTTTGTTTCTTCATGGTTCTTCGGGTACATATACATATATATTAGACAGTTTGATAATGTTCTACAGATCTTGGATGCTCTATTGTATTTTTAAAGTGGTTTTCCTCTCTGTGGCTTGGTTTAAGATAATTTCTATTGTCTTCAAACTCACTAATTCTTTATTCTATGGATTCTATGTGTCTATTCTGCTGGTATGCTATTGCAATAAATGTTTTATTTCAGATATTTATGAATTCAGATCTAGAATTTTCATTTGGTTGATTTTTAGAGATTTAGTTTCTCTGTTGAAGTTTTCTGTCTGTTCTTTATTGTGTTCATCTTTCCTTATACTCTTTTAATGTATTTATAATGGAGAATCCCTTTACACTAATTCCCACATCAAGATGGTCTATACCTTCAACTTTTTCTGTTGATTGTGGGTCACATTACCACTCTTCCTTTGCATGTCTAGTCACTTTTTATTATACATTGGACATTGTGAAATATACATTGTAGAGATTCTGGATTGTTATTTTCTCCTGAGAGTGTTGAATTTCATTTTTTCATGCAGTTAATTTACTTTTAGGTCATTTTAGTCCTTAGAACTTTGATTCTAGGCTGTTGTTGGGCAAGTCTATCTTGTTTTTTCACCGAGATTGTATCCCTTAATCTGGGACGTGGTTTTTTCTCCTAAGGTTTTGCCCATCTGAGGTTTCAGTAGAGGCTAATTTGGATAAATTTCAGCCCCAGACTATCTCCTAGCACTGGCTACATGCTGAAATCTCTGCTTGGTTCTTTAGACTGTGGCTGTTACTTTTCACTGGGATTCTTGGAGTCTTTTTCTGCACATTGCAATTTCTGAGTTAGCCAAATAATTTGAAGGAAAGTTATACGTAGAACTTGGGTTCCTCTTCTGAGGCTGATAAGGTTTGGCTCTGCATCCCTACCCAAATCTCATGTTGAATTATAATCCCCACATATTGAAGGAAAGGACAGGTAGGAGGTGATTGAATCATGGGGGCAGACTTCCCCCTCATTATTATTATTCTCATGATACAGTTCTCATGAGATCTGGTTGTTTGAAAGTGAGTAGCACTTCACTTTCTCACTTTCCTGCTGCCATGTGAAGATGTGCTCACTTCCCCTTTGCCCTTCTGCCATGACTGTAAGCTTCCAGGGGCCTCCCCAGCCATGCTTCCTGTACAGCCTGTGGAACCATGAGCTAGTTAAACCTCTTTACTTCATAAATTACCCAGTCTTAGGTAGTTCTTTATAGCAATGTTAGAGTTAACTGATATAGAGGCTATGCATTTTTACATGGAGGTTTCTTTTTTGCTGTATGACATATTATTTTATTTCTATCTGATTTTTTTTTTCATAATTATTTTTTACCCTTCTGCTTTGCTGATTGGTACTATTTGAAGCTCTTCAGCTTGTATATGGATTTATGTTTATGTTTTTATTCTTTTTTTTTTGAGACAGAGTCTCGCTCTCTTGCCAGGCACCAGGCTGGAGTGCAGTGGCACGATTTCGGCTCACTGCAACCTCTGCCTCCCAGATTCAAGCAATTCTCCTGCCTCAGCCTCCCGAGTAACTGGGACTACAGGCACGCGCCACCATGCCCAGCTAATTTTTGTATTTTTTTAGTAGATACGGGGTTTCACCATGTTGGCCAGGATGGTCTCGCTCTCTTGACCTCGTGATCCACCCGTCTCGGCCTCCCAAAGTGCTGGGATTACAGGCTTCAGCCACCGTGTCCGGCCTATGTTTTTATTCTTTTCAGTGGTGTTTTGAGAGGGAAGAAAGACAAAATATATGAGTTTAGTCAGCCATCTTGACATAGATGTCTCTTTAAAGAGATTTAAAATTTTTTCTTTGACACAAGGTTTACATATTTTAGATACAAATTACATTTAAAAAAATCCATCCATTGTTACTTTTACCATGAATATTTTTGTGGTTCTCTGAGTTAGCCTTCAAATAGTTTCACTTTGTCTATCTAAAATCCACCAATTTCATAAAATTCAGGTCAGAATTTACTTTTCTGTCTTGTTTGAACTATCAGCCCTGAATTAATTTACGTAATACAGATGACAATTATATAGAAGTTCCACATTTATTTTTATTTATTTTTGATTATCGAAATACTTGGTTTCTGGATATATTATGCTTCATTCAGTCTTGTGGACCAATAAAGAGACTTTCAGTCATATAATGAGAACATCTTAAATTGGACTTTTAAATATTAATTCTCTATTTATGAAAACCCATATGAAACATTGACACTTTACTTTTATTTCTCCTGACACAAAAAATTTCTTATTGTTCATTAAAAGCAAACTGGGGTTGTTTGGCTCTAGAGATGATGATATGATAATGATGAGAAGGGTGATATAATAACTAATTTTTACTGAGTACTTTCTGTATGCTAGGCAGTGACATACTTAAGGCAGTTTACTCCTTAACTATTCAAACCACTCTATGAGGTAGAAATTTCGTAATTCTTTCATTTTGCTTTTGGATGAGAAATTCAAAGCTTAGAGAGGTTAAAGATTTTACCCAGTGTCACATTGTTAATAAACAAGATGACGGTGTTTTGAGTGAAAATTTTAAATTGAATGTTGTATGTGTTGAAACAATTTGCACCCGATTTGGATGGGGAGGGGGAAGAAAGGGGCTGGTAGTGAGGCTTTCTGATAATTAAATGACCCTAATGACCTCAGTGAAATCATGAATACAAAGGCGATTGACATATCCAAAGCAAGTGGAGCTTTGACGTTTCACCAGATGTCCCCCAGTGTGAATGATGTTATATCCAATAGCTTGCTGGGAGAATCCTTAGGGATTATTATATCTGTTTCCTTCCATTTTTTTTTTTAAAGAAGTGTTTCCGCCAGGCGCGGTGGCTCAAGCCTGTAATCCCAGCACTTTGGGAGGCCGAGGCGGGTGGATCACGAGGTTGAGAGATCGAGACCATCCTGGTCAACATAGTGAAACCCCGTCTCTACTAAAAATACAAAAAAAAAACAAAACTAGCTGGGCGTGGTGGCGCGTGCCTGTAATCCCAGCTACTTAGGAGGCTGAGGCAGGAGAATTGCCTGAGCCCAGGAGGCGGAGGTTGCGGTGAGCCAAGATCGTGCCATTGCACTCCAGCCTGGGTAACAAGAGCAAAACTCCGTCTCAAAAAAAAAAAAAAAAAAAAAAAAGAAGCGTTTCCTTTTTTTCCCCCTCCTAACCAAGGGCCTTACTCAGAGCCTCCTTATTGCTCAGTGGCAGAGCTGGGCCCAACATCTTGGTGTCTTAGCATGCAGGGAGAACATCACAAATGGAAGCCATTACATTGCCTTCACAGGTACTTGGCTAAAGTTTTCCTTCTTCTTGCCCCTGCCTTCAGAGCACAGTGTTTTTCTGTGCCCTCTCCCAAGGGTCTTTACCCTGACCTTGTCTTGCCTGTGAGAGCAACTTGTTTATAAGAATTATCTTAGTGTACCATAATCTTGGCTTCCTTCTTTAACAAATGGAACCTCTCCCTGGATGTCAGCAGACTTGTTGGAAAACAGTTCCTGCTTTAGAATAACCAATGTAAAAAGCAACAAGAGGCTTGGACGAAGCTTGATTAATTATCTGTGTACTTTATGCTGAAAGAGTGAATCATGGTCTTCATTTTCCTCTCAAGAATGTGAGCTGCCTGCTTTGAATTAATCCAGAATGGTGTTTCAAAAAAAAGAAAAAAAAAAATCTCTACTGCTGTGTCAGCATTTGGAATTACTGCCTGAGGCTTTTCTTTTTCCTTCTCAGAGAATCTAAAGGTATGTCGAATAATTTTTGGATTAAATGTAATTATTTCAAGGGTTTTTTTTAGAAAAAAGGTGGAAGAAAATAACTTAGTGAAGGTTGTGCTCCAGAAAGAAGTGTTCCCATTTTCAGTTCTTTTTCATTTGCTTGTTTCTGAGCAAGGTGTTTTGAAAATCGCCCCCCATTTTTCTGCTGGCGGGGCTGGAAATCACAAACTCTTGCCTCTGGTGGGAAATCAGAAAGCAGCTCATGGTCTGGACCCAGCTGGGCCTGATGCCACATTGAACAGAGTCAGGTTCTACGTAAGAATCAATGTCAGAGAGAAAGAAGTCTGGGTGTCGTTTCCTGGTGTGGTCTTGGGCTAGGAAAGCATTTGCTCCTCTCTACGGTGAACCCCTTGGGAGAAGGGACCTTGGCTATTGTGTTCACCTTGTCTCTGTCACCCCTGATGTACACCTGGCACATAGTAGATGCTCAGGAAATACCATGTGAATGAATTGACTGCAGCGAAGGCATTTCAGATCACAGTTCTTCGTACTAGAGGAATGAGCTTTCTCCATGGGAATCTCCTGGGCCTGAGTATGGGAGACAGGGGCCATGGCTTGTCCTGCTGACATGCAGAGAATCTCAGAGGACAAGTTGACGATGGCATGAGTTCCTCAAGGAAGACAATTTTCTTCTCCAGGAAGACATGCAACAAGGAAAGGGTCAGGAGTTTCATTGAGATGCTCTGTGGGTCTGCCACTCCATCAGCTCCCTGGAATGGGTGACCCCTGGCCCTCCCGCATTGCACTTTGCCATTTAGAGGCTGTAGGACCAAGGAGGGAGAGGGCAAGGTGACAGTGGGCTTGTGTGGGTCTGTGTGCATTTGACTAAATGTCAGGACACATACCAAGGTTTTCCATGTTTTCATTTCTCATCATGAACCATGCCCAGAGCAGCTGAGTATTCCACTTCTTGTGAGGGGTCCTTGGTGGAGTCCCACTCATTTCCCCAGGTGCGGCTTCCAGGCTCAGATACTTGGCGCATCTTCCAGGAAGGGAGCTGTTCGGGGTGGCTGCCTTACTCTCATGGCTGAAGCTCACCTCTTCCAGAACCACAGCTTTTAAGCAACTAATCTTTGCTAGAATTCTTTCTTTTAAGTCAACTATTTGGTAAAACTATGAAACAAGCATAGGCTTGATGCAGGAAACTTATATGATACACACAAAAATGAATAGAAAGTAAGATTATTTCTGATCCTACTACCCAGAGAAAACCACAGTTAACATTCTTGTGTGTGGTCTTTAGTCTTACGCCTGCTCCCACAATAACACATAATACTTTCTCTACACACGAGGTACGTCTCATCTAAAATAACATTTTGTAGCCTGCCTTTTTCCCTTGGTTTTATGCCCTCAGCATTTTCCTATGCCAAGTACTCTTTCTTGACTTGTATTTTAAAAAGCTGCAATACAGTCCATTAAATGAAAGCAAATAATTCAATACAGCCAGGCTGCTGGTGTTGGACATCAGTTTTTAGTTGATGTAGTGAATGCCATGATGAACATCCTGGAACATACATTGCTGTGCACAACTCTGTATGTTCTTAGGCTTAATTCCTGGCTGGATAAGGAAATCCTGAGTCAAAAAACTTCACATCCCCTGCACTACCATGTTTTGCTAATTGCCCTCCAGAAATGTTTTTCCAGTTTACATTCCTTCCAGTAGTCCCTGATCTGGCTGACCATCCTCGTGGAACCTGCTCACATGTTCCTTGCTGGGGAAGCCATCACTGAGCATCTCATGTTCCGTACCTTTCTCAGTCACATTATCACATTCCTCTGTTTTGTTTTTCTCATGGCATTTATTGCAATCTGAAATGATGCAGTCTGTTGTCTACAGATATCCCTGTTTATCATCTGTCTCTGCTCACAGGCTGTATGTCCTGTGGGTGCAGGGACTTTGCCTGTTGGGGTCATTGCTGTCCTGCCTTCCCACCATTCCCTAGGATCTGTCTCACCATGGTGTGCAGGAGGTGTTTGCTGAATGAATAAATGTTTACCCACACCATTAATGACACTCATAATATCATGCATTTTTTAATAAAAAATGTTGCCTTCATTCTAAAACAAAGGCTGCCAAAATGTAATTTAACCGATGGCTGGAGACGAAATGATGACAGATGGCCCTCGGGTAGTCATGAAATTCCTTCTTGTTTGGATGAGGTGTGAGGGCCTTTTCCATGAAATAACTGGAGGTTATAATTATTTTGGTTTGTTTCTTATAGTATAAAATGTTTTCTTTATTCTTGAAAGGCTGTGGATGGTATGCTGTCTAAAGCAAGTTAGTTTCCATTTCTGATTTGCAGCTGATAATCTAACAAGACCTTGAGAGGAGATAGTCACCCTGTTAAAATGGTATGTAATATCACTCTTATTTAATATTTAGGTTTAGCCTGAGTGTTTGAACAGCTACAATGTTTAGGTGCTGGAGGATTTTGCATGCCCAGACCTTTTTGACTACTGGCTGATTTTTACAGAGGGATGGTTACAGAGGGTTGAGTTCTTGGTGCATGAGTTTTGACCATTCTTGTTACTGAGTATATTGCTCCCTTGAGTACAATGGCAGAATGTCTTCTGACTAATCCAATAGTTAGAAGTTGAACAAGGAGTGTATCCAAGGATTATTGGCTGTGGATGTGCATCTGGGGTCAGGCTGGGGAGGTTGCCCAGGGCCATGCTGCAGGACCCTGAATCTGACCTCCTCTGTCCAAGGTTTTGGTCAGTAGCTTGCATAAAGACATAGAAGGCAGCCTTATCAAATTTGTGAATGACACAAAACCTAGATGGAAAGCTAACATATTGAATAATAGAATAAGGATTCATAAAAATCTTGACAGGAAGGATACGTCTGAAACTAACAAGGTAAATCCTAACAGGATTACATATGCAGCCTGCAGCTCACTTCAGCAGTGCTGGCAGCAGCCACCAACGATGGGAGAGGCCTGGCTTGAAGGCAGTTTGTGAAGTTAGTAAGGCTCTTGGTTTCCTAAATGTTGATTTTTAAAATTAATTCTTCCTTTGATACTATTAACAGCAGCAGGGCATCAAGACCTAAAGGGTGCTAATCTGCTCCCAACACTGCTCCTGCCCCCTCGTCTTTCCTTTATTGCTACAACAATGCTTTCCCCAGTGTTCTTTCCTCCTACACCCTTAACCCATTTGATTTTCAGGCCCAAGTTGGGCTCTACTTTATCTGAGGAACTTTCCCTAAGCCTTAAGGCAGAGTAAGTTGTTCTTTCCTTCCAAGCACTCTGGCAATACCCCTTTTTCCCCATTAGGTTGCTCACTAAACCATGTGGCCAGTCTCTGTCTGATGGTACACCTTCCCTGTGGACTAACAATTCTTGGAGGGCAGAGGCTATGTCTGCCTGTGAGAAACTCTACCCCGAGCTGTGAAACAGTGATTGACACAGATGCCAGTGGACACTTTGGGTGGTGGCATACATTCCTGGAGTGTGGGGTGGAGTCTAGGCCCCACACTGTTGGATCTTGTACCCCTATGGGCCATTCAGGAGTGGAAGCTTTCTAGCCCTTGTGCTATGAAAAGCACATGGTGAAAGTGCAGATGCCTAACCAGAACACGAAAGGACATGGTGAGGACTGTACCATGTCCAGGCGGTCAAGGATGGAGGGCGCGGACTATTTTGAGGGGTTTCAGGGCAGAACAAAGGACATTCGGGAGAAGGGATGGCTCAGTTCCTAGAATGGAAAGGCTTTAAAACCCTTATAGCTGTAACTATCTATGGACTGCTTGTTAGGAGTTGTTCATTCACTGCAAATTTTGAATTGTGGAGAGGATTTTTAAATTGGAAGTGGAGTTGAAAGAGAATGATGATGGGATCATTAACAGCTAACTCTTCCTGGAAGCTCCCTGGGCCCCAGGTGCTTTATACAACTGGGTCCTTACAGCTTCCCTGCAAGGTTTGGTGCTCTGTGACCTTGATGGGACATATAAGGAAACAAACACTGTGATCAAAGTTTCCTGCCAGTAAGGAGCTGATAACTGAAGCTTGATCCCACTCTGAGAGTATCTTATGCTAAGCTTCTACTATGTTGCAGTTTAGCAACTGATACAGTTTGTTTGTGTCCACACCCAAATCTTGTCTTGAATTCCAACGTGTTGTGGGATAAACCTGGTGGGAGGTAATTGAATCATGGGGCCAGGTCTTTCTTGTGCTCTTCTCATAATAGTGAATAAATCTCATGAGATCTGATGGTTTTATAAGGGGAGTTTCCCTGCACAAGCTCTCTTTGCCAGCTGCCATCCATGTAAAATGTGACTTGCTCCTCCTTGCCTTATACCATGATTGTGAGGCCTTCTCAGACATGTGGAACTGTAAGCTCATTAGACCTCCTTCTTTTATAAATTGCCCAGTCTTGGGTATGTCTTTGTCAGCAGAGTGAAAACAGATTAATACAGTAAATTGGTACCAGTAGAGTGGGGTGCTACTGAAAAGACAACTGAAAATGTGGAAGCAACTTTGTAACTGGGTAATGGGCAGAGGTTGGAACAGTTTGGAGGGCTCAAAAGAAGACAGGAAAATATGGGAAAGTTTGGAACTCCCTAGAAACTCGTTGAATGGCTTTGGCCAAAATGCAGATAATGATATTGACAATAAAATTCAGACTGAGGTGGTGTTAGATGGGAATGAGAAAGTTGTTGGGAACTGGACCAAACAGGATTCTTGTTATGTTTTAGCAAAGAGACTGGCAGCATTTTTCCCGTGCCCTTGAGATTTATGGAACTTTGAACTTGAAGGAGATGATTTAGGGTACATGGTGGAAGAAATTCCTAAGCAGCAAAACATTCAAGAGGTGACTTGGGTGCTGTTAAAGGCATTCAGTTTTATAAGGGAAGCAGAGCATGAAAGTTTGGAAAATTTGCAGCCTGACAATGCAATTGAAAAGAAAAATCCCATTTTCTGAGAATAAATTCAAGCTGGCAGCCAAAATTTGCATAAGTAACAAGGAGCCAAATGTTAATGTTC
This sequence comes from Saimiri boliviensis, assembly GCF_048565385.1. Classification (NCBI taxonomy): domain Eukaryota; kingdom Metazoa; phylum Chordata; class Mammalia; order Primates; family Cebidae; genus Saimiri; species Saimiri boliviensis. The sequence goes on from NC_133460.1 coordinate 104,799,012, forward strand.
CCTTGTTCCCCAAGATAATAGGGAAAATATCTCCAGGAAATGTCAGAGGTCTTCATGGCAGCCCCTCCCATCAGAGGCCTAGAGGCCTAGGCAGAAAAAATGGTTTCATGAGCTGGGCCCAGGGTCCCTATGCTGTGTACAGCCTAGGGACTTGGTGCCCTGCATTCCAGTTGCTTAAGCCATAGCTGAGAAAGACCAACACAGAGCTTGGGCCGTGACTTCAGAGGGTGCAAGCCCCAAGCCTTGGCAGCTTTCACATGATGTTGAGCCTGCCAGTGCACCAAAGTTAAGAATTGGGGTTTGGGAAGCTCTGCTTAGATTTCAGAGGATGTATGGAAACACCTGGATATCCAGGCAGAAGTTTGCTGCAGAAGTGGGAGCTTCATGGAGAACTTCTGCCTGGACAGTACAGAGGGAAATGTGGAGTCGGAGCCCCCACACAGAGTCCCTACTGGGGCACCACCTAGTGGAGCTGTGAGAAGGGGGCCACCATCCTTCAGAACCCAGAATGGTAGATCCACTGACAGCTTGCACCATGCACCTAGAAAAGCCACAGACACTCAGTGCCAGCCCATGAAAGCAGCCTGGAGGGAGGCTGTACCCTGCAGAGCCACAGGGGCAGAGCTTCCCAAGACCATGGGAATCCACTTCTTACATCAGCGTGACCTGGATGTTAGACATGGAATCAAGGGAGATCATTTTGGAGCTTTAAGATATGACTGCCCTCTTGATTTTTGGACTTGTCTGGGGTCTGTTTTGGCCAATTCCTCCCCTTTGGAATGGCTGTATTTGCCCAACACCTCTACCCCCATTGCATCTAGGAAGTAACTAAATTACTTTTGATTTTATGGGCTCATAGGTGGAAGGAACTTGCCTTGTCTCAGATGAATTTTGAAACTTTTGAGTTGATGCTGAAATGAGTTAAGAGTTTGGGGGACTGTTGGAAATGTATGATTGGTTTTGAAATGTGAGAACCTGAGATTTGGGAGGGGCCAGGGGCAGAATGACATGGTTTGGCTGTGTTCCCACTCAAATGTTATCTTGAATTCCCATGTGTTGTGGGAGGGACTCAGTGGGAGGTAATTAAATCATGGGGGCAGATCTTCCTCATGCTCTTCTCATGATAGTGAGTTAAGTCTCATGAGAGCTGATGGTCTTATAAGGGAAAGTTTCCCTGCACAACCTCTCTCTTTGCCTGCTGCCATCCATGCACATAATTTGTTCCTCCTTGCCTCCTGCTATGATTATGAGGTCTCCCGAGCCACATGGAACTGTAGGCCCATTAAACCTCTTTCTTTTGTAAATTGCCCAGCCTTGAGTATGTCTTTATCAGATGTGTGAAAGCAGACTAATACGGTAACACTTCAGCATCTGATGAGTGTGGACTTTTTTTTGTTAGTAGCTATAGACTTGGTGTCTGTCTCATAGAGTCCTCTTCTGGCTCCTCTGTTAATGTTTGTGGGTTGGCAGCTGACCCTTGACTGCCTCAGTATATGCTTCACTCTGAAAAGCTCCTGCCACCCTAGAGACAGCAAACAGCCAACCTTGTCTGCCTTGTTAACACACAGTTAGTCTCTGGTGAGCTCTGGCAGTGTGTAGTGACTGGAGAACCTCACAGTTCCTGCTGCCACTTACTGGCTTTGTGACCACAGTTCAACCACTTAACCCCTCTGAACCTCAGCTGTAAGGTGCAGAATTCGTCTCAAGTTCTGTACAGCACTTGACACATGATCCCAACTGTCAAAAGATGGTGAGTATTCCCATCTGCTTTGAGGTTCTCAGCTGTATGCTTGTAGTCAAGGTGGTTAGAAATCTGTTATCCAGTTAAGCTGAACTATACAAAAATCAGTTGACTTATAATTTCCACAGTGTATGTAACTGACAAAGCTTTCCCTGTCTAGTAGTGAGATATCAAACCAGAGGAAAGAGAATCAAATTGTCAAACTTTCCTGGCCTCAGACTGCCCTGCCAGTCTGCTGGCTTCTCCATCCTTGGCCGTTCTGCCTATGCTTGGTTTTCCAGGAAGTGTATGTGAGTTTTCTTCTCTTTAAAATTATAAAGAGAGACCATCGATTCACTAAAAAAATTTATTTAAACGCCTGTTAGACACTAGGCAGAATTCTAGACCCTAGTTATAGAGCAGTGAACAAAACAGATAAAAGTTCTTGCCTTCATGGAGCTTATATTCTAATCTGGCAAGGAAGACTGTAAATAAATACACAAGTGGAAATACTGTGTGTTGGATGGTGATGAACAATAAAAAAAATTAAGGGTGTGGAGAACAGGAATAGCTAGTTTGGGTAGGTGTTGCTGTATTATACAGAAATGTAATAGTAAATATGGCTGATAAGATGCTATTTAATCAGATACCTGAAGGAAGTGAGGAGCAAACCGTGCAGGTGTCTGGGGAAGAGCACTCCAGATAGAGGGAAGAGCAAATAAAAATTCCTGACATTGAAGCATGTGTGGCAAGTTTAAGGAACCCCAGGGAGGACAGTGTGGCTGGAATAAAGTGAGAGAGTAACAAGGACAATAGCAGCATTGATTGATTGGACAGTAGATTCCAGGGCTTATGCCTGGCTGGCTTATGCACGTCCTCAAGTCCTCACTGTTCAACCCTTGGAGGCAGAGACCATGGTCCCAACTGAGACTCAGGGTGGACAAGTGATATTTCTAGGATCCCACCTTCAAGTGGCAGAGCCATGATTCTAACCCTGATCCACATGGCTCCAGAGTCCTTGCACCTTCCATTGTGCTGGGCTGGTGTAGACCCCTACTCCCTCTCTTCTCACCCCAATCACTCTCCTATTTTCCATGCTCAATCCAGCCTGGGGACTTTGCCCTGCTCCTTCACCACACTCTGTGTAGTGCCCCTGCCAAGTGGCATGGGGTGGGTTTCTGCAGATTTCATTTTCATCTGTAAGATCTCTGAAAGAGTCTTTATGCAGGTCAGAATTAGAATACATGGCCAAGGAAATTAAGGTTACAGATATAATTAAGGTTCTAGTCAGATGACCTTGAAATGGAAAGATTATTCTGGATTACCTGCTGGGCCCAGTGTAATCAAATGAGTCCTTAAACATGGAAAAGAAGAGGCAGAAGAGGGGGTCAGAGAGATGCAGTATGTACAGGACTTGGCACACTGCAGGCTTTGAAGATGAAGGGGCCACAAAGCAAGGAATGAGGGCAGCCTCTAGATGCTGGAAAAGGCAAGGAAATAGATTCTCTTCTAGAGCTTCTGGAAAAGAATGCATCCTTGCTGGCATTTTGACTTTAGCCCAGGGAAATCTACATCAGACTTTTGACTTCCAGAACTTGTATTATTTAAAGCCACTATGTTTGTAGTCATTTGTTACAGCAGTAACAGGAAACTTACACCATCTGTTTCTAAACCTGTGCCTTCACCCTAGACTGCAAGCTCCCTGCAGGCAGGGGCTTCAGGCTCAACAAACAATTGCTAAACTCTTTGGACCTGCGTTAGAAGTGGAAGAGGCCCCTTTGCCTCTCTTTTCCATATCCAAACCCCAATCTTGATGTGGCCCACTAGGAGTGACCTTCAAGGCCTATGGACCTATTTACAGCCCAGGCCAGCCTAAAATGAGGGAAAATTGTGCAGACAGAGAGAACACTGCCTGCTGGCTTAGCTCACACCAAATGGTACCTCCTTCAGAAGGGGAATCTCTGTTAAGTAAAGGGTTCAGAAGTGGAACTCAAAACATTCACATGGATTTTGATGCTGGATACTGTGAAACTTTTGTCATATTTTTACAAAAGGACCATTATTGATTCATTCAGCAGGGAAATAAATGAGGTAAAGACAAACATCAAAAAGAAAAGAACAAGAAAAGCAAAAAGAATGTAGTGATGTGAACCGTTCACCTCCTGACTTGCTACCTGCCTGTCTCTCCTTATAAGCCCCGCCCTGGCTGCCCTGAGATTCACGTTAGTTGGTCTAGGGTGAGGCAGGGACAGCGATGTTTTTAAAAGATCAATGATGGAGCCTAGTAAGCAGCTGGGAACAGCCACTGCTGCCTGATGCTCTGCTCTGCTCTGCTCTGCTCTCAAGTTAGAAGCTCCCAGACCCTAAAATTCAGTGAAGGATGCTGTTTGAAAACCAGCCAAACAGCCCTCTCATCTTATAAATGGAGAAACAGAGGTTTAAAAACCCAGATGCCAACCTCACAGTTCTGCGATGCAGCACTTGGTGGCCGGGTTGAGGCCAGGGCCTGCTTCTGTGGATGTCTCACGCCTACCATCAGTCTTACTAGTGCTGCCAACAGTCTTAAATCAGAGCAGCCTCATCAGCCTCCATCTGTGAGTGGCTTTCCTCCCATTTAAGTTTTATTTTTTCTCCTCAAATGCTCCTTTGAAAGATCAGCTTTTGATGGGAGACATGGACTTGCTCTGCCTCCCCCTCCATGTCCACTGTCCCCTTGATGAGGCAATACCAATCAGCTAGTATGAACATGGGCTTTGGAGTCACTCAGGTGTGGATCTGAAGTTTGGCTGTGCTAATACTGTGTGGGCCCTGAGAGCCTCAGTTTGACCAACTGTAAAATGGGCTAAAATGGGCTTAATGCTAGTACATCATTCTTAGTGGTTGTGAGGTTGAAAAGACATGGAATACATTGAAAGTGCCCAGAAATGTGTGTGACACATAAATGTCAGGTGTTATATATTACATTGTTTTAAATTACTACCGATATAGGGAGGAGAATATTTCATGTGTCAGAGCCAGTAAGGAACATCGACAGACGTTTTTGCCATTGCTTATTGGCTTCCTTTGGAATGTATTGTGGTGGTGGTCAGTGGTGTTTACTTCTTGACCAGACAGGTACAGTCCTCTCTTGGGGAATGATAGCAGTGAGATTCCAAGTGAATGCATGGTGTGACGAGCTTGTTAGCCTTGGAGTGGAGGCTCCCTGGGCATTTACCTCTTACCTACCTTGCCCACCTTAAGTCAGCCCATCGAAGCTGCCTTCTGCAGGAGTCCCAGGTGTATGGACAGAAATGAGCCCTTGCTTATTGTGGGATTCAGAAGGGGTCTGCTGTCTTCTTCACTATCTCCATTACAGAAAAAAATTTCCATGCAAGTAATGGCAGAATGAGATAACAAGAAGAAAGATGGGGCAGATGATAGTGGATAAACTGAACTAACTTGATTACAGTCTTTCCCAAACTTGTTATCCACACTTATAGTGCTGTGCAAAATCTCAAAAGCTAATTAAGACCTTACAATCACAACTGCAGATTCTGGAGAAGTCTCCCTTTTAAATCTAGCAGATCTGCCAACAGATTGAGAATGGTGAGAGTAACTCTTCTGCTTTGGATTTCTGTATTTTGGTGAGAACAGGGAGTTTTATTGCTATGCTTTTAAACAAAGCTATTACACATCCGGGTAGGAGGGCAACTCTTCTGTGGATGTGGAATGTAGTGGTTTAGATGAACCTTTGGTATTTTACAATGAGATTGTTCTGATTGGTAACGTTGCTAGTTACACAGAGAACTGATTCATTTCAAGACATGTTGGTGCTACTTACAAAATCACAAGTTAAAGGACTTTGGGAAATCATTTAAGGCAGAGAAGCAACATTTGATTTATTTCTCAGCTTATTATTTATTAGCTTCTTTTTATCAGTTATACTTGATAAACCAGTTTGATACTTTAAACCAGTTTTTCTTTTTAATAGGCAAGATAATCTTATAGGGTCATGGTAAGTGTGAATGAAATAATGTATGTTAAGTATATAATTCAGCACCTGGAATATAGAAGGGGTGCTGAAACTGTTGGTTTCTACATTGTTTAGGAGGGGAGATTCTTAGCATTTGGACAGAAAGAAAACTCTAAAGTCATCCAGTTCAGTTCCTTAATGAGAAAAATGAGGAACAGAGAGAGAACTGTAAATGATTCACTCAGATTGCTTTAGCAGCTAAGCCAAGAATAGAATGTGAATGTCCTGGCTCCCAGAGTTGGTGGCTGCTTCTCACCTGGGCCTTGACTGTTTCCCATACCAGCAGGAAACCCAAAGCTCTCAACTCAGAGGCACCTGGAAATCCAAGACAGGAGAGGGCAGGGGAATTAAGAGATGGAGACCATGATGAGAAACGAATCCAGAAGTAGAGGCTCCCTGGGAGCAGATGTGGTGCCGTCTGGAGAAGGACCATGTCCCAAGATGGCCTTGTGGGGTGACATTATTCAGGAAGGGCCTGGATGGAGGGAAGAGGAGCTTGGGAAAAAGAATGAGCAGGTAGAGTGATCATGGAACAGAAGGGCAGTGCCAGGAGCCCAGAGTCAATGCCAGCCCCCCTTGAGTGGTTTACAAAGCATTTCCACATTTATTGTCTTATCCGAAGCATTAAAACAGTTCTACCTTGTGGAGGGAATGTCAATACATGCTGAATGAATGAGTGAGTGAATGAATGAATGAGTGAATGAATGAATGATGAGTGAAAGCTATTAATTAAACCTGCTTAGTAGTGACAGTCATTGCATTTATAGTAAGCCTTTTACAGATGGGGAAACTGAGGCACACAGAAGCGAAGTGATTTGGCCAAGGTCAAACGCTAGGAAGCATATTTCAGAATTTGTGCTTTTCACTTAGCTATCTTGCCATACTGCAAATGCATGAAAGAATAAGTAGGTGGATGAATTTCTATTTCATCAACAAAGACATTGAAGGGCAAGAGGCTTCTACAAAGTCTTCTACAGTTATAAAGTAATCAGTGGTCAAGTCCTTGCTAGTTAGCTCTCTTGCTTTCTAGTCCAACATGCTGCTAACTAGCCCCAGCTTTTATTCCATACTACTTGGGCAGGCTCCGGGTCCTCCTACCACACATGGAGTCAAGCTGTTGTCTTCAGCCCACCCATTGCTCCACCCCCACCTCAGTGTGCTCTTGCCCCACATTTTCAAAAATAGTTGTAGTGGAAATAGCCCAGGATTATGGTTAGAAGTTTAAGTTCCAGTTTCAATGCTTGTTAGCTGAATGACTTTGGGCAGAGCAAGAAGCTTCTTTGAGACTCAGTTTCCTTCTTTGGAAAATGGAGATAACGGTACCTAATTTTCCCTTGTAAGGATTGAGATAAGATGTAAGAAGTGTCCAGCAGCTTCCTGGCAGGTAGGAAGCACTCAGTAAATGATCAGCTGATCCTTCCCTCCCTCCCTACCTCCTTTCTTCCTCTAAGTGCTTCTGAAGATGACATCTCATTTACTGCATGAATAAGGAGCAGTTTAGGCAGTCTGTGATGCATCAAACCTGAATCTCAGTGAGTGCAACAGGGCTGATAGGATTCCATCAGTTGGGACAGATGATGAAGAATGCAAGGTCTGCAAGTTGACATTTCATTGGAGAATTGGTGGTGATATTGGTGGTATACAGGGACAGTTTGACCACACAAATGCTGTGGACCTCTTAGTCTTAATGACCCACTTGGTGAATGAGTACCCAGCAAAGGTCAGGCTCCCCGAGAATAGACATGCATTTGTTCACAGGTGAGCAGGCTTCAGAGAGTGGGACCAAGGGGTCCTTGTGACTGTCAAATACCTGCCACTCCCAGACCAGCTAGCAGCCAGTCTGGGCAGTCATGAGAGGTGGTATGAGCACAGTGTCACTGCACAACTGGGGTAGCAGTGGGCCACAAACACATAGGTGTGGCAGTCTGTATGGGGAAGATTTTGTGGTGAGCATTTGCCTTGTCCAAGTGGGCAGCTGCTGCTTAGTTTTTTGGACTGAGTGCTGCCACAGGGAGATGCAGACTCAAGTTTGCCAAATCAAATGCTTCATCAGAAGCCAGAAATTCAGATTTTAATGTAAGAGCTCCTGTTTTTAAAATATTGGCCATGAGTTACATTTAAAAAAAAATTTTTTTAATATGGAGCAGCTCAAACCAGACATGCAGCAGGCTGCAATCAGTTCAGGCTGCCAGCTGCCAGCTTCCGATGAAAGACTCCATGTGGCAGAGGCTTGGGTTTTTATTGGGACAGCTGACATGGATTTATTTGTTCAGTCATTGATTCAACAAATATTTATTGAGCACCTACTGCATGCCAGGCACTATTGTAAGTGCTGTGGATACAGCTCAGATCCCAAGCAGACAAGAATGGCTGCTGCTCTTGTGGAGCTGGTGTTCTGCTGTGACCCTTGCATTTTGCCTGGGGCCGCTGAATCTTTGCAGCAGAAATGATGACTGGTTATTTCCTATCCTCTTCAGAAAGAGTTAAAAGTGAACCACTCAACCTCAATTGTAGAACCCAGTTGTATCAAACAGGCAGCCATTTCTGGTCCTTGATTCAGGTGGTGGCCACTGGTGGGGACAGAGACACCACCTTGGGGATATCTCCAGCTGTCCAAAGTCAAGACCAGGTCTACAGGTCATGTGGGTAAGATGCCTCCATTTGACTTTGAATTGAGAAGTTTAGAGTTTGCAGTACAGGTGGCCATGAAAACATCTTTTGATATCTACCGTGAGCAAAAACTTTTGAGACAAAAATGAGGGCTCCTTATCTGCTTAAAAACCACAGCCCATTCCATTCCTCAGGGTGGAAGGAAGCTCCCGAGTTCTTCAGAGCTCAGCCACTGAGCAGGTGGACATGGTACGAGAAGCTGCATTCCAGAGCCTCATCGAATGCTCATATATTTGCAGCTCTGTCCTAGGTGCCTACCCTCAGCCTCTCCTCTCATCATGGGCTGTATTTGTGACTGTTTCATCTTACACATCTGATTCCTCTCACCTGCCAGATCGTTCTAGAACACAGTGTTGTGTTTCCATGGGGGAACAGTAGGTCATAGAGAAATGGTCAGGGGTATCAGGTCAGGATTGTGCTGATTTTTGCCAAGGACTCGGGTGAGATCTCAAGGGAGTAGAAAGGCCTGATGCCACCTGTGCTGCTGCTCACTGGAGCCAGGGGAATTCAGATGAGATTGAAGGATGGAAAATCTCAAAGACACCTCACAGACCCCTATTTAGGAACACGTGTTCTCTGTATGTTGTGTTTCAATGAAAATGGCAGCTCAAAAGCACCTTCAAACTAAGTTCTAATTTTTACTGTTTTCCCCTGAGTGTTGAGTAGCATTCTTTCCTGTCCTAGAGCTCAGGGTTATGCCCTATGGTCTTGCTGTGTCCTGGTGCAGGGTATACATAGACTGTCCCAGAGTTCTTTAGTCTCTGGCTAAATTCCTAAACACTCCTATTTAATCTTGAAATGGACATTTTGCTAGAAATTTTAGAGTTAAAGATTACTTGGAGACTGAAATTTCCTAGTAAGGAATATACTTTCCCCAAGTCTTTCTTTTGCTCAGTGTGTCTTTCTGCTTTTGCTTTTTTTGCCGGTGGCTCAGGTACAGCCAAATGGTCCATGCACCAAACATCATTTCCCGTTGAGAAATGTATTTGGCCAAGAGAGGAGCTGAGTTTTGGAGGTCTCTGGGCTGCTGGCCCTACTTGTTGAGGTTATCTGGCTTATGCTAAGGTGGATCTGGGCTCTGTGATGCCTGAGAAGCCAGTGGGAGGTGGGTTCTGCAGGTTTCCCTGGGTCACAAGCTTACTGGGCTGGTTCTGCTCCAAGTCACCTGCCACTGTGATGCTCAATTTCACCAGTACCTCATCACTTGAAGTTATTAAGCAACTGATTTTGGAGGCATTTAGGGCCACATCTGAGCCAGGGAGAGGGCTCCTCCGTGCCCCAGGCTCGCCAGTACTTTTAACCTCAGGGTTTTGAAGGGGACTCATTTCTGTGATGAACCCAATGTCTTTCGAGTTTCTCTTTCCTTCTGTTTCTGAGATTTCTTATCCTGCCCTCCCTTTTACTTTCAGATTTTTCTCACTGCTCTTCCCATTGTCTTCACTGAAATCTACTTGGAGCTAAATATTTCCCAATGATAGGCTGTTGCCTTAGTTGATAAAACACCTAATTTTGTAGCATCTCAATGGCCAATAGGCAAAGTTGTTTTACAGAACTTTTTGATGTGAAAAATTTTAAACACCCTCCACCAATTATCAGCACTTTTGTTTTATCTGCTTCTCTCTCCCCTATTTTGGTGAAGTCTTTTAAAGCAAATCCCAGATATGACATCATGTCTGTAAATACTTCGATGTGGAATTTTAATCTATAAGAATGACAACAAAACCCAATGATAAACATACAAGCAAACAAAGAAAACCCAAGTGATCTCCCATTACTATTGTAATAGCTGATGAAATTAACAATGATTTCTTTCAATGAGGATCCAATAAGGTCCACACATATTTGGTGTACAAGTTTTTAGAAATAATTCATTTTTCATTTAGAATTTTTTAGTAATTAGTACGATTAATGCCAATTGCTGAGGGCCTCTTGTGAAGCACTTGAAAATTTTTTCAGATCTTCACCACCTCCCAGCAGTGTGCTCTGCCCATTTTACAGATGAGCAGGGCAATTTAACTGCTTGACTGAGGTTATGAGGCCTTCACTGGATCCTGCTCTGTCAGCCTCTGCAGCCCAGGTTTATTTAGACCAGGATTTTCTGTTTGTGTTCAGACAATGAAAACATTTTCAGTCTTCTGTTGTTTACTCTCCAAGGAAAGGCACCCCCTTAGAAATGTTTGAAAATAGTTACAGTAAACATTTGGACTTCTGGGGTGAGGCATGTGGTTTCTGAACATTGTGTTTCTGCAAAATATGCTTACATTTACACCATGCCCGTAGCAGGCATGTTTGAATGTGTTTTGCTATTTTTATTATGAGGCAGAAGTGGTTTTGAATATCCTGTTGCTGCTGAAGATAACTCCTGCAGGAAGAGAAGGTATATACAGCACAGAGCAGCCTGGTTTTTTATGTCCATTCTGCATTACATCACTGTTTATTCCTCCCCACAGCCCCTGAGATAGTGGCACTGTTATTTCCATTTATAGAAGAGGGCTCATGGAGACATATACCTTGCCCAAGTCACAGCACAGTCCCTCTGCCTTCCATGCCCTGAGAGCTGGCTGGATGGAGGATGCAGGGTTTTCAACTCCACGGCTCTGGCTGCCAGCGTTGTACTTTCAGAGAAACACTATCTTCCTTGCTATTTCTCCACTTTTGAAGTCCTGCTTCTGGACCTTTCTATGCCGACATTTTATCTTGAAGAATTCCAAATATTTAGAAAGGTTGAAAGAGCAGAATGATTCCTTATATACTCTACATAGATTTAGCAATTGTTAACATGTAATCATATTGGTTTGATATCTCTGTTTATGTGTTCATGCATACATTTTTCTGAACTACCTGAAAGTAACTTACTGATATATGAGAATCCTAAGCCCCCCTAAATGTTTCAGCTGCTTCTCCTATGTTTATATATATGTTTTTTTCTGAACTACCTGAAAGTAACTTACTGATACGTGAGAATCCTAAGCCCCCATAAATGTTTCAGCTGCTTCTCCTATAAAGAAGGCATTCTTCTATATATCCATGTCATTACTGCACTGAAGAAAATTAATATGCTTCCTATTACTTAATATCTAATTCATTCTCTAGTCCCACATTTTCCCCAATCATCCCCAGTGTTTCTTTTTGATAGCTTTTGATTGTTTTGACCCCAGATCTAGTCAGAGCACATATGTTTCATTTTTAGTTGTTTTGTCTCTTCAGGCTCTTATAATCTGGAACATTTAGCTTTATTCTAGCTTTATTTCTGGCTTCACCTAATTGTTCATCGAGGGCGTTTGACTTGTTCCTCTTCCCCTGTTGGGTCTAAAGGCTTGATGAGGTCCACAGTATACATGTTTGGGAAGAATCCTCAGTGGAATGCCATGGCCTTCCTGCCTCCTTGTGTTGAGGGCACAGAAGAAAGGGTCTGTGGTTCCAGTGTCAGGGGCCATAGGTAAAGAATGCAAGTTAGGGTCATGTTTCTAAAAGCTGAAGAAGAGTGGGCATGAGTAGGCAGAGGCTTTGCATTGGGAGCTTTGCTTCACCTGCACGGCCTGTTCTGGTGCTCTTTCTGCCAGTCCCTCTGCCTTCCATGCCCTGAGAGCTGGCTGGATGGAGGACATCTCCAGGCTTGGCCCACACATTTCCACATCGTTCACTCACCCATCCCCACCCATCCCACCCCAGTGTGTTTAGGAAGGTACAGCAGTAGAGTACCTGTTTTAATTGTCTAATTGTCTCCTACACACCCTGTTGTCGAGGGAGGGATTCCTGCCCTAGGGTTATGAGGATGGTCATACATGACACTCGACACTGGGCAGTTGAGATTGATGGCAGCTCGTTCCTCACATATACTCACAGCCCAGGGGAGGAATACATTGCCCACCATGCAGGGACACAAGGAACAGAGTGAACAGCCAAGGACTATGGGAGGCAGGCTTTGTAGTATCAGGAGGGTAGAGTGGTCTCTGGTAATAGCAGGATGATGGAATTGACTTATTGGATAATTCTACAAGCTAGCAGGAAACTGAGACTCACTACTCAGGGATAAGCAGAAACTCTGCCTGGTCACCTCAATAAGAGAGGTTGTTTGGCCGTAGGACCTTATTCGTGAAAGCAGAGTAGGGAGGGAAACTTGTGGTGAGGGCATTTGAAGCCATTTTGGTTTCAGATGTCAAAACAAGACATAACATTGGGCCTCAATGTTAGGCTTTACACTGCTCGAATTTAACACCCTTATCATTCATTCACTGTGTGTACCCATCCTCATAAGCACTTCATATGAATTAGTTCATTTAATCCTTATACCTCTGAGGTAGGTTCTATTATCAGCATCACTGCAGAGATGAGGCAACTGAGGCCTGAGAGGTGAAGCACCTTGCCCAAGGCCATGTGGCCAGTAAGGAAAGAATAAAAATCCATCCCAGGAGAGCTGCCTGCACAGTCTATGCCCCCACAGTTGAAGAGGGCATGAGATTTAGAGTGAGAGCATGGGGACAAGAATCCCGGCTTTGCTTCGGGTGGGCATATATGCTTGCTAAGCCTCAGTCTTTCCATCTGTTGGGAGGCTTATCACAGACCAAGAAGAACCATCCCCAAGAGGGAGCAGTAGTTCCAGGAGCTGTTCCTGGTCTGGTCGAAGACTGGTCTCCGCATGTAACTCTTCCTTATCCAGGTGAGGGGTGGACTATTTGATTAAGTCAGCTGCTGCAAAGGAAGCCCCTCTTTGGATGACAGGTACAAGAGAGTTAGTGGGAGCAATTTCATGGGGTCTTCATTTCTTTTTCCACCTCCTTCCCTGCACATTCTTTCTTTTGCTTATTTCCAACAAACATCAAGCGGCTCTCTGCAAGAATCTGATTTGTCATCCACACTGAGTGAGACTGGAGAGCGACGTGTTGGATTTCCCGAGTAAGGTCACATCTCTTTATCTCTAATTGAGGAAAATCCTGTGTCTCATTAAAATAATTGCAGATGCCATTGAGCTGGTGGGGAAAGCATGTATATGTTGTGGTGTGTGTGTGTGTGTGTGTGTGTGTGTGTGTGTGTGTGTTTGTAAGTATGGGTGTGTTGCCTGACTTCCTTAAAAGTCCAGTGCCTGTATGGAGGAGGAGTGCACACTGTGCCATGTAGACTTACGCAAGATATCTGACCTCTTGTAGCTTCAGTGCTGACATTTCTAAATAGGAATAATGGCAACTCCTGCCTCACAGGGTTCTTATGAGGATGAAATGAAGTCCTGTTGGAAAGCAGCAATGAAGGGCTTGGCACAAGATGCCTGCAATATCGTAACTATGATTATTATTCTGATTGTTACTTTCGTTTTGGGGGATGGCCAACTACTTCAATTCAGAATAAAGACCTGTCTGAGGGCAGTTTGCTGGCCCACAGCCTCACAGAGATAATCCATCAACATGTTCTCTTGATAACTACACCCACCTCTTGTTCCCAAGACTAATAAGTAATCTGGTACACCTCCTTCCTGCCAAGAGTGGAGTGGCCTGCCTATTCTGCCAACCACATACAATGCCTGTTTTTGTTTTGTTTTCTTTTGCTTTGAGATGGAGTCTCGCTCTATCCCACAGGGTGGAGTGCAGTGGTGCGATCTTGGCTCACTGCAACCTCTGCCTCCTGCCTCAGCCTCCTGAGTAGCTGGGACTACAGGCAACTGCCACCATGCCTGGTTAATTTTTTGTATTTTTGATAGCAGTGAGGTTTCACCATATTAGTCAGGATGGTCTCGATCTCTTGACCTCATGATCCACCTGCCTCAGCCTCCCAAAGTGCTGGGATTACAGGTATGAGCCACCGTGCCCAGCCCCAATGCCTGTTTGTAAGAGCTTTTCCCTGTTGAGCAAGAGAGGCTGACTAGGGAGAAAAAATCAATAGTGCAATGAGGAAACATGTTTTCCTCTCAGCTCTCACCTGGAAAACGATTGTTTGTTTGTTTGTTTATCATGTGTCTCCAAGTGTTTTTTTTTTTTTTCTTCAGATCTCAAGGGTTGAAAGTGACCTTGTGGGCCATTGTTTGCTCATAGATTGAGCAAAATGATGAGGAGTTTTGTTGCCACTCTTCTACCTGTTCTCTTTCCCCAGCACACAACCTCACCACTCTCAGTCGGGGCTTAAAGAAGGTGGGGTAGCCTTCTCAGACCCACATATTCACGTTTGTAAGAGAAACAGCCACCATTTATGGAGGCTTTCAGTGCCCCAGGTGCTATGCTGGACCCTGACTTATTACTTACTGAACAGAATATTCACAATGGCCTTGGAAGGTATGGCAGCATCCTAGAGGACAGGAGAAAGAGATGAAGCCTCAGAGAGGTTGCATGACTTTTTACAAGCCACCCAGCCAGCAAACACCAAAGCAGGGATTTGGACTAAGTCTAATGTTCTGATTGAGTTTATATTTCAGTATAATCTTGTGTTATTTATAGTTGAGAAAAAGGACAGTCAGGTCTGTCATCTAGTACTTGACTTTAAAGCCCCCTGGAGTCTTAACCTATCCTGAAAAAGGCCTGTTGTCCAGGCATGTGGACTAAGGGCATTGGCTAATCCATGAAATCTTCCAGAAGCTTATAGGGATCCTCTCGGGCTTTAGGAACTTGACTTTGAATTAGAAGAGGCCCCAGGGGACAGTGGCATCACTGTCCCTTGGTCATGGACTTGTTGTTTCTGCTGGTGTGATGTCAAGATCAACCATTCCTTTGGATTCCCAACTTTGAGCTGCACCTGTTACCACATTTAGCATGTGGAGTGTGATAGATACATACCCTGGAACATCCCTAGAGAACCAGCGTCCTCACGGGTGGCTCTGGGTGGGAGGCTATTTCATGGGTCCAACTACTGGGGTACTCCAATCTAGACATCTTAAAGCAGAGTGGAGTGGCAAGCTCATGTGTTCTGATGCATACAAGCAAAAACCTCAACACCCAATTCCACAATCTATTGTGACCAGATTAAACAACCTGTCATCTCCATAAGAGTTGAGGCCATATTTGTATTCACCAGTGTTATAGGACAGTACTTGTTACATCATGGACACTCAGTAAATATTTGTTGAATGAAGAAAAATTTGACAAAGATGATAGTCCCCTCTCTGTCCCCTCCCGTGCCCTTTCTGTGTAACCAGATATATATCCTGGAGTCCTTAAGTCATATTGAGCTACAGAAACAGAATTCACCAACAAGAGCATGGGAGTGAGAGAGGAGAGGAGGAAAAAGAGAGAGAAAGAGAGAATATGTGTGCGTGTGTGTGTGTGTGTGTGTGTGTGTGTGTACACGAGCATATGTGAGTATAGTTTTTATCTGTCATGAGTCTAGATGCTGCCCATCTAGCCCTAGTCTGGGGATCTTTTTAGAGGCAGAATCATATTCTAATTTGATGCCAAGCTGGTTAAAGGCCTGGAGAGCTGCCAGTGGTGCCACGTGTGCCTCAAGAATTGCATCTGCTGCTTGTAGGTGAAGACTCAGGTGACCAAAAAAAGGTAGTCAGTGGTGCTTTTGTGATTTAGCAGTGAAAGAGCCATGGCAGCCACGGTTTGCCTAAAGGGAAAGGGTGTATGGGTGTATGGTTTTCTGTTATATTTTGCTTTCAGATCACTCCGACATTAGTTTTCTTCCTGCTTTTCATTCTTAGTCAATATCAGATCCTCCTTTACCTCTTTTCTATTGGGTTAATTTTAGTGGCTTCTCCCTGTATCTTAAATAATTGCATCCTTTTGCATGCCTTCCACTCACTTAATTTCAGGTGCTGTGTGTGTTTATATGTGTGGTGTGAGTGGGTACATTTTGTGTATATGTGTATGTAATTAAAAACCTTGCCTAGGGAAGATTTAAATACCTGAATCACAAATGAACAATGTAAAAATTAAAGAGAAAATTGCTTGACATAAAGTTAGGATTACATCTTTGAATTTTCATCATGAACTTTTTTTTCTTGCCCTGTCTTACGGTGCTGAGTGAATGTGTTCTAAATTCTTCAAACTATATCATGAGAAAATTAAGGAGAAAATATATAAAACTGCTTCTACTTTGCCCAGGAGAAATTAAGATACAAATAGATTAAAATAATTGTCTAATTCAAACAGCAAAGAAATAGAAGTATGTCTTGTATTAAAATCCAACAACAATTTACCTGACTGAGATGCTGGAGAGGATGTGGAGAAATAGGAACACTTTTACACTGTTGGTGGGAGTGTAAATTAGTTCAACCATTGTGGAAGACAGTGTGGTGATTCCTCAAGGACCTAGAAATAGAAATTCCATTTGACTCAGCAATTCCATTACTGGGCATATATTCAAAGGATTATAAATCGTTCTACTATAAGGACACGTGCACATGACTGTTCATTGCAGCACTGTTTACAATAGCAAAGACCTGGAACCAACCCAAATGCCCAGCGATGATAGACTGGACAGGGAAAATATGGCACATATACACCATGGAATATTATGCAGCCATCAAAAACAATGAGTTCATGTCCTTTGTAGGGACATGGATGAATCTGGAAACCATCATTCTCAGCAAACTGACACAAGAGCAGAAAATCAAACACCGCATGTTCTCACTCATAGGCGGGTGTTGAACAATGAGAACACATGGACACAGGGAGGGGAGCACTACACACTGGGGTCTGTTGAGGGGAAACAGGGGAGGGACAGCGGGGGGTGGGGAGTTGGGGAGAGAGAGGATGGGGAGAAATGCCAGATATGGGTGATGGGGAGAAAGGCAGCAAATCACACTGCCACGTGTTTACCTGTGCAACAATCTTGTATGTTCTTCACATGTACTCCCAAACCTAAAATGCAATAAAATAAATTTTTAAAAAATAATATGTTTACTTTAGTAGTAACTTTGCTTTACAATGTAGTAACATTTGACCTGCAGAGTCTAGACATTTTATTTTTAGTTTGAATCCCTATTAAGCGAAATAATGTTGACAATAGTTGACAATTCCTGAATGCTTGTAATGAGGGAGGTCCATGATTTTGAGGTTAGAATGGCGCTGCTGCTGAATCAGAATTTACTGATAACAATGAAGAAAATATTGTATTCATACCTCTACAGTCTCATTAAATAGCACTTTTCCTTTGAAATGATTCATAAATGATACCTTGTAATCTCTTAGAATTCCATGCCTCCTACTCATGTAGGGCTGTTTATTTTTGGTCATTAAACCTGATGAAGTTTTAGGAGTGTTACTCTACCCTTAAACAAATTGTGAGATGCAATGGATAACTAGTGTAATTATCCACATGATTTGAGTACAGGGGGCCCCGAGTTATGTACATAGACACACACCAGCTCTTCTATTCTTTTTGTTTTTCTTAGATGGAGTCTCACTCTGTCACCCAGGCTAGAGTGCAGTGGCACAATCTTGGCTCATTGTAACCTCCTCCTCCCAGGTTTAAGCAGTTCTTATGTCTCAGCCTTTTAAGTAGCTGGAATTACAGGCACACACCACCACACTCAGCTAATTTTTGTGTTTTTAGTAGAGACGGGGTTTCTCCGTGTTGGCCAGGCTGGTCTTGAACTCTTTGCTTCATGTGATCCACCTGCCTTGGCCTCCCAAAAGCTCTTCTATTCTTAATGAAGGCTTTGCAGAGATGGGGAAAGGCCTTCACAGTGAGAACAATAGGCCTGACCCCCATCCGCAAAGGAGCTCTGCATCATTGCCTGTCAGAGCCTTCTGGATGTTAAAGTATTTTTAGCCGTTCTGTATTTATTGGAAATGAAAGTAAACTAAATGGTTTTACCCACCTTCTGGTGGTCAAAGAGTTGCTGCAACTCCTTTAGTCTTTTCTCGAAAAACTCCAGGACGTCAGTCATTGCACTGGCCAGGAATATGCCGTGGCTAAGGCTGGCAGGGTGATTTTCCTCCACACTGAATGGCTTCAGGTTGCTGTGCCTTGGGGTTTTCATTTTTGTTTTCTGTATTTTTCTCCCCTGATGACACACGTGGTGCTTGAGATGATTTTTACGGCTTTGTGAGATGGATTTAGATTAGATTGTATTGGGTTGGTGCAAAAGTAATTGTGGTTTTTACCACTTTTTTTTTTTAAAGCATGGCAAAAACCCCAATTACTTTTGCACCAATGTAGTATATGGACTTGACCCACCTCCCACCACAGTCCTGGAGAAGATTTTCTGGGGATCATGTTAAATGCAGACTCTGATCCACTAGGGCTGGGGTGGGGCTGGAGATTCTGCATTTTTAACCGGATCCCACATGATGCTGCTGTCCTGGCCTCTTGTGACTCAAGGTTTGATCTACAGATTGGCAGGGAGGCACCCCTGGGAAGCTTGCTGGAAATGCTAGCTCTCTTGTCTCTTCTGAGCCTGCTCTCTCTGAATCTGCAGTCACAAGACTTTCAAGTGATCCCTGGACACATTAAAGTTGGAAACCGCTGACCCAATGCATTGCTGGAGACCATCCCTTCACCCCTTCCCTAGAAGCAGGGTTCCTGTTTCTTAGATTCCAACCCACTTCCTAAGAGCTTGTAGAAGGATGTTTCCAGGCCCAGGCATGTTCTCTCTTGAGAGTGAACACCTTTAATGCCTCCAGGACTTTGCATTCCCCTGTGTGCCCACCTCTGTCCCTGTTAAGATTCTTAAGCTTTATTAAGACCCTGGTCCTCTGTGTATTAGCTCCACTGCCTGCATTCTTTGAGGCAAACATCAGTGGCTGGAGCATGACTGAAGGGACATCGATCTTTCTTAGTACTGCTGCTCCCAGAGGATATAATTTGCTTGATAGATGTGTTCTGGCTGCAGCTACTCAGGGTGCGGTGAGGGACTGTGCAAAAGGCTGGTTCCACCAGGCTTTAGAAAAATTGCTACGAGGATATTAAAACCTGTAAGACAAACAAGATGAGAAAGAAAGGTGCTCTGTGGTGTGCCTGGTCCCCCTGCCCTGTGGCCGTCTGTGCGAGAAAACATAGGAGTCAAGATTCTGGGGTCTCACAGAGTGGGGGCTGTGTGGCCATCATAGTGTCCATCCCTGTGGGTGGCAGAGTGTATTTCAGAGGTGGCTGCAGCCATATCCCTCATCCACCTGCTTTTCTAGTAAGAACTTGCCATACCCCAGTCAATGGGTGGAGTCATTTTCCCTCCCGTGAATCTAGACTGACCTTAGAACTGACTTCTAACTGGAGATGACACTACACGACTTCTGGGACTAGGCTGGTAAAAGTTACGGAGCTTCTGCCTTGTTCTCTGGGATACCTGCTGTGGGGGAAGCCAGTAGCTATGAATAATTCTGACCACTCCCAGACTGCAGTGCTAGAGAAGAAGCGTTTTTCTTTTTGCGGGGGGTGGGGTGAGGGTTCAAGATCTTCTATTTTCAGAGCCTGCAACAGTTGGTTAGCAATGCTAGCTAAACTGGATCATCTGAAGGCCATCCCACTTTTCTCTTTATGCACTCAACCAACAGAATCTGTTTCTTACAAACAAGATCATTGACTAATTGGAATCTGTTTCAAGGTGTGTGTGGGAAGAGGTCCTCTCCCCCACACTTTTCCCAGCAACGTTGTTTTATAGCCAAATGCAGCTCAAATCCACAACACAGCCTGGCCATGTCCAGTATCACTGATTCCCCCTCCCCCCGAATAGGAAGTTGAGGTAAGGGGGGAGAGACTGTGTCCTGTTATAAGAAAAACAGCAACAGGGGTTCCAGCTCCTGCCGAGATTCCAGCTGACAGCCTGGTCAGTGGGCAGCCATTGACTGTGCCCACATGAGAGATTCTAAGTGGGGACTGCCTAGATAATGAGCCCCTCTCAATTTCCTGACCCATGAATTCACGAACAAAATAAAATGCTTAGGAGTAATTTGTTATATAGCTACAGAAACTGGAGTATTCTGAAGTTTTAGTTATCATAGGTATGCTACATATTTTAAAAGCATCCTTCAAACACAATTTATTTTATTTCAATTTATTTCATGTCTTAAAAACACTTGGGGCAGGAAGTAGGTTGTCACAAAATCAAACAAAGCTTGAAAACTGTCTAGTAAAAATATGTAGGTATAGGCTAGAGTAAAATGATAATAGTAATACGATTCTAGTTTTTGTTTCTCTTCTGTCAGGCACTACATATGTATTCCATCACTTAACTTTCATTCTAATTCTGTAAGATGTATCTATTTAGAGACGAGGTAACTGGGGCATAGAAATGTTAGGTGACTCACCATGTGTCACGTAGCTAGAGCTGGGCTTTTGAATGCTGCTGGCCTGACTCGAGAGCCTGTCCTGCCGTGGGTGGAAGAGATGTTAGTGAGAAAAGTTAAATTACAGAATGTCCTGTCCTTGGATCCAAGGGTTTGGGACCGTTAGGTATTGTTTACTTCAATGCTAGGGACTCCTGGCCCATCAGGGCCACCTACAAGAGTGTTTAAAATCCACATTACCATACCCTGTTCACGTGGAGTCTCAGGTCTGTGGTTGGGTGTTTTCCAGAAGCTTCTGACCCATCTGAAGTTGAAGTCTCTGATTTAGTTTGGCCTTCCCCATTGCAGAGGCCCTGGGAGGGGAAGTAGCTTGCTCCACAGCATGGAGCAGCTCAGTTGGAGAGCTGGGGTGGAGAGCAGTTTCCTGATGCCCATACAGGGTGCTCCTCCATGCTGCTCTAGAGAAGGTTTGGAGGGCTGATAGTAGAAGTAACTTGCACCCCAGTGAAGGAATGCAATAGGGATTCTGCAGTAGAAGTGCTCCAGGTTCAGGGATGGTGAAGGGTTGGCTGGATTCTGTCATGATGCCACAGCAGGGGTCTGTTCAGTCATCTGGCAAATAGCTACCAAGTGATGTCTGTGTGCCAGGCAGAGGCACTGGGTACCCAGTGCTGAGAACAGTCATGGACACCACTGTTTCTACCGAGGCTCCAGATTACATAAATACACAGACTTCTAGGGTGTAAAACCTCACAGAGGAGGCAGGGAGACAAGGGGGAAGGGAAGGAGGAAAGGAGAGACAGGGAGAGAGACATGAAAGATGGGTGGATTTTAGGTATCTTAGATACATAATAGAATTGAGAGTCAGGCTGATCAAAGTGAGAGTACTTTTGGTGTTACCTGTTCAAATTCCCAAAAGGATATTAACTTTTGTGGTCTCTGAGCATCTATGGTGGCCCAGCCATGCTACTGGGCTTTGAGGTGACAGTCATGGAGTGGCTCCTGCCCTCACACCCTCACAGGGGAGCTGAAGCTGTGAACAGATCATGCTTGTACAACGTCCCAAATTTGGGATAGAAACCGGGGCTATGGGACTCCTGGTTCTGTCTGGAGACTGGGACAGCTTTAGGGTGACCCAGTTGCTCTGGTTTGCTCAAGACTGAGAAGTTTCCTGGGATATAGGCCTTTCAGTGCTAAAACCGGAAAAGTTATGGACACACCTAGACCGCCAGCCACCCTAGAGGGTTTCCTAGAGGAGGAGAAAGCAGAGCTTCTCTCCAGCTCCCCTGCCCCCCTCATCTTGGATCATGGGACTCCTTTTCCCAGAAGACCAAACCAGAAGCCTAGGAATCAGCTTCAGCCACTCCTGCCCACAGGTTCTCCATGCTGTCATCTTCCTTTCCAGTCTACTAGCCTCTCCCGCAGGGACAGCTGCCACAACCCCAGCACCTCCCACCTTGCCTTCTGTTCTCTCCTCTGAGTCCCACCTCACCGTGGCCAGGGCCGCCATTTTGAATTGGAATTCCCATTCCATGCTTCTTCACCAAACCTTTCCTTGGCTCAAAATCAAAATCCTCTAGACTGGCACTTAAAGCCCCAAATGATCTGGCTTCTTCTGCCCTCTCCAAGTGATCTGGAGTGGTGCTGAACTTAGTTCCTCAGGTAAAGGTTGGCTGGAGAGGTGGGAGGTGCCCTAATGGCCGAGATCTAAAAAAGCAAACCCCTGTGTCTCTGCCCCTTTCTTCCGCTGCGTTTTTCTCTTGGCAGTGACTGCTTTTCATTGCCCAACCAGTGAAGACAGCATATGGGCAGCTGAGCCAGTTACTCCCTCACTTAGGTTCTACCTCAAGCCTGTTTTATTCTCAAAAGACCATGCTGCTGCGCTGGCCTCACCCCAGTCTGAGCCACCATTGTGACTTCAGTTTCCTGTTTACTTTGGAACCCCAAGTCCTTAGAGTCTTTGTACATACAAAGCTACTCCCTTGTGGGTGGAATTGGTACTTGCTGGCAGGTGGTGATGAAAGAGTCTGAAGAGTCTCAGTGATTCTTTCAGTCCTTCCCAAGCCTTTGAACTGGCTGAGAACTGACTGCAGGGTATGTCTATTTCCCTCTCCCCAGCAGGCTGGATCCTCCCCATGAGTATGCATAGGAGGTGGCGGGAGTGGCGGGGGTCGGGGGTTGGGGAGGCGGCGCCTCCTAGGGTACTTCCTGCAGCAACAGAATGCTCAGCCTTCATGTACTTTTCTTTTTATGTTTCAGTTTTACAGAGTTTTTGGATCCGTTCCAGAGAGTCATCCAGCCAGAAGAGATCTGGCTGTATAAAAATCCTTTGGTGCAATCAGATAACATACCTACTCGCCTCATGTTTGTAAGTACCATGATTTCATGCCTTATTTGACCACTCTCTCAAAGATGAAACAAGTGGGCTTTCATCATTGCGTTTCTAACCCTGAAGACAGTGGGTAGCCTGAGAGAAAGAGGTAAGCAGCCCATCAAATTAAAATCCAATTCCACATCATGATAGGAGCTGCTTGGTCATGTGAAAAGTAGTCATTGCCCAATATTGTGGAATGAGAAAGGACTTGCTTGTCTGGGCTATGCTGAGTCCCAGTAAAGGAAGACTAGAAGCCAGTAACAAGAATTGTCTGTCCCCTCTCTTTTTAGGATAAGCCTTGATTCTGCCAAAGGAAGGTACCCAGATAGCTCTGCTAACCTCTTTTTGAGTTTTAGCTGATTCGTTCTTGGCCACTAGTAAGACCACCCTGTGTCTCTCTCCTAGAAGAAATGGGCAAGCACCCATAGAGCTGTTGGATATATTGGGATTAATTTTGCCTCTCCTACCCCCAATGCCACTGTGCCGGATTTGTGGCTGAGAGCTTAAGAAATGATGGTCTCATTTAATTCCACCCAGCATCCCAGTGAGGAAGATGTCATTATTGTCCACATTTCACAGATGCAAAACTGCATTCCAAGAGAGATGAGGGAACTTGCCCAATGCCACACTGCTAGTGAGCACAGCACCCGGTTCTAGCAGCCAGCTCTTAGAGCTCAGCTCTCAGCCAAGAGGCTCCCCTGTAGTTTGGGGGCAGAGTGTCTGGGACTCCTTGCTGATGCTAATGAAGCCCTGGAGAGTTGGAGAATTGCCATCAAAACTTTCTGGAGCAGAGAAAATATTTAAGCTCCTCTTTGTTGTGGAACGATAATGTGACTTTTACATGGGCAGCCTCCCAGCAGCTTGAATGTTATTCCTGTTGACCTGCCATGGTGTCTCGTGCCTGTCTGGGAACTGCTCCAGAAACTTCATAGACACACAGGGGACATTTTTGTATTTTGAAAGAAATCACTTTGATTTTTACAGAGAAAATTTTGTTTATTAGTGATGATTGGAGGTATCTGTTCTTTTGCAAACTCTTGGAAGTGCCCATAACTTTAATGCCCAGTGAGCATTAAAGTATCATTTTAATTGCTTCTTAATAGTTACTTTTCTGCTGGAAAGTAAACTGGATTTTTATAAATCTTAGGGAAATTGACAAATTAGGGTGGTTGTGAGTTGGGATTTACTAACACATGACTACTATAATCAGGCTTTTTTCATTTCTTCTGTAACTCAAATCTTCTATAAATCCTAGAAGTAAAGGAATCAGTGTATGTACAATGAGTTTACTCAATGGCTTTAATAGGGAGACACTTCTATTTATCAGTTACTCCTATTTTTCATAACATTTTACATTTCATGTGTTATAAAAACACAATTTGGAGATGAATGTTCACATGGGATGTTGTGAGAAATCTGTGGCTGTGTCCTAGATTTATGAACAATGGATTGTTTTGAAGTCTAGATACAAATGCCACAAATATTCTGGCTACGGATACAAGTAGGATGGAGCAATTTGCATGCTGGCGGTGGTAGAAATTAGGCAGTAGAGAGCTTATTCAGTGCTGGGGTTCTCAGAGAACAGAAGGATATTCAGCCACACATACTGATTCATACCCTCTATTCTCCTAATTAAATAAGTTCAAGCTTTTATTTCATTGATAGTAGTTGATGAATTTCATTCATTTAGTCACATGATTTAGTACAATTCCATAATACAAGGAAAGCAGTAGATAAATTTATAATACTATACAAAGATGAAAAATATTTTTTCACCCCATAAATAAGATTTGTTTTCCTGGGTTTTAAGAATTTATCATAAGGCATTATGTATATACTTTTGATCCTTTAAAACCTTCAGATGTTGGCCAGGTGCAGTGGCTCATGCCTATAATCCCAGCACTTTGGGAGGCTGAGGTGGGAGGATCATGAGGTCAAGAAATCGAGACCATCCTGGCCAACATGGCGAAACCCCATCTCTACTGAAAACACAAAAATTAGCTGGGCGTGGTGGCACATGCCTGTAATCCCAGCTACTCAGGAGGCTGAGACACGAGAATTGCTTGGACCTGGGAGGCAGAGGTTGCAGTGAGCTGAGATCACGCCACTGCACTCCAGCCTGGGCAACAGAGCGAGACTTCATCAAAAACCAAAACAAAACAAAAATTCAGATGCTAGTAGAAGAAATGATAATAGGACATCCATTTTCACTGATAAAGAAAATGGCTCGATTTTCTTTGAAAGCTCAAATTTTTAAATTTACTTCATAAACAAAATCCTGGGGTCTCCTTTAATTTTGGTTGGAATGTTTTAATCTAAAGGCAAACTTTCTAACTTTCAAGGTGTGTTTTAAAGGCAGCTGGTATTGATTTAGTTTTTTTTTAATTGGATAATTAATGCCTCTAGAGTCATGTGTGTGCAAGTTAGAGGAGCCAATTGGGCAAATGTAACAAGAAAATTAACAGAATAATGGCTAGGAGATGACGTGCAGAGTAAATGGTAATAATGTTACTGGAAACCTCCTAACTTGCGCTGTTGCTGTCTGTGGCACCATTAGCTCAGGTGATGTCTGTCACCCTGAAAGCTGGGTGTACTTGGAACTGTTTGATTCCAAGAGCTTTTCCCCCTTGACAACCCAGTGTTCCTGTTGACCAGAGAGATTGGCTGAGAGTTCTTTTCAGAGGCACTGAAAGGTCTTGCTTAGCATTTCTGGGATATGCCCAAGCAGTCAGCCACCTTTATGGAAGGCTGCTTTTTTATTCAAAAGAGGCCATGGTTTCCTGCTGAGTATGAAGGGTTTATCAGAACATCTTTAAAAACCTATTTTTTTGTGTGTAGGACAACTTAATCGGTATTGGTTGTTGCTTTTTGGTACACTTTCTTTTGTCTATAGTAGTTGTCTCTTTGTACATTCAGGGGACATTTCCAGAGAGCCTGCTATGGGTGAAGAAAACCATAAGGGTTATAGGGGATGGGAAGTCCAATGAGATTTGAGGTGTACCCCCAGGGACCCTCCAGGATCCCTGGCACATTAGGGTGATACTCTAATACAAAATGAAATCTGAAAAGGGCCAGAGGAGAGGCTCTGGTAAGTTCTAGGGAACTTCTTCATCATTATTATCATTATCATCAAAGCCATCATCATCTACAACAGTGAACATTTCTTGAATTCAGGGACTGTGTTTATCTATTTTTAAAGAGCATCTCAGTTAATCTTCAGAATCCTTTGAGGTCAGCACTTTTGTCAATCTCATAAGGTGAGTGGAGAAAACAAAACTAGGGAAATTACGCAACTTGTTTGAGATAGACAACCGTCAGTGGCTGGAGCAGCACTCGAGCGCTGGCTGTGAGTGCAAACTCTCTCTTGGAGCCACTCTGCTATGATGCCTCCTTGGTGACTGGTGAAGTGGAAAGGCACGTAAAGGCAGAGAAAGAGAATACAGGCTATGTGGGTCCTGTGAATAGCAGTTTGTTTGGAGTATCTATGGGTAAGGGCTAAGAAGGGGGCAGGGATAGAGCCAGACTGAGGGCAGCTTTGGATTGGTTAATTATGACCTAATTCAGTGGGTGATTATGAAACACCTGCTGTGAGCAAAGTTGAATAAGATATGGTTTCTAGTCTAGGGAGGGGCCCAGACACGAACACAAGGTGGACAGTTCAGCATCACTAAAAAGCCTTGAGAAACAGGCAAGACCCAGTAAGGAGTTTAAGGATTGATAGGTTTTGCGATTATTTTTTCCTTGGCTTCCAAAAGAAATCCACCCACAGCCTGTTCTTTGCCCTCTTCTCTTTTTGCTTTGGTCGTCATATGTCCAGAAGATTTATTCTCATGGAATATTACTGATAGATACTGCGTTGATTTGATACCAGGGTTTTTTATTCTGGGATAGGACAGAAATAAAGTCATTTTGGGGAGGAATAAGGAAGGAAGAGAGACAAGGCTGGATCATCATAGACAGTTTAATTTTTAGGCTCTTTTTAAGTCTTAGACAGCTCTTTTATCTGTGACAGGATGTAATTGTTTACCCACAGCAGGGCCTTTTCCAGGTGTCTGCTGTCCTAAAGTTGTCATTATAATCAGTTCGCAGCACACCTTTCTGTCAAAAGCTAGAAATGAAGGTACTTTGGGCCCATTGTTTTGTCTGATGTGAATGAACCTTAGTGACAAACTCCTCTCTGGCTAACACCCTCACATCGGGGCTGCTCTGGCTTCGATCCCTTCTGGTTGTTAGAAGTCCTTGGCATCCTTATGCCCTCCTGGCTCAGATACACTACCCCACATTTTGGCTTCCCAGAAGCGCCCCGGGCAGTATGGTCCACGGTGCCTTGCATCAGCATGTGGGGATGACCCACTTTCTGGGTGCAGCACTGGCCGGGGATTGGTGGCCTTTCCTGTATTGATTCACGGGTGGATGCTCCATACCCTAGTTGGTCATTTAGGGTATGGTAAGGGTACCTGAGAGAATTAGGCTCCCTTTTCTTTCCCCAACCTCCTTCCTCTACTCAAAGGTGCACAGTACTCAGATCTAAGGGTGCAGGTGGGCTTAAACTAAAAATGCTTTAATCTGATATGTCTGGTGACAAGACCCTGATACCCTTTAAACAGTCTTTTCCAGAAAATAATGAAATACTAGTCAACAACCAGCATTTACTGGACACTTGCTCTTTGTTGGACCCTGCTGGTGGGCAGTTGGTATGGGCTCGACAGTGGTCTACCAGGGATCAACTCCCAGCTTTGCCACTCAGTAGCTATGGGATTTTGGAAGATCAGCTCCCCTCTCAGCCCCTTACTTTCTTTATCTGTAAAAGGTGTCTTTAAGTGCATGCCTCATCAAGCTGTAGAGAGCATCATATGGGGGTGACGGACCTATGGCATTTCACTTAGTGCATGGTACCTAATCAGCATTCCATAACTGTTAGTGAATTGAAATACTGCCAATAATACTTGCCATGGATATTATTATTATCATCATATCAATTTTATACATAAGGAAACTGAGAATCAAGGTGGTTAAGTGACTTGCTCAAGGACAAAGAATGGATAAGTCTCAGAGCTGGGGCTTGAACCCACCTCTTCTTAATCTGAGTCCATATATATATATATATATATATGCACAGAGCTTGGCTTCCCAGCCTGTGGAATAAGCTACATACAAAACTAGCCACGTATCAGATCTAGTTTAATGATACATGCACTTTCTCTTTATGTGGACACTGTGCAGCACAGTTGGTAACTTTAAAGATGGTGTTCAACGTATTAAAAAAAATCTCTTCTAGCCTCAGTTTCCCTACCTGTAAAATAAAGCTTGTGGGCTAAGGGAATCACCCAGATTCAGGACTTCAACCCAAGAGCATGGCAGCCCAATCTGGGGAGTCTTGGTCCCACTGGCTGTATGCATTTGTGTTTCCACTGATCTCTCTGAGTTTTTGTCTGGTTATTTGTATAATGGAGATAACATTTTCCACAACAGAGCAGTTAGAAGATTGGAAAGTGTGAGGAAAGTCCTTAACACATAGTAGGTGCTTAAACCATGACAGCTATCACTAAAATTTCCATGGCTTATCTACGTCCTGGAAGCAAGCCTTACCTTTCTTTTTTAACTTGATAAAAAAAAAAAGCATGTACTATGTTTTATTTAATGTTTACTTTCTAGTGCCATGGCACTTTGAAGGCTGCATTCCCTTGCCTGAGAAGCCCTTGAGGTGAGGAGCCTTGGGCCCTCCTGGGTACTTAGCATTGGCTCAAAAGCAGTTGATAGTGGTCCTAGAAAAGATACCCATATGCATCTACCTGGGAAAGTTGTAACATGAGTTAAATTAAGTCCAGTCTGCACTAACATTGTGGTTGAAAGTACAGAGCTTAATATAGATGCCAAGCACCCAGGAGGGCCAAGGCTCCCCACCTCTCAAGGGCTTCTCAGGTGCGGGAATGCAGACTTCAAAGTGCTGTGGCTTCCAGTGGCCACTCATCAGTGTCCACTGATCTCTCTGAGTTTTAGTTTGGTTATTGGTACAATGGAGATGTTTTTAGTTGTGTGACTGACTAGTTGTGATTAGTTATGTGCCTTCCAGCAGGTTGCTGAAACTCTCTGTGCTTTAGTTTCCTATGTATTAAGTAAGAAGCCTTTTCCACCTAGGATTGCTGTGAGAATTGAATGAGTTAATTTTCATGGGGTGCCTAGAATAGACCATGGTCCTTAGTAAGTTCTCAGTATATGTTAGCCTTTGTTATTCTAACCTAGGTAAGTACATTCAACAGCCCCATACACTTAGCAAGTGAGCAAAACTCAAGTTCAAGAAGGGTTCAGTATGTTTTCTGAATTCTGTAGCAGTGTTTGGCTGGAATTCTGTTTTCTCTCAGGTCCCATTGAATAAAATAAGCACTGACCACTCCACCATCTTCCTACTCTGGGCTCATCCTAGGGTTTCCTAGGATTTGATTCTTTTAAGATTAGCCATGGAAACATTAACAGAAGAGAAACAATACCAAGGGGGGTTTTGCTTGCCCATGTTTTTCTTCCATCTCTGCCCCTGTGTGGAGGTACCAGGGGCCATTCCCACCTCACGTCCCTCTGTTCACCTTCACCTGCTCCACTGGCCCGGGCAGCAGAATCACAGCTACCAATAGCCTTTGTCTGAAGAGTGGAATGCATGTGCACTGGCTTTGATTCAGTCTGCTTTGCTGAGTGAAAGTAGGGTGATGGGGTTTTTATTCTCTCTTCATTCTTCCTTCTACCCAGTTCAGAGGTGTTTTGCCCCAAGAGGAAGTTGTTTTCCTAATGTATTGGCTTCTGGAGTTCATCTCTTAATTCTAACTTTCAGTTAAACAATGTTTGTACATCAGAGGGTGAATGATACATGTAGCTATGTCTCTATCCATCCTGATTCATGGTCTGTGCTGCCCAAGGATATGGCAGATACACTTCCAAGAAGAAGAAATGAGCCTGTGGACCATTGCTGTTAGGATGAGAGGGGAAACAAGCCACATCATGCAATCACACAGACATCACTGCTCCAGTCACACTGGGGTAGGAGCCACGGCACTTTGAAGGCTGCATTCCCTCACCTGAGAAGCCCTTGAGGTGGGGAGCCTTGAGCCTTCCTGGGTGCTTAGCATTGGCTCAAGAGCAGTTGATAGTGGTCCTAGAAAAGATATCCATATGCATCTACGTGGGAAAGCTGTAACATGAGTTAAATTAAGTCCAGTCTTGTTGGGGAAGTGAGGGTGAGAATCCTATGAGGAAGAGGCAAGTAGAGGCAGGGAGCAGTTCTGAAGGAGACTGCTGGGCCATCCAGCCACTAGCCTGGAGTCATTGGGCAGCTCTAATGATTTCAGCCCGCACACCTGGCCTTGATCCCGAGGGCCTCCCACCTGGCACCCACATCTCCTTTGTGGGCAGTGACTTTCTGCTCTGGAATCTCCTTTGGAAGCCTCATTGGGAAAGTCATCCCAACTCATATTTTTTTTGAGGGGGGGGTCGTTTCATTTCTGCCTAACCTTAGATTGTATCAGCTGGGATTGTGTTTAAATGTTTCCTTCAGAACCACGTAGTTCTCCTATGTAAAGGTTGACTTGGTGGAGTCATTGCTGGGTCATCCACTGTTTGGTGAGTTGCTTTCTCCTATTTGAGAGCACATTGCCTGCTCTGTATGCAGTGCATAAAGGGACAGAAAACAGGAAGGGAAGCTGGTAGGCTTCATATTTGGATCTGGAGAAACAAGGACTTCTTTGGCCTTGACCATAACATTGGACTTCACAAGTGATGCTTCAGTTATTGCTCTTTAAGCACTAAATGTGTGAGTCAGAAGTCTAAGGCATAATTCTCAATCATCAGCATCAGTAACATTTGAGATGATGTTAAAAAGGTGCATTTCCAGACCTGCTATATGAGCACATTTGAGGAAATCAGCACTTTAACAAGCCCTGTAGTTATTTAGGTGTGAAAACTGCCCAATAACTTATGGCAGCTTTCGCAGACCTACTGGACCTCTTAACTTGTGAGTGTTGCCCTTCTGAATAGGCCGCAGGGGAATCCTCTGCTTTCTCCACAGTGGTTCTGAATCTCCTCTCATGCATCTGCCTTTTAGCACCTTAATACCCTCCACGGTGCCAAGACTTGCTTATTTGACTTTTAAAGAGTCCAAATCATTCAGGGCCACAGCTGAATCATCAAACTGGTTACCACCACTTCCGGTCAGAAAGAAATGGTGGGAAGTAAGGAGATAATTTTTTTCATGTCTCATACAATTGATCTCTGAAGACAGTTCCCAAAGAGGATTCTCCAAGATGATTTGAGCTCTAGCAGTCTGGTTGTAGTAAAAGTGTAGAGCATCTCAAATAATTTTAAAAGCCTGCATTCATTTGGGTGGATTCTGTTTTTATAAAAGAAGAGCATCTTCCAGCCATGGCTTACTCCCATAAGGAAGCCCCTCTCCAAAAAGTGATGTCTTACTAGGGCAGAGAGGGAGATTTCCAGATCAATAGATCAACAGTTATGCCCCAGCCCTACCACGACTGACTGCTAGGCCAATTCTGGATTTGTGAGATGTTCAGTCTCTTCTGATATTGTTATCTTGAGATGTTATAGTTGTAAGGGAGTAACATAAATACCTTTTATATGGTTGGTGGAATGCTTGAAAATAATTTACTAATTAAGGAAAGCTGGAATAAAGTATATGGGAAGCGAAGCCTTGTCCCCAAATCCTGGCCTGGCCCCTCTCCAACTGTGTGTTCCCAGGCGTATCACCTAGTCCTTGAGCCTGGAGGAGGCAGTCACAGAGCTATCATGAGGATGCAAGAGGCTCCTGGACTTGATGGTGCCTAGCATGGTTCCTCCTCACAGTAGCTTTTGTAATGAATGTTGGTGGCATCTGAATCCCACAAATTTAACTCATTAAGTCTCAGTTGAGCATCTGTGCAGAGGAAAGGGGATGGAGGAAGGGAAGAGGAGAGACTTTATGCAAAAGGACTAACCTCTGCTTTGCAGAAGAGATAAATATTCAACAAAGGAACACCAGAAGGGAATGAATTGATTGACTCTAAGTGAGTCCCACATGCACTCATGTTTCCAGGGAGATGGGAGTGGGAGGCCAAGGGTTCTTCATCCTTCCACAGAGGAGAGCATGAGGGGAATTACTGGCAAACATGATTCATCATAATTATAGACTATTCTTTTCCATTTAAAAAGCCACCGCTTTAAACATGGCTCTTGGCAATTACAAATCAATTATAACCTACAATCAGATCTTCCATTTTTAAAGTCTGTGTAGTCTCTAAGTACAGACATACATCATCCTTTTTTTTGTTTGTCTGAGGTCAGGAGTTCAGTAAGATTATTCAACCAGGGAGTCTAAATGAAGCTAACGGGAACTAATGATCAGTCAGCCCTTCTGACAGCAAACTGATGTCCTCATAAGGGATTATTTGTTATTTCTTCCAGGCAATTTCTTTCCTCACACCCCTGGCTGTTATTTGTGTGGTGAAAATTATCCGGCGAACAGACAAGACTGAAATTAAGGAAGCCTTCTTAGGTAGAGTATTCACAGTTCCTGCTTTAGGGAATGGGGCTGACCTTAATTAGATTATTACATTTAAGAAATCTCAGTTACACACAACTGGTTTTTTCTTTTGATCAAATTAAGCTGGAGAGAAACGAGATAACATGAAGATAAACTTTAAACCCAAAGAAGAGCCAATGTGCAGTCCGAAATAAAGGATGTTCAGAGGCCGCCTGCTGTCGCTGGCCGTTGTGCTGAATGCTAATAACACACCGTACACACCAGAGAGCTGTGCTGCTCAGGCGCAGACTCTGGGTAGCTCTTGGCAGTAAGGCAAAGTAAATCTGAAACTTTGTTACCACCAACTGTCCAGTCTCACAGTTTTGGCTAATAGACCCACATTATGGGCAATTCAGAAATCAACCACAGACTCCTTGACCAAACACTGTGGGCTAGAGGCAAAAATGGGAAAATGAGGGTGTAAAATAAAATAGATATTACAAACAAGCTCCATGACTCATCTTTAGTTTGAGGACATTTTGGTAGTTAAGTGCTCATTATTATGTGAAAAGTGCTATGATCTTTGTCATTGATTATAACATCCTTGTTATAACTTCTTCCCAAGCTGAGCCATGTCTGCATGGGACAAAAGTTTGACATTTTAGGATTAAATATGTTTTCCTGGTCTTCATGTTAATCAAATCTGGAGTAAATGACAGCATTAAGAGATGGCCAAAACTACTTGGCTTGTTTAGCAAACAAAATAAACTATCCTGTAGCCAGGTTTTTAGCTTTTTGACCATGAGCAAAACCAAATCAGGTTGATTTTTTTTTGTTTTTGACACATCACCTAAAAGTTACCCAAATCCTCAGCCCAAATTTTGTTTCAGGTGTGTTACATGGACTTACCATTCAATGAGTTTATAAGTCTGGAAAATGAGAGCCTTCACTTAAGGGTGTGTTTGTTAATTACTGTGCTTTGGGGAAATGAAAATGTAGCAAAATATAGTCCTCTCTTTTTCTTGGTAAGGAAGTGAGAGTGAGAGCTGCATGTAGGGGGTGTGGGACAACAAGCAGCTTCTCCCCTAAAGCCTCACAGAGAATGCTTCCTTTATAACCAGCCTTCTGTTAGGCCCTGTCTAGTTGAAAGAACAGAATCCCTCTCAAATTAGCTCAAAAAAATTAGGGGTTAAGTACAGGGCTCTGATAAGCAATCTCACAGACATCCAAGAAGAAGGGAAAAAAGTTCAGAGGCACCTCATGGAGACTGGAATGGGGAGCTGGGCCGTCAGGAGGGGAGCCCTCTTCTTGGCTCATGACCACTGCAACGTGCCTTCCTTCTTCTCCTGACACTCCTGGCCTGAATCCTCTGCCTCAACTTTATTTCTGCTGCCCCATGTCTCTGGTTTGTCCGAGGCTTGGGCCTGCAGTGATGGTGGCTTCTGCCCCAAATCTGTCTGCCTGTTGCCCACCACCAAGCTTCACTGTGTTTCTTGGTCCAGACTTTCTAGGCAGAGCCTCTGGCTGAGCTCATTCCTCCAGCCTGACCGCAAAAGCTGTGAGTCCCTGGCCAGCCTGTTGATGCCCTCACTCAGGTCAGGTGTGTACTGCAGGCTGCCCTGTGTGGCTTGGGCTTTTGGTCACAGGATTTGGTCTCCTCACCTGAGGTGAGAAAAGGGTCAGGTTCTCCAAGGAGGGCACAGGTAGGTGTCGCTCCACACATGGCTTGAGTGGCTGGGCAGTGTTGGGATGGATATCACTATGGTCTCCAAAAAGTGCTGTTAGGAGCCCTCTCAGTTCAGCTGGAAATCCCTTTAGTTCACGCTTTATTCTAGTGGCTCCCCTGGCATGGAGTCTCAAGATAAGTGACTGTGGGTAAGAACTATCTTTCATGGTTATGGTTCTCACTGACGGCTGGCTTTTGGAGTGGGGCTGCTGTTACAGCAGTAAGTAGCTCACAGTTACCTTCTCCAGACTTTTCATTCTCAGCTAAATCTCCCTTAGGGTGACATTTCCAAATCCAGCGTCATACTCTGTCTCCTATATGTTAACAGAGATGATGGAATGACTGGATGTTCTGTTTGCCTAAATAAATGAGAGCCTCCCCTATAAAAACGATGAACAGCTTCCCATTGTGTGCAGAGGTTTTTTTAAATCACTACTTTTAGGAAGCCTTGAAAGTAGGGGATGGGGAGGGTGATCTTTAAAAGCCAAGGACAGAAACCTAGTTGTAGATTTTCCAGTGTTGTCTGGAATTCAGGACTCTCAACCAGGAAGTTTAGTTCTCAGGTCCCTTCTTTACTCAGATGTCTTCAGCAGACTTTAACTGAGGCTTCCAAACCTGGATCCCAAGTGCTGCCCTCATCTCCAGGTAAATGTGGCCATGTCTGTGCATCTGGCGTTGGATGACGGGAGTGAGGTTTGCCCCATGCAGCACCGTGCTTTTAGGAATTCAGGCTGCAGAACTGTGTAATAGAGAACTCTGTTATAAAAGCATGATAGTGCTGAATTTCCTACAACAATAAAAGTAACGACAAAAGCACTCTAGTACCCTGGAACGCTTATAACCTGTAGTGTCCTTAGTACAGGCTGCTTACAAGCCAACTCACAGGACATGTTTCTTTGAATTTTTTATCAGACACAGTGTGGTTTGTCTTTTTGACTCTTCACTCAAACCCACAGTGCTGTGGGATGCTATAAAAACAGAACAGCGCTTATGAACCAGGCCCACTGGGTTATTGTTAATGAACAAGCCTTCCTGATGGGGGCCATTTATTTTCCTGTTTGTCCAGCCTTTCGTGGATCTGATCTCAGCACAGCCTTCTCTCTGGTATCAGTGAGGGGCTCCTGCATTGATCCCTGGAGGGTTGTGCTAATATTAAGCAGTTAGGGTTCCTTCTAGAATACTGAAATGACCTCCATGTTAAATATCATCACCAGCTTCCCACCTTTCTGTTTCCTTCAGGTGTTTGGATCAGACAGGAAAGTTGCCAACTTTTGGTGGTTATATCACATCTCTGCATTTTCTAGCTCAGCTATTTCAGACTTTTTAAAGAACTGCTCTGTGCTGCGATAAGCCCACCAGGCTCAGAGGCTGGGGAAATGATCCATGTGGCTGTTTATGAAGTTCACCAAGATCTATGTGGGGCGATAGGGAATCAGCTAGGGATGTTTGTTCCCAGAGAGGCCATGCTAGGACTGGGGTGAGTATGAGTCCAGCCCCACTGGGAAAACACAGCAGTGAGCCTGCCAGGCCGGACCTAACAGAGAAAAGACCATAGTAATTTCACAGTAAAATCACAACCTGTTAATTGTCAGGGTTTGTGGAGAGAATATGGCAAAATATCCCAGGGAATTTTCTCTCCAGTCTTGGAGAGAGGCCTCTCCGCAGTGCTCTGAGCTTGCCAGAGAGAAGGGAAGCTGGCATTTGAGGAAGGAAGGGTCTGTGTGTTCAGAATGCAATCAGTGGATCTTTCCAAGTTCCTTCATATTTAGTTCCAATTTCTGCACTCCTATTGCATACTCAGTGTTTTAATGGCAGTGCTGTGCTGCTGATTCACGCTCTGCTTTCTGAATCTGTGGCCTGTCCCTCCTTTCTGCCACACTCAGATATGGCCAGTTGCCCCCATCTCACACTTAGGTGATTTGTTTCCCTTTGACGAATATGTTCATTTGAATGTGTCCCTCCCATCCTCTCTGCTTCAGATGGCTTGTTAAAAGCAAGTGGGTTGTGTTCCCATCTCTGTGGCTCATGCTCTTAGTGACCATGTTGGCCATTCCACAGTACTTTCTGGTTGTAGAACAATACATATTTGTCTCTCTTGATGGGCTGTGAATTGCTCTAGGCAGCTCCTTCCCAAGAATGCCCCAATTCACTGCTATATTCTTATATAAATCTCAGCCAGTATTGAACAGTTAATATTTACCAAAGGGAAACGGTAGTGCACATGCTTTATTATTCAACAAAGCAGTGGAATGGGGCATCAATAGGTTTTTATTGCTTCTGCGAGGCATTTGACCTTCTATCACATTGATGGTGATGACTCT
Organism: Saimiri boliviensis; assembly: GCF_048565385.1. Lineage (NCBI taxonomy): Eukaryota > Metazoa > Chordata > Mammalia > Primates > Cebidae > Saimiri > Saimiri boliviensis. The sequence continues at coordinate 104,835,486 of NC_133460.1, forward strand.
GCCTTTTGTGCACTCTCAATAAACCATAGAAGAGAGGTGCAAGATCTTTGCAGGGAAAGCTCTGTGACTCATGTTGCCTGCACCCTTTGGGACAATCTGTGCTGCATCCGGCAAAGTCTTCCCAAATGGCTTGGAGAAAGTCCCTGTGCTCTGTATGGTCAAATAATGTCTCTTAGAAGTTCTTGCTCTTTTAGATGGCAAAAAGCACTGCCTGGGCAGACTTCTCCAAACCCAGTGAGGACTTTGGACTCGGCACCTTTGCAGGAACAGTGATTTGCTTGATAACAAATGGACAGCTGTCAGCCAGTGATGGGTCAATAATGAGATAATTGCCAAATGGAAACGTCCTTTTCTGCAATAGGATTCCAGCAGCTGCTCTGATTAGAATTATGTCTGAGAAGGTTGCCAAGAGGAAATAAGAAAGTTATGTTTCTTGCTACCAGTAAAAGAAATTCTACATACTGTGGTGTTAAATCTGTTCATATCAGGCCAGAAAATGATAGATGAGCTCCTCTGTGATGGTGAAAATTTCAGTCAAGGAGGAGAGACACATTTCATGTCATGGGGCTTGGAATTTTATGAGCCACTCTCTGAAGTCCTCTAGCAACCCCAATGTATCTGTTTTTAAAGTATTCGTTCATATTTCTATGGTTGCTGAATAGTATTATAATGTAACAATGATGATGATGATGATGATAATAATGATGACTTTGATCTAAGAGCCAGCTTGTTACTTTTCTGTCTGTTGGTTTTGTTTTGTAGCGGTGTCCTTGGCTCTTGCTTTGAATGGAGTCTGCACAAACACTATTAAATTAATAGTGGGAAGGTAAGTTCCAAGAATAATGAAATGATGACTTAGACTATCAAGGTCATCTATATAGGAAGCTGGGCCAGAGGACACTGATGGGACAGATTTGAGCTCGTCTATTTCTCCCTTAAATCATTGTCCTTCTGAGCTTTCCATCCTTAGCACAGATCTTTCCCTCTGAATTACAAACCCACTGTTTTAGAAAGCAGGAGATCAATAGCAAGGAAATATCCACTGACCATACTTTCTTGTGGGACAAAGCTCACTGCTGGCATTTTCAGCTACTTCCACAGCAATCCCGGGGCCTCACTCTGACACACACAAACTTGTCAGTTTTGGCCTCTAATAAATAAATATAATTACTTATTTATCGTTCTCTTCAGGATGAAACATATGGATTGGCATCTGAGCCTTGGCTTACAGCACATTTCTCTTACGGCCCCTGCAAAATGATTTCTGTTTTGTATTTATCTTTCCTTCCCCTCTGACTGCTGTGGGGAAGAGCTGGTATCGGCAAACATTAGCAGTCAAAACATCTGAATTCAAGACCTAACTGACTCTCACTGTCTGCTGGCCTGGGACACATTAGATCCCCTCTCAGAACCCTAGTATTTATTTTATCTGCTGGGTGTAGGCCAGACATTGAAGGGGCAGGAGATAGATAAAGACCAGGCAGTGCATGGCCTGTTTCTGCTGTGTTCCCTTAAGTTTGTGTGCTTAGAGCTACCGCAGTGCCCTGACCAGTGCTCACTGTCCGGCCTCGCCCCTCTGAGGTTCTGGTGCATTAAGTGGACATCCATACTTGAAGAAACACTGGCTGAGTGCCAGAGAGATAGTACCCCAGCTGTTCTGGTAGATGGCATAGGCCCTACCTGAGCCACAGAGTTGAAGGACCAGTGATCAATGTATGTGAACTGTGACCTGGAGTGCCCAGAAAGCAGGCGCTGTGTTTCCAGCATTAGCAAAGCTTCACCCATGGTAGGTGCTCGGTGAATATTAGTTGAGTATGAATGTGAGGTGATAGGCCATCACCCACCTGTGTGAGGATCCTCAGCCAAGCGAGGCAGAAAGCGTGGGGTGAAGCGTGTTGGCACGAACTTCCATTCGCTGGTGTTCAGAGCTCATCTTTGCCCCTTACTGGTTGTGTGTGACCTTGAGCAATGAAGAGTCTTCATTTTTGCACGTGTAAAATACAGACAGCCCCAGGCTCTGCCTCAGGGTTCTCCTGAGGATTATATGGTACAACGGGTGTGTGGAGCTTAAGACCGTGTCAGAAGCCCAGTGTATTCAGAACTTACTGCAGCTGTGATTGCTGCAGGAGGCTTGACTTCAGGCTCAGGGCCACCTCGATGTCCCTCTGGGGGTCTCTTTCCCATGCTCTAGACCAGAGGGGCCAACCTGGGGCACTGTGTCCTCTGCATCATGGAACTGAGCTTTCAAGGTCACTCAGTGAGGCGAGGTGAGACCTGCTGTTTCAGGAAGGGCAGTGGCCGCCCACATTCAGGACACAGGGACACAAGGAGCCCAGAGTCTTGGATCCCAGAGGCAGCCTCTGAAATAGTGGCATGATAGATCAAGACAGGAAGCAACTTTTAGTGACTTTTAGTCCATGGGTGGCACAAAGCCTTCCCTTCCGCACTTGTCAAACAAGGAACCTGGGCCAGAGGACCCTGCTGAGGTGCCTCCTGTAAGTCATGTCACTTTATCCTCAGGACCTCACCTTTGGGTTGGTATTGATTTCCCCTTCTACAGATGTGGAAACTGAAGCTGGGGGAGACCAAGTGGCCTTCCCAAGGTCATAAAGTGAGTAAGTGGTAAGCGCGAGTGCCAACTCAGATTTTTCTGACACCAAAGCCTGAGCTTTTCCCCCAACGGCTGTGTCTAGAGTGTTCCGTGGAAAGCTCCAGTGTTGACGGCCAAGGGGGCTGAGGAAGGAGCTGGGAGCAGTGGGGAGTTGGGGGGGGGTCAGCTTGGGGTCATGTGTGATGGCAGCATTTTATATTGAAAATGTCCATGGTGTCTTTTGTAGACCTCGCCCCGATTTCTTTTACCGCTGCTTTCCAGATGGAGTGATGAACTCAGAAATGCACTGCACAGGTGACCCCGATCTGGTGTCCGAGGGCCGCAAAAGCTTCCCCAGCATCCATTCCTCCTGTAAGTTCATGGCTGGGATGATCTTAATGCCCCAGTCATGTTTCCTGGTCACTTTCTTTGGGAATTTAGGTGGAGAGAAAAGCACTGGTATGTGAATGTTAAGCACAGTTCATTTTTCTTCACTGTACAGCATTTGGCTTAGAAGCAAGATTATTCAACAGGAAGTAATAGGCCTAGGATGAGGATCTGGAGTTATAAAACATTGTATGTGTTGCTTTCATGAGCTTGGGAGAACGTAATATGTGATGCTTTACCCCTTGACAGTACGATTCAGGACAAGGGAATCCTCCATGCTCCCTGGGACCCTCCATTGTTCCATTCATTGTTCTCTCTAGTTTATTTCTTCAAATGAGGTGTTGCATGCATGTGTACATAAATATATAGCACATATGTATACATATATACATACATATAAATATACATATGCATCACTCCACACCCCCAGTATCTAGTCTGACTATAGATGTGTGAGCTCCTTAAAACAAAGACTGAATACTGTGAATTGGGAGAAGGGCAATGTAGCGGAAAAGGAAACAGGTCCATGAAGTCTAACAAATCCTGGCTCTGCCAGGTATTTGCTCTGGGACTTCACCTCCCTGTGCCTCAGTTCTTGCTGTGTAACATGGGAGTAAGAATGTCTCCATTAGAAATAGTAACACTTTTACACTGTTGGTAGGAGTGTAAATTAGTTCAACCATTGTGGAAGACAGTGTGGCGATTCCTCAAGAACCTAGAAATAGAAATTCCCTTTGACCCAGATCTCTCATTACTGGGTATATAAGGATTATAAATCGTTCTACTATAAGGACACATGCACACGAATGTTCATTGCAGCACTGTTTACAATAGCAAAGACCTGGAACCAACCCAAATGCTCAGCGATAATAGACTGGACAGGGAAAATGTGGCACATATACACCATGGAATATTATGCAGCCATAAAAAACGATGAGTTCGTGTCCTTTGTAGGGACATGGATGAACCTGGAAACCATCATTTTCAGCAAACTGACACAAGAGCAGAAAATCAAACACCACATGTTCTCATTCATAGGTGGCTGTTGAACAATGAGAACACATGGACACAGGGAGGGGAGCACTACACACTGGGGTCTGTTGAGGGGAAGTAGGGGAGGGACAGCGGGGAGTGGGGAGTTGGGGAGAGAGAGGATGGGGAGAAATGCCAGATATGGGTGATGGGGAGGAAGGCAGCAAATCACACTGCCACGTGTGTACCTGTGCAACAATCTTGCATGTTCTTCACATGTACCCCAAAACCTAAAATGCAATGCAATGAAATAATAATAATAAAAAGAATGTCTCCATTATGGGTCGGAATGAGGATTAAAATAAGTGGTGATGATCACTCACGTTTCCGGAGCAGCAGCTATGCCAAAATGATTACAGAAATTATCTTATTTAATCCGTTCAGTATGTGTAAGGCCCTTAGTATTGTGACTTTCAATAAACAGTAGTTATTGACATTCTTATGATCAGAGCTGAGGTTTCCTGAGCATCCTGGCTTGAGTCATCATTCATCCCATCAATTCAAATTATATGACTCAGGTGCCAGGTCCTGTGCCAGGCATTGGGGATGCAAAGATAAATAAGATGCGGCTCGTGTCCTGGGGAGTGCCCAGGTAGCGACAGATGATATATTTATGTTGATGATTCTTGGGATAATTGGAGAACTATAGTCACAGGTGACCATCTTGAATAGGACAGGCTATTCTCATGATGCCAAGTCCTTAATTCTGCCACAAGTCTGATTATTATTTACCTTTGGCAAGCCTGCTATTTTAGTCTTTTTTTTTTCCTTTTTTTACCTAAATACCTGAGACACATCCTAACAATGGCTGAATCAAGAAATAACTGAACGCTCTTTCCTGAGAGTGGCTGTTGGACACATTGCTTGGAGCCGTTGAAGACTAGGGCCTGTCAACAAGACATTAGCTGGGGGCAGACACTCTAAACGACCCTAAATGTTGTGCAAATGAGTCACCTTGCACAACAGCCCACCAGGTGGGGGCTTGTCCCAGTTTTACACATAAGGGCACTGAGGATCAGGCAGGCTTAGTAACTTGTCTGAGGACACCAGCTCTGACAGGAATAGCTGTGGGTACCAGCTGGAGGAATTCCTGCTGCCTTGGGACTTTCAATGATAAAATACAACAAAGCATTTATAGTTCATGTTTATTTAAGTAAATAACTAATTTTCTTCTCTAGTTGTTTGGAAACTGTGGTGGGTTGAGTAGTTGCCCTCAAAAAGATATATTTAAGTCCTAGCCCCTGGAACATGTAAGTGTGACCTTATTTGGAAAAGGGGTCTTGGTTGATATAAGATAAAGGAAAAGCCCTTTATCTTATAGTTTCCCATAAATGAGTATATGTAAGTTACATGTTTTGAAATGTTTAGTTATAAAATGTTACATGTTTTGAGATATTTAATGATGAAATGTATACTGGAAATTGGTTAAGAGAGTAGATTTCAAGTGCTGTAATCACAAAAAATAAAAACAAAAATGTAACCATGTGATGAGATAGATGGATATGGTAACTTGTTTGACTGTTGTAATCCTTTCGCTATGTATATTTTTATTTGAAAGAATGAACACTGTTTTACATGCCAAAAAAGAAAAAGGAAGAGAAAAAGGATCTTGGCAGATGCAATTAAGTTCAGATCTTGAGATGAGATCACCCTGGATTTAGGGTGAGTCCTAAGCCCAGTGGCAGGTGTCCTTATAAAAGAAAGGCTCAGGGTTTGTGTAGGATCCAGCCGTTCCTGTGACTTAAGGCAGAACACCCATTTAGAGTTGCTTCCTCCCTAAATATGTTTTTGTCTCTATGAAGTCCCATTTTAAGTGAGCACCTGTTTTGGAGGAGTTATAGGTACCAGCTGGAGGAATTCCTGCTGTATTGAGTTATTGTCTCCTTGTTTCCAGGGAGTCCCATGCTGACATTGTTTAGAGGTACCTGGAATAGTATTCACCTGGGATCACCTCCCATCTGCTCTCCATCTGTCTCCTGGTAGGGTCACTCAAGTTCTGTTAGTTTTTTTCTTTCTTTCTTGTCTTCCCCTTTTCTTCTCTTCCTTCTATCCTGCATTCCTCCTTTCTCGCTCCTGTTACTTTCTGTCCTCCCGAAGACTTGGTGATGAATCTTAAGGGGCTTCAGAAATTAAAAGCATCTAAGAAGTGAAACTCCTAAGGAAAACCTTAATGCTGGCTTTTGGAATGGTTGGTGGGGAACTGTAGCATAATTTACTATCTACTGTTGCATTTGAACTTGGGAATGAAATAGCTGTCATGTGAATAAATACCTCAAGCTGTCAAACTGCTGGACCTCAGAGATTAGAAGCTGGGTATCTCAAAAAATGTTGATTTTAGATGCACATCCTCCCTTCCAACCACCAGGAATAATTTTCTGACATGGCTGGCTCTCAGCTGCCTTGTCAGATGCGTGGCTGACATCTGATCTGTGCTACACAAGCTTTTTGGCAGAGGCAATTATATCCTTTGCTTAAGACGCTACTTAAAATGTTGCACATTTTTGCTACTTGGCAGACACAAAATTCTACCCAGCCTCTAGGCTTTGATCGTGGTATTTTCACTTATTTCTCCTTTTTTTAAATGACAGGCTAGTGATTGGCTTGAAGGCAATGCCATATCCACTTAGAAAAACCACCAGGGCTGTTTTCTGGATTTCTTAGCAGCTAATAGGAAGCCTAGTAGTTGATGTGACTGTTTCTCAGAGTGGGTGACCTAAGTGGACTCCCATTCCGATACAAACACTTTTATTCCCTTAAAACATCAATTTCATGGGCTGGACTTGAGTGACTGGGCAGGGGAGTTCTGGACTGTGCTCTCCCAAGACGAATTCTCTGTGCTAGGTAGATGGGGGTTTTGTTTCTGCTGTGTTTGCAGATAATTGGCTGCTGGAATGGAGTCCACGTCCTCAATTGTCCTTAGAGCAGTTGGTTTTCTTTGAACTTAAGAACAAACATTGATTTCTTTTGGAAACAAAGGATCTCGTTCTTAATCTACCATAAGCAGCCAAACATTGCTTGTCTGAGGGGCTCATGTGTCAAACTCTCAGCAAATAGCAGCTCCCCATGGCAGTGTTCTTATGGGGCTTGCTCTGTAAGGCAGCCTAAGCCCCCGTTGATTAGAAAAGCAGAGACCGCAGTTTCAAAGAGCAAGTGATTTTCATCCAACCTAAAAGAAGCTTAGGCTTTAAAGTGGAGAAAGGCAGAGTACCTTCCCAGAGTGCTTAAAGCAGGGATATTCTGAAAAGAGAATTTGTCTCTCAGAGCATAATCTCGATCTTTGATTGAGTATTGATTCAACTTCCAGAGAGAGCATAGATTGAAGAGAGAAAAATAGAAAAAACAAATTATTAATGCGAAGTCAAGCTATTAAGAAACATCTTTCTTGTGAAAATGATGGGAATAAACAGATGCCTGTTCATTTCCGTATTGTCTGTGGCCACTTTCACTTTACAATGGCTGTGTTGAGGAGTTATGGAAGAGAAACAAGGCCCACAAAACCAAAAATATTTATTATTTGGCCTTTTACAGAGCAAATTTACGAGTCTTGCAGTTGTGCATGCTTCAAACAGATGGTATTAAAAAGCTTTACTATAGCAAGACCAGTGCACTTAAATTGTGCACATGGATGTTTCAAGTTTAAATATTTTAAAACTCCATTACTGTATAAAAAGGGGCAGTTGTTGCTTGTGGGCTGTATTTTTTAAATGACAGAGAAAGTCTAAAAGGTATGCTTGGCTGATGAAGGTGCTTCTTGAGTTCTTTCTGTTAGGTATGTACCAGGCTGAGCCCTTGGGAAGAGTACAAGGGTGACATGACCCATGCTTTCCTCCAGGATGAAGGCAAACACTAAGTGATTGAACACCACACTCTGGGATTGAGGAGCTGAGAATTCTAATCAGGGGACAGAGGAACCCTCCAGGGAGGAAAAGCCCTTTATCTTACCGTTTCCCATAAATGAGTACATGTAAGTTACATGTTTTGAGATGTTTAGTTATACAATATCTTAATTCTATTATTTAGCTGCATGTAGAATTCGAGGAGGAAAATCATTTCCATGCAGGATTCCAGTTCATAGTGAGCTTGAGAAGTCTGATTGCATTCCTTTCCTTTGCTTTGTTTTTCTCTTTCTTTCACTGGAACCTCTTAGGGTCCTTTCTCTGTGTCTCACCATCTCAAGTCCACAATGATGTACCTTACCGGGATTTGTTTTCAGTATTTATTATTCTACTCACTCTGTAGGTCTTTTTAATCTGGAAATTCATGTACCTCACCTTCATATTCCCTGTTTCTTCTCTCTAGAACTGTATTAGGCAGTTGAGTCTGTATTAGGATGCTGAGTCTCCCGCACTGATTTTTTATTTTATTTCTTATTGTCTTTGTCTTTTTTGTTAGATTTCCTCCTTTCTCTTTGTCTTTTTTGTTCATCTGTCAGGATTTTAAAATTTTGGTCTACTAACGCTTCTACAGAATTTTTATTATGATTTTTATATTTTTAATTTCCAAGAGCTCTTTCTTGAACTCTGATTAGAAATATCATTAACATCCTGCTTTTGTGTTTTCATGGATACAGCATCTCTTACCTTGCTTTGCTCACAGGTTTTGTCTGTGCTCTGCCTTCCCTTTGTTTGTATATTTTTGTATCTAGCTTTCTTTAAATATCTGGTACTTTCGCTGTATGTTGTTATTTAAGGTTGAATCATAGAGCTAATTGGGCAGGGCTTGTTAATTGGGCTTCACTGAGGGTGGTTGGAGTGAGCTGGGTTTTCATTGGTTGACCTTCAGTGTTAGCGTCTGGCCTTTACTTCGACGCTGCTTGATTCTCCAGAGGAGGCTCTTCATTGTCCTGCCTGGTGTATGTGAACCTGGCACTCCAGAAGCTGTGCAGAAGGGCATAGATGCCCACAGGTCAGTTCTTAGTCTTTCACATAATCTCCCTATTTTCCATTTGGTTGTTCAGCCATGCCCTCATGTTTTTTCCAAAACTAGAGCCTCAGATAGTTAAACCTTCTATCTTCCTCAGGAGTTGGAAAGGGGATGGTTTCCTGGCTTTGAAGAAGGGGTGGAAACCTGAAAAGTTTAGCTTCTTTTTATTGGCACTTTCCACCTGTTTGCCTGTTTCTAGCCCCATATTGCCCCCCTGCATTCTGCAGCACTTGGTGCCTCTAGTTTCAAAGCTTTGCACGGCCTTGCCTGGTGAATGGGCTGCTTCTTACCAGCACCACGCTTTGCAGGTGTGTAGATTGATCTGCCTTCAGCTCTGCAAGTCAGTATCTACTCTGCTACCTGCTTCCCGTCTTCATAGAGTGGTGTGGCGTTCAGGTGCTCCTAAATGGAATGTGTGTTCCTGTTTGTATTAGTGAGGGCTCTCTGGAGAAACAGAACCAGTAGGATGTCTGTCTGACTATCTGTCTACCTATCTGTTTGTCTGTCTACTTGTCTGCTTATCTATTCGTCTGTCAATCAATCATCAATGTCTATCTATCTTAGCAATCTATCAGTCAACTGATTTATTTTAGGGAATTGGTTCATGAAATTGTGGTGGCTGGCAAATCTGAAATCTATAGGGCAGGCTGGGAGGCTGGAAATTCAGGTAAGAATTGATGTTACAATGTTGACCCCCAAATATTCAGTGCACACCAGCAGACTGGAACTCAGGCAGGATCTCCCTGCAGTCTTGAGGTAGAATTCCTTCTTATCTGGGAAACTTCAATCTTTACTCTTAAGGCCTTTAACTGATTGGATGAGGCTCCTCACATTATAAAGGGTAATAAATAATACCCTCCATAATTGCTTACTTAAAGTCAGTTGATTGCAAACGTTTATCACTACTAAAAATACCTTTACAGCAACATCTAGGCTGGTGTGTGTTTGACTAAACAACTGGCCACCACAGTCTAGCCAGGTTGACACATAAAGTAACCGATCACACTTTTCTACCTTTCTTCCCCATCATTTTAAAGTCAGAACTACCACCATGATGCTCTAATGCATTCATTGTAGAGGAATCATTTTTTAAGAGGGTTCTTGCTTAGCCTCAGTACCATTACTATTGATAGCAGAGTCCTCGAGGGTGGAGCATACAGACTATAGGGTCTTCTACCAGCTGTGTGTTTGGGAGTTTGCATTTGCTGAAGGCGTGTAAGTAGGTTTTAACTATGAATTGAGAAATTATCACAAGATAGCATCTATGCCAGGTTCAACGCCATCGAGTATGAATATTCAGGATTATAAACCAGCTGCTTCTTAGAGTGGTTAGGCAGGCTTTTGCTCAAAGAAAGAGGAAACAGGAGAGCAGAGGAAATGGCAAGATTTGTTAGTTTCACATCATTTAATGGAATGAAATTGCTATGGAGAGGTTTTGCTGGTAGATGGGAAATTTGAAAAATGCCCTTTTCTTTTAAGAATTGTATAAAATGGCATAGGCTGCTTAGGTCATTTGTTCCAACAGGACACATTGGTGGCCACGAGTCTGAGGTCACCTCAACTAGTGTGGTTTCTCTTATAACCTACAAATGAAAGCTTCCAGGTTCACTGTCACATCAAGGGATATCAGCAAACTTGGCAAGAGCCCCTCACGGTTTTTTCCCTGAATTTTTATAACCCTACGTCTCAAGCTTGCAAGACAATTGCGGAGGTTCTGGGAAGCAACTAACAGTTGTTTTGCCAAATAAATGAAGACTTCCCTTAGATCCTGGGAGGCTTGCTTTGAGCATGCCAAATCCCTGGAGGGAATGGTTGTTTAAAGCTGAATCAGGGAGACCTCTTTGGAGGGGGATGTTTCTCAACCTGTTTTTTTTTTTTTTTTTTTTTTTTTTTTTTTTTTTAATAATTACTCCTTCCTCCCCATGGAGCCTTTTTAGATTTTTTAAAAAATAATTCCCACCATAAAATTTTAATGCCACAGATACATTGTGTATTTGTTTATATCTTAAAAATAAAGGCATCTAGGTTCACAGATATGTTAAGGGACATCAGCCTACTGGGCAAGAGCCCCTTGTGTTTTTTTTCTAATGATTTTTTCCTTAAATAATTGTAATATCTAAGATTTTAAGATCTCCCCAAGCACCAATTTTCATCTCCTCAGGGGTCATGTGAGAATGCATGTTCTAGGGCAGTGCCTCTCCACCAGGCAGTTTTGCACCCCCAGGGGTCATTTAGCAATGTCTGGAGACATTTTTGATTGTTGCAAGTGTACATGCATGTGTGTGTGCGTGTGTGTGTGGCAGGGGGTGCTATTGGCATCTTGAGCATAGAGGTCAAGGATGCTGCTGCGTATCTTGCAGGGCACAGGACAGTCCCTGTGGCAAAGAATTATCCAACCCCAAATGTGAATAGTGTCCAGGCTGAGGAAGCCTGTTCTAGGGTAATTAGGCAAATATATGAAATAAATTGTTAGATGCTTCCACTCTCCAAGTTCCTGGTCTGAATATTTTTAGAAATGGATGCTGTTTAATTAATTAAAAATATTCATTCTCAAAGAATTAGCTCACTATTTGATTTCTATGAAAAAAAGATCAGAGTCAAATTAAAGGTTATAATTAAAACCCAATGCAAAGCCAGAAATGGTGGCTCATTTCTGTAATCTCAGTGCTTTGGGAGGCTGAGGCAGGAGGATCACTTTAGGTCAAGAGTTTGAGACCAGCCTTGGCAACATAGTGAGACTGCGTCTCTAGAAAATATTTTTCATATGCAGCAGAGCAGCTCCTCCACTGAGATTTATTGAAAGTCAGCCCTCAGCACAATGGTCTGCAAAAAACAAAAAATAATAAAAGAAACCAAAAAATATATTTTAAAAATAAGCCAGTCATTGTGACACACACCTATAATCCTAGCTATTAAGAGATGGGAAGATCGCGTGAACCTATGAGTTTGAGGCTGCAGTGAGCTATGATTGCACCTCTGCACTCCAGCCTGGGCAAGAGCAAGACCTGCCTCAAACAAACCAAAACCCAATGCCTCTTTCTTTCAACTTTTTATCATACAACACTTCAGACATATAAAACACAGCAATATCTAGTTAATCCTCATCCCCCTGGGTACAGCATTCTGTACCCATTTCTCACCACCATCGATGATGGTGATTCTTAAAGTTCTTTTAGCATTTTAAGGTAAAATTGACATCAAAATGCATAAATCATAACCATTTGGTTTTTACAAACGGACACACTGGGTAACCCATATTCCTATCACAATGCAGAACATTTCTGTAACACCGGAAATCTCCCTTCTGTGCATTTCCAGTCAATCTTCATCCCCACAAGGCAGCCACTGTTCAGGGTTTATTTTCCCTTCTTTTTTTAAACTTTAGATTAGTTTTACCTGTTTTAGAACTTCATAGAAATGGAATCGTATAGTATGTGCTCTTTTGTGTCTGACAGTTTTGGCTCAATGTGTCTTGAAATCCATTCATGTTGTTAAGTATGAGTGCTGAATTCTTCCTAATTGTTGCAGTGTATTTCACTATAATGAGTATCACACACACTGTTTATCCATCTTATCTTTACTAAACATTTGGGGTTTTCTAGTTTGTTCGGTTGTGAATCAAACTGCTCTGAACGTTTGTGTGCAATTATTTTAGTGGACATATGTTGTCACTTACCTTGGCTAAGTATCAATGAGTGGCATTGCTTCGTTAAAAGTTAGGTCTATGTTTAACATTGGAAGGAACCATCCAACCTTTTTACTAAATGCTTGTGTCAGTTGGCATTCCCATGGGCAATCTATGAAACTTACAGTACTCCATATCTTCACTGACATTTGGTGTCATTGATCTCTTCAATTGTAGTCATTTTGGTGGATGTATAGTGGTATCTCTGGAGTTGTAATTTGCATTTCCCCGATAACCAATGCTGATGTGTACCTTGTCATTTGCATATAGGCTGTTCATTTATCTTGCTGCATTAATTGGTGGAGTTTCTCCATATCCTTTTTGCAAGCCTTCTGTCAGATAATTTTTATGCCTGTTTTCTTCTATCAGTAGCTTGCCTGTCATTTTCTTAATGATGTCTTTTGATCAGCAGTGGCTTTTAATTTTGATTAAATCTAATTTACTACTTTTTTCTTTTATAGTTATTGCACTCTGTATCCTAAGAAACCTTTTCCTGCCATCAAGTTATAAAGCTGTCTTTATATTTTCTTTTAAAATTTTATGGCTTTGTCTTTTATATTTAGGCTTTTCTCTAATTTTTGTTTATAGTATAAGGTAGAGTTTGAAGCTCATATTTTTTTCATATCAGTATTCATGTATTCAGCACCGTTTGTTGAGATGACTTTCCTTTCACTTTCAAATTACTTTGGTGCCTTTGCAAAAATTAATAGACTTTATAAGTTTGGGTCTACTTCTGCACTGGCAAACTGTTCATTAATCTGTGTTCCTATCCTTGTGCAAGAACCCTTGCTCCCCCATATATATATTACGTTTTCTCTCTGTCTATATATATATATAGTATATATGTATATATATACTTAAAGTGTGTACATATATACTTTAAGTTCTCTCTCTCTCTCTCTCTCTCTCTCTCTCTATATATATATATATATATATATATATATATATATATAATGTATATTTTAAGTTCTGGGATACATGTACAGAACGTGCAGATTTATTACGTAGGTATTCATATGACATGGTGGTTTGCTGCACCCATCAACCCATCATCTACATGATGTATTTCTCCTAATGCTATCCCTCCCTAATCCCCCACCCCCTGACAGGCTCCAGTGTGTGATGTTTCCCTCCCTGTGTCCACGTGTTCTCAATGTTCAACTCCCACTTATGAGTGAGAACATGTGGTGTTTGGTTTTCTGTTCTTGTGTGAGTTTGCTGAGAATGATGGTTTCCAGCTTCATCTATGTCCCTGGAAAGGACATGAACTCATCCTTTTTATGGCTGCATAGTATTCCATGGTGTATATATGCCAAATTTTCTTTATCCATTCTATCATTGATGGGCATTTGGGTTGGTTCCAAGTCTTTGCTATTGTGAATAGTGCTGTAATAAACATATGGAACCACACTATATTGATTATTATAGCATTATAGTAGATCTTGATGTTGGACAAGATCTTTATTTAAATAAACTCATTTGAAATAAATTTCACATATGATTCAATTCACCCATTTAAAATGGTTTATGGTGTATATTTTTAGTTTATTATTTATTGTATATTCACAGCATTTGTACAGTCACCACAATCTAATTTTATAATATTTTTGTCTATCATAAAATAAAACCTAAATCCATTACCTCTCTCCTTTCACCTCTCTACACTCTTCTCTATTCCCAGACCTAAACGACCATTAATTTGCTTTTTGTCTCTATAATTTGCCTATTCTGGACATTGCCTATCAGTGAAATAATACGATACATAACCCTTTGTGACTGATTTCTTTCATTTGGCATTATGTTTTCAAGATTCATTGATGTTGTAGCATGCATTAGTACTTTAGTTTTTATTGCTCAATAATCTTTTATTATGTGGATATAGATCACATTTTATTTATCCACAAATCTAAGTCATTTGATGGACATTTGGGTTGTTTCCAGCTTTGGCTGTTATGAATAATGCTGCTATAAAAATAGTATACAAGTTTTTGTGTGGATATATGTTTTCTCGGGTACATATTAGGTAGGTGCAAAAGTAATTGTGGTTTTTGCCACTGAAGGTAATAATAACTAAGAATGAATTGATGGACATGTGGTAACTCTGGGTTTAAATTTGAGGAACTGCCAACCTGCTCCGTTACAGCTGCCCGTTTTGCATTCTGACCAATAGACCGACATCTAATGTTTCCACATCCTTGCCACCATTTGTTATATTCCATCTTTTTGATTATAGCCATGCTAATGGGTGTGAAATGGTACCTGATTATGATTTTGATTTATGTTTCCCTAATGACGAATGAGGTTGAATACCTTTTGATGTGCTTATTGACCATTTGTATATCTTATCTGCAGAATTTTCTATGCAAATCCTTTACCCGTTTTCAAATCTGGTTACTTGTCTTTCTGTTATTGAAGTTTAAGTGTGGTTTATGTGTTGTAGATACAAGACCATTCTCAAATATATGATTTGCAAATATCTTCTCCCATTCTGTAGGTTGTATTTTTACTCTCATGATAATATTGTTCACAGCAAAAAGCTTTAAATTTTGATGTAGTCAGATGTATCTGTTTTTCCCCTTTGTTATGTGTGCTTTTTCCGTAATATCTAAGAAACAATTTCCTAACCCGAGGTCACATTTTTCCTATATAGCTCTCTTACCTCCTCCCTATTTTCAGGCTGTTATTACTGTACCTATTATATATGTATATATTACAAATCCAATAATTTGTTGTTACAGTTATTTATCTAATTTTATATTTTTTAAAAAAGCTGAGAGAAAAAAAGAGAGCAAATATGTATTCCTAGAATTTGTTATATTTACCTTCTTACCATATTTGGTTCTCTTCATTTGTTCCTGTGGATTCGAGTTACCATCTGGTGTCATTTCCTTAGTCCAATACGGCTTTCCTCCCACCCACTTCTTTTGTGCTGCTATTAGCAAATACATAATCTTTCCATATGTTGTAGGAACAACAGTGCAATTACATATGTATGGTTCTTTATTACTGCTTTTTAAATCAATTAAGAAAGGAGAAGAAAGATGCATTTATACTGTCTTTTATAATTACATAATTAACTTTATTGGTGTTCTTTGTTTTTTGTGTACAATTTCAAATTACTATCTGGGATCTCTTGGTTTTGGTCTAAAGACTTCCTTTAGTATTTTTTTGTAAGATGGGTCTGCTAGCAATGAAATCTCTCACTTTTAGTTTTTGTTTCTCTGGGAACATCTTTATTTTGCCTACATATTGGAGCAATGATTTTGTCTTGATTGACTTTTTTTTTTTTTTTTTTACTTTGAGCATTTTGAATATGTTATTCTGTTTTCTTCTGGAATTGTTTCTGTTGAGAGGTGAGCTGTTCATCTTATTAGGGTGCCCTTGTAAATGACAAGTCATTTTTCCTCTTGTTGCCTTAGATATTTTTTCCTTATCTTTGGCATTCCTCAGTTTTATTATGACTTATCTATATGTGGATCTTTTTGTGTTTATCTACTTGGAGTTCATTGAGCTCCTTGGATGTGTACATTAATGTTTATCATCAAATTTAGAATGTTTTCAACCATTATTTTTTACATTTTTTCCTGCACATCTTCCTCTCTTCTGACTTCTTCAGGTACTTCCATATCATGTACATGGGTGTGTTTAAATGTGTCCTATATTTCTGTTAGATTATTTCTCTTCATTCTTTTTTCCTTCCTTTATTGGATTACAAAATCTCTGTCAAATAATCTATTGCTGAGCCCTCTAGTAAATTTTTCCCTTCAGTTATTATACTTTTCAATTCCAGAATTTTTATTTATTTCACTTTTATAACTTGTTTCTTTATTGATATTCTTAATTTTATGAGACATTGTCATCATGCCTTCCATCCCTTCCTTAGGTATGGTTTTCTTTAGTTCTCTGAACGGAATTATAATGGCTACTTTGAAGTTTTGGTTAAATCTGACATCTGGTGGCCCTCACAGGCAGTTTCTATTGCCTCCTTTTTCTCCTGGTGTGTGATCGGACTTCCCTGTTTCTTTGCATGTCTGATTTTTGTTGTTGGAGACCAATGAATTTAGGTAATAGAGCAATTCCGAGTACTAGTCGCCCTGCATTCTAAAGCTCATTATTCTCATTATTGTCATTTGCTTATTTGTTTAGTGAATGTCTGGACTATTTTAATGAAGCCTATTTTCCTCACAATATGAGGCCTCTGGTAGTGTTGTTATTATTACCTTCAAAGTATTTTCTACATTCTCTTGTGATTTCCTTTATCTGTGGGCTATTTAAGAATTAATCGCTTACTTTCCAAATATTTAAGGCTTCCCTACTTATCTTAACAATATACATTTTTAGTTTTATTGTGAATAGAAAACGATATATGAAATTTTAGTCTCTAGACATTTATTGAGATTTGTTTTATTGCTCATGTGTACTTTAACTTTGTGGATGTTTATGCATATCTGAAAATACTTTCTGCATTTGTTGGGTGTTGCATTCCATGTGTCGATTACTTAAATTGGTGTTGTTCAGAGAGTCCTGGTCCTTGCTTTATGTGTGTGTGTTTTATTCTACCAGTTACTGAAGTAGAGTTTAATAGTCTTCAACTATGATTGTAGATTTGTCTGTTTCTTCTTTTAGTTCTGCTAGGTTTTGCTTCATATATTTTGGAACTCTGTTTCTAGGCACATTCATTCTTACGATTATCATGTCTTCTTGATATTTTGACCCTTTTCTCAATATTAAATGTCATCTTTTTTATTTTATCTATACCTCTTTCATGCTATGACTTTATGTGGCTGCAAAGCCCCTGGGGTCATCAATTGTGAAACCTTTTAATAACAAGAGTTCTCATTCTTAACTCTTGGTGATGGAATGGACTTAAATTATAAAAGAGATAGGATAGCAACTATTTTGTGTGATTTTTTAAAATTACTGTTTCAAATTATTGGCTTATTACAGTCTTCCAAATTTGAGTTTGGAGATTATTCAAGATGTTTCAAAAATAGAAATTCAAAATTACCATGTGTCCTTTGTAATGGACATCTTTTGGGAATGGACATCTATAAAATATTGATGACAGAGATTAAAGACACAATTCAATGGAAAAATAGTGCATGCTTGTAAATTCAAAGAATCAATATTGTCAAAATATTTGTATAACCAAAGCAATCTAAAGGTTCAATGCAATCTCTATCAAAATTCCAATGACATTTTTCACAGAAATAGAAAAACAATCCTAAGTTTTACATGAAAAGACAGAAGACCCTAGATAGGTAACTCAATCTTGAACAAGGAGAAGAAAGCCAGAGGCACTACACTTCCTAATTTCAAACTATATTACAAAACTGTAATAATGAAAGCAGCATAATACTGGCATAAAAACAGACCAATGGAATAGAATAGGAAGCCCAGAAATAAACTGATGCATGTAGGGTTGACTAATTTTTGACAAAGACTCCAACAACACACCAGAGGGAAAAGGTATTCTGTTCAATAAGTGGTTTTGGAAAAATTGGATATCAACATGCAAAAACAAGTGAAATTGAATCGTTATATTATATCATACACAGAAGCCAGTTCAAAATGAATTAAGGATTTAAACATAAAACTTGAAGCCATCAAACATGTAGAAGAAAACGTAGGGAAATAAGGTCCTCAACTTTGGTCTTCTTGGCAATGATTTTTTAGTAGATGATACCTAAAGCACAGGCAAAAAAAAAAAAAAAAAAAAAAAAAAAAGCAAAAATAAACAAGTAGGATTACAAAAAAAAAAAAACCAAAAAACAAAAAACAGCAACAACTAATGCTTTTGTACAGCAAAGGAAACAATAAAGAAAATAAAAAGACACCTTGAAATGGGGGAAAATGTTTGTAAACCATATGTCAAATAAGAGGTTAACATCCAAAATATATGAAGAACTTATGTAACTAAACTTAATTAAAAAATGGGCAAAGGACCTGAATAGACATTGTTCTAAAGAAAGCTACAAATCTCCAATGAATATGCTAACAACACTAATTATGGGGGAAATTCCATTTAGAACTATAATGAGGTATCATCACATATCTGTTAGGATGACTATTATCAAATAGACAAGAGATAATAAATATTGGCGAAGTTGTGGAGAAAAGGGAACCCTTGTATACTGTTGGTGGGAATGTAAATTGGTATAGCCCTTATGGAAAATAGTGTAGAGCTTCCTAAAGAAATTAAAAATGTAACTACCATGTGATCCAGCAATCTCACTTCTGACTCCATATCCAAAGGAAATGAAATCACTATGTCAAAGAGATATCTGTATTACCAAATTCATTGCAGCATTATTCACAATAGCCAAGATACAGAAACAGCCTGTCAATGGATGAATGAATTAAAAAAAGGTGATAGATACAGACATACAATTAAATATATTCAGCTTCAAAAAAAAAAAAAAAGAAAAGAAAAGGAAATTCTACTATTTGTAACAACATCGATGAACCTGGAGGACATGCTAAGTGAAATAAGCCAGACAGAGAAAGACAAATACTGGTGTGATCTTACATACATAGATGTGAAATCTAAAAAAGTTGAACTTATCAAAGCAGAGATTAGAAAAGTGGTTGCCAGGAGCCGTGGGGTTGGGGAAAATGAGGAGATGATGGTCAGAGTGTACAGACTTACCATTATAAGATGAATAAATTCTGATAACCCAATGTACATAAGGTGAGTATAATTAGTAATATATTGTATACTTAAAATTTGTGAACAGCGTAGATCTTAAGCATTCCCCCACCGCCCACAAAGGTAACTATGTGAGGTGATGGATATGTAAATTAGGTTGCTTGTGTAGATACATATATTAAAATATCACATCGTATACTTTGAATATGTATAATTATTTGTCAATTATAGCTCAATAAAGCTGAAAACAATGAAAGATCTTGATACCGTGAGTGAGCACTATTTCACATTCCCTTTTGCTGGGAATTGTCCCAATCCCGAGCTGGGTGTCCATCCTCAGCTGGGGCCCTGCTACAGAAACCTTCTCTTTTGGGTTCAGAACCACCAGGCCCTTTCTTTATGTTTTTTTTTTTTTTTTTTTTTTTTTTCAGATTCATATCTAGTATGCATTTCCTTAGAACCAGAATGTTTTCTTTTCCTTTTGGATAGAGCTCATAACATGGATAAGTCATTCCCATGGGGCCTTCCACAGCAAATGTTTCCTTCCAGGCTTGCTTCCTTATGCCTCCCAGTGAGGCTGGGGCCACCTGTCTTGGCATTTCCTTGGAAAATGCAAACTCATTGAATGTTAGCCAGAACCAACATAATTAGGGAGTTAAGTCTGCCAAAGGAAAATGAAACAGATCATTCCATAGCCAAGTCTGTGCCATCTTTGGATGATTCATACCAGTGCTGCTTTCCTTCCATCAGCCTTCGGAGTCTGTTAATTAGTGTTAAATAGCACCTTCTCTGTATGCCAGCAGCAGATTTAGTACTGGAGATATAGATGTAGAAAAGGCGTTTCATGCTTTTGGAGAATGACATTCTAGAATCATCATGTCAGGCCCCTCCTCAGCTTGAACTCTCCAGCGGCTTCCAGTGCACCTGAGAGAAAACCCAGGCCGTTTCACATGGTCTTCAGGCCCTTGCAGGATCTGGCCCTTGCTATATCTTCAACCTCACGTCCTTCTCCCCTCCTTGTTTCTTACATTCTATCCACCCTGTCCTTTTCATGATAATGCAAATGGCTATCATTTATTAAGCATGTGAAATGTGTCAGGTTTTGTGTTAAGGGCCTTAATGGCTTTATTTTATTTAATCCTCAAAATAAATCTCTGAGGTCTTTACTATTATTAGTCATATTACCCAGTTGAGGAAACAGAGAGGGCAATAATTTATCCCAATATCAACAGCCAGCATGTCACAGAGCTGGCATTTATACCCAGATCATCTGACTTCAGAACCCAAACCCTTGATTTCAGAGCTCCGCTGTTGCCAGCAGACCCCACAAGAGATGTTGATTCTCTTTCCTTCCTTGGCCTTTGCACTGACCCTTCTCCTGTACTTCCCACGTGTTGTCAGAAGCCCACACGAACTAATTCCTTCAGCCCTTACTATGTCCCTGCACACCTGTCTGATTTCCAACTAGTGCACCTGGACCTTCCTCTCTGAGGGCTTCTGCTGGCTGCCAGAACCCCCTCTGCCTGTGCTCGCAGGGAGCTGGATGTGCAGGAAACAGATGCTCAGTATGTCCCTTTAAAGTCACTGCTGTTAGAGGCTGAAGAGGTTGGGATACAGGACACTTGGAGTTATAAAATTCTGTGGGCTCTTTCAGCCTCAGTTTAATCGGCTTTATAAGAGGGCTTAAAAATGCCTGCCAAAGAGGCCTGGTGATAATTGAAAGGGAGAAGAGGTGTGAGCACATTGCACTGTGCTTGGCACACAGTGGGTCCCTTGCGACTGCTGGATTCCCTTTCTGCCTTCCCAGCAGAGCTAAGGATTTGAAAGACTAACATGAACACCTGTGAGTTAGGGCCCTTCCTATCTGGAAGCTTGAGGTGGACCTGGAGAGCTGGAGACTTGGGGCAGAGATAAATGATCACTTTTACTCCAGAGCCTGGACACACCTCAATTCTTTTTTCTTTCTTTTCCTTTTTTTAAAATAAGCAGATATTTGCAGAAGGTAAAACTTCTTTGGAAGCCTCTTTCTGCTTATTGCTTCCAATAAATGGATTCCATTTCAGGCCACAAGTGGTTTTCTTTTATGGGATCCCCCACAGTTTTCTGGGTCATGAGGAACTCTATAGTTTTGGGAGGAGAGGAAGAACCCTTGCTTTCCTCATATACATTTATTTACCATTAGGTTGGTGCAGTTTTTGCAATTACTTTTGCACCTACCTAAGAACAGATGCCAGGGAAAACACTTGGTATTTCTGAGCACCACCAGCTCAGCCTCCCTCCATAGATTCCAACATGATTAGTGAGCTTGTTAAAAAAAAAAAAGCCTCAATTTTTGCCCTTTACTAATACGGTCTTTTAGTCAAATCTTCAAATGTGTTGTCCTGGGGATTATTTCCCATACTTTATAAATAGAATTCTAATTATTTTCTTTTAAAATTATTTTCTTCCCAAAAAGAAGAAAAGGGACTGTATGTGCTGGCTCGGGAGAGAGTGAGGAAGATGAACGCACAGCTGCCCAGCTCCCCCAGGGCCTGTGCTGTGAACCCCAGGGCTTGTGTCCTCCTGTGGTTAAGGTTTTAGTTTCTAGAACAAGTGACATGATGTTGCCATGCTTCACAATTTGGCCTTTGTCACAATGTCTTTGGTAAAATTCTCAGTACTCTGTAAACTCTTTAAAATGTATTCATTCTCATGGTCATTTAATCATTTGTTCCACACAGACTTGCTGGATGCCTACTAGTTTTATGTTTGGTGCAGGAAGAGGTAGACAGGCACAATCCCCACCTTAGCAAAGGTTTACAGGGCAGGACCACTGTGAGTCCATACAGTGCCTTATGCCAACTAGGAAAAGCCATTCCATCCTCCTGGTAGGCGCAACCCGAGGTACAGGGCAAAGTGAGAAGAGGCCTCACTCCTCTGCTGGGCAGTGCACATCCTGAACAACTATTCTTGGCAGCCCTGATGGACAGCAATGGACTTTAAACAAATAATTACAGAAATGGCCACTTAATTACAGTCCTGTATGCACAAGTATGGAAACGATATAATGCATAACAATGGTGTCTCTGACATAGAGAAATCTGGGACAATTGCTTCTGAAGGAAGAATGAGGTGAGAATAGGCCAAGAGAAATGAGAGCATTTCTGAGCCGAACACCCTCCAGTGTGCTTGCCCGTCGTCATGGCACATGTGCAGGAGAGGGAGGTGAGTTAGCTTGGGATGGAGAAGGACCAGAGCACGTAGAGCATTTTAACTTTCGAGTTTCTGGTTTAAATACCATGAGCATTCGTTTTTAAATTCTCTTTCTGTATGTTCGTAACCACATGTTGTTGAGTGTCAAAAGAATGCTTTTTTAGGACCTCACCTGGGGCCAAAAATGATATATTTGCTTTTATAATCATTGGATTATTCTACATAAATAAATTGAGTTACTTCATATTTCTACTTTGATGAGAGGAGAATTATTTTCAGACTCAGGCAGATCTGAGTTTTACCTGGCTCCTTGACTTAGTAATGATGCAGTCTTGGGCAAATGGTTTCATGACTTTGTACCTCAGTTTATTTATTTGTAGAATGGAAGTTTCAATCCTTACCTTTTGGGGTGTGAGGGAAAATTAAATGGGATAGTGTAGTGCCATTCCCCATTGAACTGTGATTCTGGACAAGTCGGAAACTGGTCTCTGTCTCCAGATGATGGGAGAGCCAGAAACTGTCCCAACAGGTACCTACCTATTGGAATGCCCTTGTGTCGAATGCAATACTAGAGTAAGCTACAAATACTTCGGTCCAATTTATTTCCCTACTGAAAGGTACTTGTTCAGTTATTACATTCTTAATGATGTCCTCCATGGCATGTATTTTGCTGTGAGGTGGGACATATATTTATTCAACACATTCCTTTTGGAGTGGCTCTCATGGCTCCACTTTTAATTTCTAAGTACAGATCTACATGCTTCAGAAACTCCATGTCTTGCAATTGTTCAAAACAAAAATAAAAAATTGAAGAACGTTTCTTCGATCATGGCCTGGTGTGCATTTAAGAAGCATGAAATGCCATTTAAGTTTTTTTTTGTTTTGAGACGGAGTCTCACACTATCACCTGGGCTGGAGTATAGTGGCACCATCTCAGATCACTGCAACCTCCGCCTACTGGGTTCAAGCAATTCTCCTGCTTCAGCCTCCTGAGTAGCTGGGATTACAGGTGTTTGCCACCATGCCCAGCTAATTTTTTATATTTTTAGTGGAGTTGGAGTTTCACGATGTTGGCCAGGCTGGTCTCGAACTCTCGACCTCCTATTTCATTAAGACATTCTTGAAAGTCAGTGTGTACTTCAAAAAGCCCTCCCTTGAGTTAGGCCTCTGGAGGTGGCCACATGTAATGAGCACAGCAAGGTGCTCTTGCCTGCCAACCACCAGCTTGGAGGTGAGGATGCCAAATGCAATACTAGAGTAAGCTACAAATCCTTCAGTTCAGTTTATTTCCCTAATGGAGGTTCATTTCCGGGAAAATTGGTTAGTGGTTGCACCCATATCTACAGAAGTCACTGAGGCAGGAATACCCAGGAGCCATTGTGTCAGCCAGCATGGGCTCAAATGCAAATGACCAGAGTCATAGCCTGACTTTAAATAGTGGGGATGAAAGGTCATTACCTGCTGTTTTCTCCATTGTGTTGTTGATTGGATGGTGGCTAAAGTGGAAGAACAGAATTAACAGTGAATCACATAATTTATGGAAGCAATTGTTAGAGATACTAGGAAAGCCTCTGGGTATAACTAGTACAGTTGTCCTAAAACGTTAGAGGCAATCTGGGGACCACTGTTTCCTGGGTCTCCTCCAATATGTTTATGAGAGATGAGATTTGGAATAGCACAGGCTTGGCCATGCAAGCTCACTGCAGAGGAGCTGACTGCCTTCCCCAGAAAAGGTGCTCTTGGAAGACTTTTGCCCAATGTGTGTAAACCTCAGGAAACAAGCGACTTTATAAAGTATGTTCAGTCCTTTTCTTGCACTTAGCCTCTATTCTCAATTCTACATGTGCTGCTGAGTAATTAAGTGGGGAAAGCTTTTCATGTGCTAACAGTCTCAAAACCACTGCCGAGTGACTGTCGATGAGGCTCCATTCTGGGCATCTGGATCAATGAGACTCCCAATTGTGGGCAAGAGATGGCTTCATCTTCCACAATTGTTCTATCCTTTGTAACATATAGTGGGATGAGGTTTGCTTCTCCCAGAGGCAGTTGCGTCAAATTGGTTTGGCTGAAGGATGCAAAGTATTGTTTCTAGGTGTGTCTATGAGGGTACTGCCAAAGGAGATTAACATTTGAGTCAGTGGACTGGAGGAGGCAGACCCACCCTCACTCTGGGAGGGCACCATCTAATCAGCTGCCAGTGTGGCTAGAATAAAGCAGGCAGAAGAATGTGGAAGGACCTGACTTGCTGAGTCTTCCAGCCTTCATCTGTCTCCTGTGCTAGAAGCTTCCTGCCCTTGAACATCAGACTCCCATCCCCCAACCTGCTATACAGCCTTCCTTCTCAGTTCTCGCACACAGTGGCAACAGAATCCCTTATCTCTTCTGTGTGGCACCAGCCTCAAAAACAGAGGGATCTACATCACTTGGAATCACTTATCGATTCCTTTAATAATTCACTGGGAAATTCCAACCTTGGGATTTTCCCAAAGCATGCTTGAACCAGTTTGCATTTTCTCTCCTACCCATTTGAGAAGAGCACTTTCTCTCTCCTCCAGCATGTACTCTTCAAACCAGATGATTCCAAGTCCTCACAGTGCCTGCCCTGGTCTGTGACTCCTGCTCCTCCCCCGCAGGCAGTGCCCTCCTGGCTCTTTCCTGTACTCTACCCTTCCTGGCAGAGTAGATGTTGAGAAAACGCATCCACCTCTGCCTACCCATCTGTCAGGGCTAGATTCATGTTTCCAAACTTCCTGGAAACCTTTGATTGTCAAGACTCACATTTGCTTCTCTGTATCATCTATCTCATCTTCCCTGCAAAGTGGTTGTCAGGATAATGCTGGAGAATATGCAAGAAAGTGTTGCCCACTGTCAATCTGAATGTAAAGAAGAATTAAAAGCACAGTTCTATGACTGTTTTTAGCACTGAGCTATTTATTATATACATTGATTAACAGGTGAAATGAATAATAGATGTTCACAAGGTATAGGTCTAGCACGTGTGTCCAATGTTTATTACTAGAGTTCAGGGACTCTAGGTAGCATGGTCTTTTAAAAAAAAATAGGTGTCTCTGAAATAGTTGTCTTTTTTTAATCTTTAAGAATGAGGAACATAGATAATGGAAATGAAAGTTATTTTTCTTCATTTTAGTTAAACCCTAAAATTTCTTTTTTTTTTTTTTTTGAGACAGAGTTTTGCTCTTGTTACCCAGGCTGGAGTGCAATAGTGCAGTCTCGGCTCACCGCAACCTCCGCCTCCTGGGTTCAGGCGATTCTCCTGCCTCAGCCTCCTGAGTAGCTGGGATTACAGGCACGTGCCACCATGCCCAGCTAATTTTTTGTATTTTTAGTAGAGACGGGGTTTCACTATGTTGACCGGGATGGTCTCGATCTCTTGACCTCGTGATCCACCCGCCTCGGCCTCCCAAAGTGCTGGGATTACAGGCTTGAGCCACCGCGCCCGGCTAAAATTTCTTGATTAAGAAGAAATAATGCCTTCAAAGAAAGGCATTTATTTCAAAGAAATCTCTAGAAATTAGAGGGCAAAGCATAACCCTATCAGAACCTATTATTAAATAAAAATAAATGGCATGATTTTGATCAACACAGCATATTATAAGCTTGCAAGTAGCATTTCCCATCCTCATTAATCATACTTTTGAAGTGGACATTGAAAATTGTGTATGTGTTTAAAAAAAGTTGGTATTTTGAAGGAGAAACCCAGTAGGAGAATAATTGATTATTAATAAGTTAAATAAGAGCTACATTCCTCTAGAGCCGCATTCATTAAAGTGTTGCTGTCTGTTGTTTCCATCAACAGTATTTTATTCAGTATAACGTGAAACTTCTTGACCCATGTGAAAAACTGAGAGACATCTTTTCTTATCATACATTTCCTTTTCCCATCTGTATTTAGCCCAGTTTCACGAGTGACTATACCTTTCCAAAGGTTGACTGCTCCAGTGCTAGTGATAGGACCCTCAATTGTTTGTTCATGAAGACTTCATGGTTGAGTTCATAGGCATTGGAACTGTGGGAAGTTCATAGGCGTTGGAATAGAAAGTTCATAGGCATTGGAACATGGGAAGATCATAGGCACTGGAACATGGGAAGATCATAGGTATTGGAACAGAAAGACATGAGTGGAAAGAAAATAGCTTTTGTGACTTTGATAGTTGCTTAATTTCTCTAAGCTTTGATTTTCTATTTTTGAAATGGATATAATAATATTTTGTAATACTGTTAGGAGGATTCTACCATTAAACTTTCTAAATATGCTAATTTATTTGTTTGTTTTAGTCACATGCTATTGAATTTCTTAAGAATAATGAATACATGTGGACCAAGATGATTAGGTGTTAGATTTGGGGAATTGATGTAGATGACAATTGTTTAAAATTACCAAACTTTTTTTTTTAACTTTTAGGTTCAGGGGCACATGTGTGGGTTTGCTATATAGGTAAATTGTGTGCTGTGGAGGTTTGGTGTATGAATTATTTGGTCACCCAGGTCATAATTAGAGTACTCAATGGGTAGTTTTTCAATCCTCCCCCTCCTCCCACCCTTCGCCCTCAAGTAGGCCCCAGTTTTTGTTGTTCCCTTCTTTGTGTTCATATGTACTCAATGTCTGGCTCCCACTTATAAGTGAGGACGTGTGGTATGTGGTTTTCTGTTTCTGCATTAGTTTGCTTAGGATAAAGGTTTCCGGCTCCATCTGTGTTGCTGCAAAGGACGTGGTCTCATTCTTTTTCATGGCTGCATAGTATTCCATGGTGTATATGTACCACATTTTCTTTATCTAGTCTACTATTGATGAACATTTAGGTTTATTTTATGACTTTGCTATTGTGAATAGTGCTGTGATGAATATAAACATGCATGTGTCTTTATGGTAGAACAATTTACATTCCTGTGGGCATATATCCAATAATGGGATTGCTGGGTCAAATAGTAATTCTGTTTTAAGTTCTTTGAGAAATTGCCAAACTGCTTTCCACAATGGCTGAACTATATATTCCCACCAGCAGTGCATAAGCATCCCCTTTCCACAGCCTTACCAACATCTGTTATTTTTGACTTAATAATAACCATTCTGACTATTATGAAATGGTATCTCTTCGTCGCTATGATTTGCATTTCTCTAATCATTAGTGATATTGAGCATTTTCTCATATGCTTTTTAACAACATGAATGTTTTCTTTTGAAAAGTATCTGTTCATGTCCTTTGCCCAATTTTTGATGGGGTTGTTTGGTTTTTGCTTGTAAATTCATTTAAGTTTCTTATGGATTCTAGATGTTAGACCTTTGTCAGATGCATAGTTTGTAAATATTTTCTCAAAATTCCAAAATTTTTAGATGAAGTACTTCTGATTCTAGATATGAGGAAGAAACTGATACTGAACTTGCCCTTATTATTGGATATTAATGAAATTAATAAACTCCTAAAAAGACTGATCCAGGGAAAATAGGGAACCCATGTAAATTAGCAATATCAGAAAAGAAAGAAAAGCTATTAAATATTTCTAAAAATCACAAATACTTTAAAAATATAGTAAGATAATTTTGTGAGCAGTGTCATGTCACTAAATTTAAAAACATAAGTAAAATTATTAATTTCTTTGCAAACTATTGCTAACCAAATGGATACAAGATGAAGGAGAAAACTAGTTTTTAATTTAAAACCTTTGCAGAAGAAATTTCCAGGCCCAGATGGTTTCACTGGTGTCTTCAGTCAAACATTTAAGAAAGAACAAATGTTAGCCTTACATAAAACTTTCAAAAAAAAAAAAAAGAAAAGAAAAGAAAAAAACAACCCAGAAGAACAAGGAGCACTTCCCGACTGGTTCATAAGGCTATACAAATAAGGTAACAGGATAATCCTGATAACAAAATCTGACAAAGATATTTCAGGGAAGAGAATTATAGGCCAGCATTCCTCATAAATGTAGATACAGAATTCTCTAATTGTCAAGGTAAGTCCAACAATACATAAAAAAGAATTAGAACTTATTCCAGATATACAATTGATTTAAAAATTGAAAATCAATCATTGCAAGTAAGCACATTAACAAAATAAAGAAGAAAAACATATAATCATCTCAATAGATGTAGAAAAAGAAACACTCATTCATGACAAAAATATGTCATTAAACTAGGAATAGAAAGAAACTTAGTCTGATAAAGGGCATCTATGAAAAGCTTACTGCTAACTTCATACTCGGTGGTGAAAGAGTGAATGCTTTCCCTTTTTGAATGCAGACATCATAAAGAGATGTCTATTTCTACTGTTTCTAATCAAAATTGTAGTATTAGTCCTACTCAGCACAATTAGACAAGAAAATAAATAAAAGGTGAGAAAGAAGTAAAATTAGTTTTATTTACAGATAACATGATTATTTATTTATAAAGTCCTAAGATCTACAAAATGTATTAGAATAAGTGAATTTTGCAAGCTCATAGGATACAATATAGAAAATCAATTGTATATTTATATAATATCAAGATGCAGTTAGAAAATAGAGACTTTTAAAGTACCATTTATAGGTACTTAGGAATTAATAAACAAAAACTATGAAACCTATATTTTAAAAACATAAAACATTGCTTAACAACTAAAGAAGACTTACATAAGTGGAAAAGTATACCATATTCATAAATTGAATGATCCAATATTGTTAAGATATCAGTTGTCCCTAAATTTAAGTATAGATTCAACATAATCCTATTTAGATTTTTTTAAATGTAGAACTTGGAAAGCTGATTATAAAGTTTATATGAAAATTCAAAGGACCTAGGACAGCCAAACAATTTTCAGTAAGGGGGATACATTTGAAGTACTGACAGTACCTAATTTCAAGAGTTCTTATAAAGCTATAGTAAGCAAGCCAATGTGGTTAAGGATGGATAAATAAATCAATAAAACAGAATAGAGTCAAGAAATTGACCCATACATATAGTCAGTTTATTTTTGAAAAAGGTGTCAAGGTAATTTAGTGGCAAATGAAAAGATTAAAATCAATGACATTAGAAAATATGCATAAAAATATGGGAAAAAATAAGCTTGACCCCTACCTCATACTATATTTAAAACTTAACTTCAGAATGAATTATATACTAAAAAGTCAATCTATAAATCATATAGAAGATAATGTAGAATAATATCTTTGGTACTTTGGGATAGACAAAGATTTCTTTAGCAGAAACCCAACAGCACCAACAACAGAAAATAAAAGATAAATTGAACTTAAGCAAAACTTAAAATGTTTGCTCTTCAGAGGACATTGTAGAAATAAAAAGGCAAGTCATAGACTGAAAGAAAATATTTGCAATTCATATGCCTCACAAAGGACTTGTGCATTCATATGCACAATATATAAAGAGTTTGTACAGATCAACAATAAAAAGAGCCCAATAAACATGTAGGCAAAAGACTTGAGCAGAGATTGCATAAAGGAAGCTGTATGTATGTCAGTAAGCACATGAAAAGGTGCTCCATTATCGCTCATTAGGGAAATACAAATTAAAATCACTTCACATTCATTAGAATAGCTGAATTTAAAAAGATCAGCAAGGCCAAATGTTGATGGATATGGGTTTAAGTGTGATTCTCAAATATTGCTGGTGATGTATAAATTGTTACAGCCATTTTGTACATTGGTTGTCAGTTTCTTATAAAAGTAATCATGTACTTATCCTACTACCTAGCAGGTTCATTTCTAGATATTTGCCCAAGAGAAATAGAAACAGACATTCATAAAAGGACTTGTACAAAATAGTAACAGCAGTTTTATTCCTAATGATCCCAAACTAGAAACAATTCAAAGTTAATCAATAGGAGAATGGATAACAATGAAAAGGAACAAACTACTAACAAATATTGCAACATGGATGAATCTCAAAAACGTTATGTTGAGAAAAGGAAGCCAGACAGAAAAGAGTATAATCTATAATATTGTGTTTATATGCAGTCCAAGAACAATCAAAACTAGTCCATGGTGTAGAAATTAGAGTAGTTGTCCTGAGTGGGGAGTCATGGGCAAGGAAGAGAATTGACTGACAAGAGCCATAGCAGATTATTCTGAGGTGATGGAAATGGTCTCTGTCTTTATTGAGGTCTTGCTTACATGAGTGTCTGTTTTGGGGTACTTAAGACTTGAGCACTTTGGACACTGTTTTTAATGCTCTTTGCATAAGTAGCTCCTTCTCATCTTTCAGATTTATATAAAGTGTGGTCTCCCCTGCTCTCACCAACCATTCTGTTTTTCACAAGCCTGTTTGTTGCTTTCCTAATATTGTTTACAATTTGTAATTATTTCTCTCTAAACTCCATAAGGCCAAAACCCAAGTCTGTCTTGTTTGTCACCCAGAACTGAGCATAATACCTGGCCAGACCTGTAGCAGGAACTGAGTAAATATTTGTTGAATTAGTAGTTTCATTATAAAACACACAATTCTATTGCCCCACATAGTAATAATGATGGTAATTGTGGGGGTGAAAGAGAGTAGGGAAAATACAGGTAAAGAGAATAAACTAAAAATACTAAAACCAAGCCGAACTCACATAGCAAAGTACTTATTTTTACCTCTAGAAAAGAAAATGAAAAATCTGGCTCCATGGAAAAACTTTTACTCCGATAGCTAGACTGAAAACACAAAATTATGTTTGTCCTGGGGTTGGTCTGAATAATGTACAAGCTTACAAACGGTAGGCTGTCCCCAACTGACTTTTTTCTAGTGTTTAAATCATTTTATATTTTCCTTGCATTGTGCCTGGGCCACGTGAGACTGTTTAGATAAAAAGGACTTTCTTTGGTACCACGGTTTTTAATCTTTCACCCAAGTCACCTGGAAAGACTGAACAGAAATGAGACCAGGGGTCTTTGGACAGGTCAGCATCAATGCTTTTTAGTTTAGTTGTTCAGTCAGCTACCAAAACTCTGAAATAGCTCTCCGCTGCTCAGCCTGTTAAGCTTCTAAACTGTGGCCTTGGCAAACACCTTACTATATCAACACATACTGGGTGCAGAGACAGAAAGAGCATGGATCTGCCTGGCTTAGTGCCTGCCTGTTTGAATGAATGAATGCATGAATGAATGTAAGTTCAAGTCTTGTATCTATCACCTGTCATCTATGACCTTCAGCAGGTTTCTTGGCATCTCATTCATTCACCCAACAGACATTTATTGATTGCCTTCTGGGCGCCAGGCACAATATTAAGTTATGAGGATCTCAAGGTGAAAAAGACAGCATCTGTTCTTAAGAAATTCTGGTCTGGTAAGGAGGGATCCTTCCAAGAGAGTAACTGTCTCTGTATACTGTGGACCAGATTGTAGGTGTTCTCACTCCCTTTTTCTCTCGTTTTCTCAGACTGGTGGCTGTGGCTTGCAAGACTGGCCCCCTCTGCTTTCTGTCTTAGGAAAAGACAGATCACATACTTCATTCTGTGACTATTGCCAGAGACCCATATCAAAAGCTTTGGTCTTTGACTTCTGGAATTCCAAGTATTTCTTTAAATATATATGTATGTATATTTTAACAAATCAGGATATTTACCTGTTGTCAGGCTTCTGGTAGCTTTCCTGTTGTTTACATGTTGCAAAGACTCCTGGAAGTAACTTAACGACTTTGGGGAAGGTCTCTTAGTGCTTTGGGGAGTATTTCTTCTAGTCCTAGATTTTTTTGGTCTCTCTTAAAACTGACAGGTGGCTGACATTGTTCTTGATTTTTCTGATGTTTGTTCTCTTTCTCGTGTTAGAAATCACAGTGAGAGTGAAACAGTTATTTTTAAATTAAACTATTTCTGGCATGTTTCTGAATGCAAGGAGTGTTTCTAAACAGACATGTTTCTGAATGCAAGGAGTGTTCAGATTTCTTAGGGAGTAGGCCAAATGGTGTAAACAAGAGTAAAAAATTTAAGTTTGCCATTCATGATAGAAGAAATGAAGAAAAAAGTCCAGTCTCCTGTTGAACGTAGTAAACTAAACATAGAGGCTTTCTGCTGACTACAGTTCCAAAATATAACTAGCATTTATTGAACACTTACTGGATGCTAGGATACACCAAATGTTCTACAAGTGCTGTTTTATTTAATCCTTAGGAAAACTCTGTGAGGTGGATATTTGTAATGATCCCATTTGCAGGTGAGAAACAGAGAGGTAAGTATCTTGCTTGAGGTCACACAGCAAGTAGTGAAGCTAAGATTTAAACCATGGCACTGAGATGTTACCTTGCATCCATGTCTACCCATCTTATATTTAAGTTGGTGCAAAAGTTATTGCAGATTTTGCAACTTTAATGGCGAAAACCACAATTACTTTTGCACCAACCTAATACTTAGGTTAAGATGTTGTAGTCAGTGAAGAAATCTCCAACTAATGATTCATGTATCTGTTTTCCTCCTCAAAAACTTAGTAACAAAAGTAATTTATTTTATTTTAATGTTTGCAGGGCATGTTTCATTGCTAATAATTCTCAAGGAAAATAAATAACAAGTCCTGGCTTAGCATTTTTCTGAGCCCATGCGAATCATGCTAACTATCATGACAAATGGCCAGTCTCAGGTGTGTGTTGTAATGAACAGGAAAAAAGAAGGAATGAAATCTGTCTTTTCACCCTTAAGAAATAGCTGCATTAGAAAAAAAATAGCAATGAAGCTTGAAATATGTTCTGGTGTAAGATCTGTAACAGGTAACCTGGCCAATTTCATTTATTCTGTATTTATTCCCATTATAAGCCTTGAATGCTCCCTGGGCTCTCTCTTGCTAAATCGATGCTTTCAGAATTCTCAGTGGCTTGAATTTTGTAATCTGAGAAATCAATCAAGTGCCTCCAGTGAATGCCGTGTCTTATACTACTCTGAGCTTCGAAATGCCTCTTGTAATTAAGTATTAGTTGGAGTTCATTGCACTTGAATAATGAGGTGATGTTTGGGTAGGTTTCCTTTGTTGTTTCTTACTTGAGGAGCATGGCTTCTGTTTTTCTGGTTAACCAAATCATAGTTGTCACACAAAAAAATGCTATGTAAAGCCTCTCTAATTGTAGTACTTAGTGTCTCAAAAAAACAAATTCAGTACTTTACGGTCATTAGTGTGTTGCTGCAGTTGACATGCAAAGCACATGCCCTGTGATTATGGACTTTTACAATTAAGCTTTGACAATGAGAAGGAGTTGAATTTGTTCCTTTTTAAAATGGTCTGACTTGCCTGGTGACCAGCTGAATGGCTGCATAACCCCTGTTACAGAGCAAACAGTGTAGTCACAAGCTCTTTCTGCATTTGCCCTGAACTATATAATTTTCTTGGCACATAAATTATGTACAAAATTTTATTTTGTACATAAATTTCACTGTTAACTAATTATCCCTGTTAAACAGATATCCCTGTTATCTGTTTAACAGGAATAGTTAACAGTGAAATTTTTGTACAAAATCATATAGAAAAATGATCATTGGTTTAAATATTATATTTACTGTTAAATAATAATATTAATAAAAATTAATAATAAAAACCAGAACTTCATGTATCTGGCACTTGGTTTAAGAGGTTGAATTTAACTATATCATTAGAAATCCTACATTACCTTCCTGGTGGCTGATCCTTCTCTCTCTTACTGTGGCCATTATCTTGAAATTTTCAAAATTATTTCTTTGCTTTTCTAGATAGTTTTACATGCATACACATACACACACACACACGCACGTATGCATTCCTAAGCAAATTATTGCTTAGTTTTTTCTATGTTTGAACTTTACATAAAGGGAGTCACATAGCATATGTTTTGTGATTTGCTACTTTCTTTTGCTTATTGTTGTTTTTTAAGATTCTTCTATTTATTGGTGTATGTAGCAGGAGTTTATTCATTTTCTTTCTTTTTTTGAGATGGAATTTTGCTCTGTCACTTATACTGGAGTGCAGTGGTACAATCTCAGTTCACTGCAACCTGCAACCTGCAACCTTCACCTCCTGTGTTCAAGCTGTTCTTCTGCCTGAGCCTCCTGAGTAGCTAGTATTACAGGCACCCACCACCATGCCTGGCTAATGTTAGTATTTTTAGTAGAGATAGGGTTTTACCATGTTGGCCAATCCTTTAGTCTTTTGAGGCTGGTCTCAAACTCCTCACCTTAAAGTGATACACCTACCTCAGCCTCCCAAAGTGCTGGGATTACAGGTGTGAGCCACCGTGCCCTGCCTGAATTTATTCATTTTCATTGCTATCTGGCATTCTAAGGCTTAACTATACCTCAATTTAAAAAAATCATTCTAATGTTCACTGACATTTGAGTCATCTCTAGTTTAGACCTATTATAAAGTGTTGCTGTGAATTCCTTGTGTACTTCTACCAAATGTAAATCTCAGATGTATTCCTTGCAGTAAAATTTTTTTTATCTGCAGTAAAATTTTGCTTATCTTCAGCTTTAATAACTAATGACAAACTGTTTTTACATTCTTACCAGCTAGTTATGAAAGTTCCCATTACCCCACAGTCTTGTCAGCACTAACATGATCAGGATTTAGTTTTTTTCTGGCCTGGAAAATGTATTGGTAGCTCCTGGTAGCTGTGATATGTATTTTCCTGATGACCACTGAGCTAGATCATTTATTAGTTTAATGGATTTTAAATTTTCTCTATATAACATACCTGTTCATGCCTTTTGCCCATTTTTTTTCAATTAGGTTGTCACTTTTTTCTCATTAATTATCAGGGTTTTAAACATATTACGAGTATTAGTTCTTGGCTGCTCATACTTGTGGCAAATATCTCCCTCTCCTAGATGGCAGAGTGAGACTTCATCTCAAAAAAACAAAAACAAACAAACAAAAAGTAATGGCATTACTTATAGTGGCAAAACTGCAATTACTTTTGCACCAACCTATGCAAAATATGAGTTGACCATTTATGTTATCAGTAAGCCTTCTGGTCAACAGTAGGCTAGTAGTAAAATTTCATGGGGAGTCAAATGTTATACTCAGATTTTTGACTGTGCGGGGTGTTGGTGTCCCTATCCCCCACATTTTTTAAGGGTCAACTGTATATTTAATCAAAACTAATTTTCAGTCAACAACCTCCAAGTTTTCATTTGAGTAGATTTCCTGTCACCATACAGGTAAACCATCTTCAAATTTTCCCAGTTGACCAGCAGTCCTTTAGAGCTTTGGTCAAACAAGTATCCAATCTAGGACTTATTATGTATTTGGATGAACCAAGTATTCAATGCTAAAGTCACTTTTATCAGTTCTTTGTTTTGTGATGAGTATTTTTTGTATCTTTTTAAACACATATCTCTCAATCCCAAGACTGTGTTATGTTCCAACAGCCCTATAGTTTTGCTTTCTCCTTTAGCTTTATAATCCAGAATTGATTTCTTAGTAACAGTTCATTTTTTTCCTTTTTCCATATGGGCCAGCACTGTTTATTGATGTACACTGACCTACAGCATATCATGACCCCTGCCATATTTCATGTTCATGTAAGAATGGGTCTTTTCTTGGCTTTCAAAATTCTGATTGATGAGTCTATTTGCTTATTCCTGTCAGTGCTACAGTGTCCTAATCATTATACCTTTATAATATATTTTGACATTATAAATTTTATAATAAGGTTTAAATAAGACAAATTCTCCGTGGATAGGTTAGGATAGGTTGGGCTGTTTTTGGATACAAATCTCAGTGGCTTAAAAGTTAAAGGGCTTGTTTCTTGCTCATGCTACCCATACAGTTGTGGTCACTCAGGGTTCCAGAGAAACAGAGGTTCTGTTACTATCTCAGTATGTTCTTCCATAGAAGAAAAGAGAGCTTGGAGAATCACTTATCAATTTGTACTTCTTTTTCCCAGAAGTGACACATGTCAGTTATATTTACATTTCATTGGCAGAGTTACTCCCATGACTACACCTGATTTCAAGGATTCAGGGGAGTGTAATCCTTGTATAATTGGAAGCAGAGGATTGTCTACCACATCTCTTCCATTTAGAATTGTCTTAGCTATTCTCAGCCCTTGAGACCCAGCTTGTCAAGTTCCATGAAAACCCTTATTGAGATTTTGATTGGATTTTAGCGAATCTAGGGTTCACATATGCCTTACATTTCCCTTGATTTGTTTGTGTATGTGTGAGCTACATGCTCTGTGGTTTTGAATTTCTTAAGTTGTCTTTGACTTCACTCTTGGAAGATGGCTTTATTCAATATGGAATTCTAGTTTGACAATTACTCTTTCTCTCTGAACTTTGATTATATTCTTTCACTGGCTTCTAGCTTTGATTTTTGGATTTTTTGAAGTCAGCTGTGAGTCTTACTGCTGCTCCTTTGTAGGTATTCCTTTCTTCCTTTCTGCACGTTTTTAACAACTTGCTTCTCTTTTGTGTTGTAAAGTTTTATTATTACTGTGTCTAGGTGTGGAGTTCCTTTTATTTATCTTGTTTGAGATTCACTGGGCTTTGTAAATCTCAAGTTTGTGTCTTTCAACATCCTGAGATATCCTCTGCCATTATCTATTTGAATATTGCTTCTTCTTCATTTTCTCTATTACTTCCTTCTCTAATTTAGAACTTCACTTAGACATTTGTAAGACCTTATCACCATATCATCCATGTCACTTAATCTTTCCTTCATTATTTTTCATAGGTCTTTTTAAAATTTTAACTGAATTCTGGATAAAATTTGAATCTATCTTTCAATTTACTAATTCTCTGCTTAGTTTTGTTTTACATGCTACTTAATCCATCTATTGAGTTTTTTTTTTTTTTGTTTTGTTTTTTGTTTTTTTTTTTTGAGACGGAGTTTCGCTCTTGTTACCCAGGCTGGAGTGCAATGGCGCGATCTCGGCTCACCGCAATCTCCGCCTCCTGGGTTCAGGCAATTCTCCTGCCTCAGCCTCCTGAGTAGCTGGGATTATAGGCACGCGCCACCATGCCCAGCTAATTTTTTGTATTTTTAGTAGAGACGGGGTTTCATCATGTTGACCAGGATGGTCTCAATCTCGCGACCTCGTGATCCACCTGCCTCGGCCTCCCAAAGTGCTGGGATTACAAGCTTGAGCCACCGCGCCCGGCCATCTATTGAGTTTTAAAGTTTAATTGCTATATTTTTTATTTATAGAAATTCTGTTTGGTCTTTTAAAAAATCGACTTATGATTCTTTTATAATGCTTGTTCTCTGTCCTTAGTTTTAAGCTTCTCTCAAATTTCTTCAAGCATATTGCAAATAGTTATTTTATATTCATACCTTGTATCTATACTATCTAAACTTGTTATATGTCAGTTTTTCTTATAGATTCTCATTTATGATGTCCTAAATCTTTGTGTTTTGGTTTTCTTATGCTGGGCTTTTAATTTTTCCTAGAAGTTTACTTTTGGGAAATACTTTGCTGTCTGAGTTGAAGCTGAATTCCTCTAGAGAGAGATTTTGCCAATTGCCTGATAGCAATAACTACCTCAGTACCACTCAAAATTAAATCTCCGCTTGAGGTTTGAATTGAAGCATGAATTGGACAGCAAAAACCTATGAGAGTTGGCTTGTAGTTCTAAAGTCTTTTTACATAGCACAAAGGTGGAGACAGGCAAATGTCCTTGCTGCTTCTTTCTGAAGGGAAGGTTTATTTCCCTACATATTTTTTTCTTTTCTCTCTTTTTTTTTTTTTTTTTTTTTTCTGATGGAGTCTCTCTTTGTCACCCAGGCTGGAGTGCATTGGCGCAGTCTCAGCTCACTGCAACCTCTGCCTCCTGGGTTCAAGCGATTCCCCCACCTCAGCCTCCTGAGTAGCTGGGATTACAGGTACTCGCCACCAAACCTAGCTAATTTTTGTGTTTTTAGTAGAGATGGGGTTTCACCATGATGGCAAGACTAATCTTGAACTCCTGACCTCAGGTGATCCACCCACCTCAACCTCCCAAAGTGCTGGGATTACAGGGGTGAGCCACCGTGCCTGTTTTTTTTTTCCTACTTATTCTTAAGCAGATTGTTTAGTCTTTGGAGGTGCAAGATTTACTCAGGGATCTTCTGTTATATTTTTCACCTTGGGCGGTCCTGAGACTTTGTTTCTTCATCCTTATGCCTCCGGGAGACATTAAGTGGAAGCTGAAGCTCTGCAGTTCTCCACAGACACACTCAAGACCAAGTGTAGATCTCTGGTTTTCTTCTTTCCTTGCACCCTAGGTTTTTTCTCTCCCTTCATTTCTGGGAGCCTTGTTTTTATTAATTTTTCTCAGTGTCAACATAGTGGCATGTTTAAAGGATTGTTTTTATATTTCATCTAACATTTAATTATTTCACACAAGATATATAGTCTGCTACAGTGCTACAAATAAAAGTCCTAGGTTTGGGCATTATTAGGTATTCTTATATTTGAAAAGGGGCACTAAACTTTGGCTAAGAGGTAGACACATCTGGGTTTGAGACCAGATTCCATATTCCGTATTTCCAGATGTTTGCTTCATCAGCTTTACTAATAATAACACCTTTCCTTTGTATGTTGAATTTTTGTTTACAAAGTACGTTCGCAAATATCAAGTCTTTGGAGAGCTGGCTGAAGCAGATGTTGTTATTCCTGTTGAATGAATATAAGATATTGTCGAGGGGGACACCACACTGATTTGGAACCCAAGTCTTTTAACATCTGGAAGAGTTCTATTTTTGTGACACTGCTTTCTTCGATTAAATTATTTCAAGTAAGTCAGCAAATGGATCTCACTTTGTTGTCTGGGGTAATTCACTGCTTGGACACTATCTTGTGGGAGATCCTTTGCCCAAAGCTGATTTTTGTTTTGTTTTGTTTTGACGGTTGATCGATCAATTAGCAGTGTCTGCAAAAGTTGCAGGAGATGAAAAATGCCACTTATTTGCTTTCCCAGATTTAAAATGGCCTTCCTGACTTTAAAAGAATTCATTACTCATATAAACACAAAATATATTTTTCTAAATTCAGATGGCAAAAGTAATGGAAAGATAACCTTTGAGTCTGTCAAATAATGAGGCTCCTAGTTGTATTTATGGTCAGTTTCCCTTGTGGTA
Organism: Saimiri boliviensis; assembly: GCF_048565385.1. Taxonomy (NCBI): domain Eukaryota; kingdom Metazoa; phylum Chordata; class Mammalia; order Primates; family Cebidae; genus Saimiri; species Saimiri boliviensis. The sequence goes on from NC_133460.1 coordinate 104,874,945, forward strand.
TGTGAGAAGACCATGGAATGGTCTTTGATGATAGGGAATTTATTGCAAGAAAAACTAGAGCATGAGGAAATCTTGGAAAGCCACCTGATCATCTATACAATCACTTGGGGCTTCTGAGACTGGGTTGTGCTACATACAATCTTCTTGAATTACCAAAATAAAGATCTGGCTTAGCTCAGGACAGTAGCTTGAAGTCAATCTGCTTCCCTTTTTCCACTCATACAATATTTAATATTTGACTAGGCCATGTGGCCAGCACCCATCACAGACTGTCTCTATTGGTCAGCATTCAAGCCAAACGTTTCAGGGATAGATGATCTTCTTCATGCAGAAGCCATTTATATTCCCTTCCTGTGCTGGCTGATGCCAGGCTGCTAGAGGCAGGTTCTTTTTCTCTAGCAAATCTTGAGAGAGGTTGTATAACATCTTGTAAAAGGCAGGAAAAGTTGAGGCTACCTTTTTTTTAGAAGAGAGCAAGGCATTAGTAGTCATTAAAACTGAAGGGCTTCTCCTGAAGTCCATGCACCCCTATTAGAGGATGATCAGGTGAGCACATTGGGCAGATCAATGACTACTTCCTTGGTGGTGGTTTCTTAAATGTGCATTACTATTCAAGTAGCATCATCAAACTTATGCTTCATTAAACCAGTTGAATATAGACTAAAATCATTTCATTAAAATAACATCTTTATTTAACTCCTGCTCATGCTCTTATCAGCTCCTCTAATGTCATTATGGAAAAAGGCAATTTCTTTCTTTCGAAGACTTATTTTTATATTTATGTTTCAGATCATTGTAGCATAATCAAGGAAAAAGTTATCCTGGGGATTTAGACCTTCTGTAGATGAGGGTGCTCAGATAATGCAAAACCACTTCCCATCCTTGAGACTGTCAGTAGCTTTCTCCAGGGCAAGAGTAACATTTATGAGTTCTCCTAAGCATTTTTCATCAAAGAGTGGGGGGTTGAACAGTGGATCCAAAGTGGCTGCTGTCATTCAAAAATCCTTAATCCTCAACATGTGGTGGCTCATGATTGTAATCCTAGCACTTTGGGAGGCCAAGGCGGACAGATCACTTGAGGTCAAGAGTTCAAGACCAGCCTGAACAACGTGGCGAAACCCCAACTCTATAAACAATACAAAAACTAGCCTGTCGTGGTGATGGGCGCCTGCAATCCCAGCTACTCGGAGGCAGAGGCAGGAGAATCGCTTGAACCTGGGAGGCGTAGGTTGTAGTGAGCTGAGATCACGCACGCCACCGCACTCTAGCCGGAGGGACGGAATGAGACTCCATCTAAAAAAAAAAAAAAAAAATTGTAATTCTCCTGTGCTGTTACTTTCCCTCCTTGTAACTGCCCATTCCCAGGATCAGAGCCTCCAGCCAGTTGACACAAGGACGGCCACTTTCCTCCCACTATCCTTTTTCTTCCCACCACTGTTCTTCCTCTGCACTTCCTGTGCATTGAACCTGAGTTGATTCTCTTTCTCAGAACAGAATCCTCTTTGAAAATGCACCATGAGGTTACAAAAGGTGTTTACAGTCGGCTTTTTTCTGTTTGCATTTCCTGCCTCCGACATTTGCTTTCAGGAGTTTCTTTTCCTTTTCCCCATTGTTCTTTTCAGACAAGACTGTACAACCCTTTCCATCATGAGATGAAAATCTCATGTGGCTCAGGTAACTCAGGTATCACCCTGCCTAGAAACTGGGGATGAAGGACATGACCTTTCATGTCTTTCTGTACCCAAGGACCTTGGCCTGTTGCCAGAGTCCTTAATAGGGTCCCGGTGGATTTTTTAAATGAATAAATGGCCTCTACCATTCATATATTCATTTGGGCATCAAGCATTGGGTGCCTCCTATCATCAGGCAGTGTGTTTCGGTCCTGGAGCTTCAATACTGACCCTGATGGGCATGTCTCTACTGGGGGTACAAAAACAAATAGGCAGTTAGCAGTGCTGTAACTGCAATAACTCTAAGAACATCTGTGGTTTTTGCTCTGTTTAAAGAGAACTCACAGCTGCATTGAACTTAGGTAATGATTTGTGCTTTCTGAGCCTCCACTTCTCATTCATAGAATGGCCTGATGACTACATCATTGTGTTGTTCTGGGGTTGAAATGAGGCAAGGTAGTGAAAGGCTTCCAGCACAGGGCCTGGCCCATGGGAGGCACTGGACCTCTGACCACCTGGCTGTCCTTCTGATGGAACGCTCCTCTGCCTGCTCTGCTTGGCATAGTTTCCTCCTGCTGATGAGGGTGGGCAGGCACTGACCAGACAGGCTGGTTTCCCACATCCTTTGTTTCAAATGGTCTTGTGGAGATGCACTTACATCCTCTGTAAAACACCCTTCAACACTAAGGTTTATTAAACTACTTAATGTTTAACCTTCTCCCTCTTAGAGATGATACCAACTCTCTGAACATCACAAAATGGAAAATTTGTATAGATTGACTCATCAGGGAACAATTGTGTCTTCAGTGCCAGAAATTATCAGCTTGTGTGGAGAAATGTATTATAATTAGCAAAGGTTAAAAAAAATACGACATAAAAAGCAGGATCTGTCTTCCTGATTCTTTGTTTTCTTAAAGATTTTTGTTTTTTTTTATGCCAGTTTTGTGTTTCTCTCAATCAGTAGGATCCAAAGGTTTTCCACTTGGTTTAAAAGTCAACTGGGGGTGAAGGAAAAGTTACAATATTGCACCTAAGCTAGTTCAATGACTAAACCTTTCTTTGCAAAGGGAGAGTTTTGAACTCATCTGGGTTGTGGGAGAGAAGAATCACTGATTCCTTTTCAGTGTCACCAGGCGGGCAGATAGCCTTGTTCATGGGCTGCACCTGGCGTCACCGCCTGCGTAAGCTCCTTTTACTGTGGCGCTTTACCCATCTACTCTCATTCACAACGGCCAGTGAGCATCACAAGCGTCAGAAACAGGGAGAAAAGCTACTCCTTTCATCTTCTTCCTAGTTTAGAGCATCTTTCCTACACACAGACAGATCAGCACATAAATTTTAACAGTCAGCTGCTACAAGTAAGAAAAACCTGCTACAAGGCTTTGAAAATGAAGGGCGTATGCTCTTCCCACCAGTCACTCTGCCTACTTCCTTCCCATCAGTAATAAAGGTAGGGGTGTGTGTGTGTGTGTGTGTGTGTGTGTGTGTGTGTGTCTGTGTCTGTCCAACTCTTGAGAGCCAATGAACAAGTTTGCTACCCAGGACAGGTAGACTCTGAATATCCTCACGTACCACTGGCTTGGGAGTTTTCTACTCATATTTCTGTTGTTAGTAATGTTAGCAAGATATGAATATATGTGTCCTCTCTTATAAGCCCCCTATTTAAAAATGTTTAGTGCCTTAAGTCTTTGAATGCTCCTGTCTCAGTTTTAGTTCTTAGTCAAGCTGAAAGCTAGAATTGTGCTTAAAGGGAGGATGGGCATGGAGGGGGGTGGGGGACAGATGCTCACTTGGAGTGCGGGTCATTAAACTTGTTCCGTGCTAGAATAAAAGGTTATACAGCTCCCTCCCCTCCCCACAGTGTGTCAAATTCTTGTTTTCTTTGAGAAGAGAGTAGGATGTCCTATGGCTATAGTCAGAAAACATGTCCTTGACAGTCTTCCTGGTGTTTTGTTTTTTGTTTTTTTTTTCCCCTCCCAGTTGAACTTGAATCTGAGCCTTAATGATTTAGAGTCCTAGAATTTCAGAGCTGGATGAGAGATTGCTCATGGGAGATTGCATCTTGATCCCCAACCCCTTAGCTGCTAGGAATAATTGGCAGAAAAATTGTGAAATTGTATTAATTCAGTATGGGTTGGTAGAGTTTAATTCTTCCTTAAGTAGTTATGGGAAAAACAGGAGTGCAAAAACCAGGGCTTCCCATAGCCCAGACATGCCCTTGGGCCAGAGGAAATGGCCTCAGAAGTCCTTTGCCAAAGGACATTTTGTTAGTTCAATAACTGTGTAAGTATCAGTAAGAAAGTGACAGGCTTAAGGTTTAGCATGCAATTGGAGCCTCATTGTGTAAGTTAGGAAAGTAAGGGCACATAGTGATGTTTAAAAAATATTAAAAAACCCAAATAGCATGTGTCCAGGAAGACTGGCTGCTGCTGGGTGCTCGCAGGATCTAGGCTTTTGCAAAACTGCCTTGGAATTACTCCTCTTTTTAAAGAGGCAAAGGCTTCAACATTTTGGAGGGGTCACATTGGGGGGTCCTGGCTTCCACCCTGTGGGAGAGAATACATTTTACCTGCCCTCCAAAGAATGAATCAGAGCCTGTGGTACTGGTGCTGGCCAAATTTGAGTTCCTGAGACAGAGACATCAGGTGGAGGCTGAGGATCTCACCTCAAACCATTTGCCAGACATCTTGACAGTGGAGGGTTTCCACGGCCCTTCTCCTTCTCCATGCCCTGGATGTGCCCGGAGCTGCTGCAGGCGGTATTAGTTGCTTCAGCCAATGACTCATATGTCTTAAAATCTCCAAGTCGCTTTTTGTAGGAACACATAAAAATGCCTGCTCAACATCTGCCCTATGTTCATTGACTTTTTTGTTGGTTTGTTTGTTTCCCTGAGAGATGCCATTTCGGCAATACCCAAGGCTGCCTCTCCGCTGATTCAGATCTTGGAGACTTTCATCCATAGCCACACAAAGCCTCAGGACAGTTGTGTGTGTGTGTGTGTGTGTGTGTGTGCGTGTGCGTGCGTGTTTCCGGCATTTAGTGTAATTAGGTGGATAAACTTGCTAAGCCATCTGATTTGAATAAAGTCCATTATTCCTCCTGTAAGAGCTCAGGATGGGGCCAATAGCAATGGAAGCTAACTCTCCAGCCTCCCTCTCCTAGGGATACCTCAAGGAAGAATGTAAATGAATAGAAGGAACAGAGGAAAGTGGATAAGGGTAGAATTTTAAGAAGTTGTTGTACTTGCTAGGATGGTGGCCAAACAGGGCCACTTTGGAACATCATGTAAACCACTTAATAGCCTCCCATCATACTATCTAGAGCAGGGCTGGACAATGCAGTTTCTTCTCACATGTTTTTACTTTAAGCAGAATACTTAATATATATTGGCGCTGCTCTGATGTTTGAGTGCTACTCATTATGCAGAAATGTTTCAGTGCACACACCACTCACATTCGCATTTACTTTCTTTTGCTGCATCTTCGTACCTAGGATAAACATGGTTTAATATTCCATTAAATTTTTTTTTAAACCACTGTAACTTTGTTTAATTTGGTTGCTGAAATCTTGTGTTTGTAACCGAGATCACTTTTGAGAAGGGATATTCTCATTAGAGGTAATTTGGAAAAGCTGCAGGTTGTTCACTGTTTGGTACTATCGTAATTATCTTGACCTTGCAGTTTAGGGTCCTACTTGTTTCAGTTACCATGCATTCTAAGTATTGTCTATCTTGTTACATAACCATATGGTTTTCATGGTTGCAACTTGGTCCATTACATGAAAATGTCACAGCTTGCTTATCCTTTCATACTGATCACTTTCAGTTTTTCAATATGTATCAATAACTTTGAGCAGAAAATCTTCTAGATTTCCCTTATATTTTATATTATTTCCTTAAGATGGACTTTCCAAGGTCTCTTATAAAGATGATCAATGTATTAGGCCAGGGCTTCTCCAGGTGCAGTGTGTGCACAGTGGCTGGTGGATGTTGTGAAATGCAGATTCTATCTCAGTAGATGTGGGCTGAACCTGAGAATCTGCATTTGTCACAAATGCCTGTGTGATGCCCAGGCTGTGGCTCAGGGCTTTGGGCAGGCTTCTAAAGTTGCTAGTGTATTGGCATTGAGAGTATTTATAAGACTTGTTTTGCCAAGTCACTCTGTGGGCTGGTTACCTAGGAGCTCTGCCCCCTCAGAAATATTTTCTAATCAAGAAGAAAGTTTTGATTAGACTGATGTCCAGAGGGGTGGGAAGCTGTAGCATCTGCCTTCATTAAAAGCCTCTAAGCTCAGTTGTGGCTGCCGTTAGAATCACCTGGGGAGTACACACACACACACACACACACACACACACACACACACACACTCTCTCTCTCTCCCTCTCTCTCTCTCTCTCTCTCTCCCCCCCTCTCTTTCTCTTGACTCCCTCCAGATCACTACAAACAGAATGGCAGGCAGTGGAACCTGGCTATCAGTATTTCTTAAAGCTTCCTGGATATTAGAGGTGACTCTGTATAGCCAGGGTTGAGGACCATTGTTCTAAGCCCACAGAAGACCACCTTAAATCTCACCGAGCTCCCAACTCTGTTTTAGATTTGATTGAATGAAAAGCTTGGGGCTTATATATGCCACACTCAGACCACCACACTTTTGACAATGGATTTAGCACAGCCATGAGTTGTCTGCATTTCTAAAAAAACAATAACCGTAATTTCTGACGGCAGACAAGGTATTTGCCATCATTGACTTCTCCATCAAACTTACTTCTCTGTAGCATTTGTTGATCCCATCTTAATGAATGACATCATTGTATACTCAGTCTCCCAAGCCAAAAACCTGGGGCTGATCTAAGCCCCTTTACTTTCCCATACCCTTTAAATCTAAGCAGTTCTCACAGCCCTTTGTTCTGTACGTACTTGTTTCTTACAGAATGTAACACATTATATTAAAATTATCCTTCAACTAGACCATGAGCCTCTAGACCCCAGAGATAGTGTCTGATGTATCTTTTTATTCCCCATACCTAGTGCAGGGCCTGTCTAGCACAGAGTGGATACTCCTGAAATAATTGTTGAATGAATGAATGAAGTAAAATAGGTTTTGATTGCGTATAACCCTGGAAGATTGTTCTTATGGTTGAAAGTTTCATAGCAGCGTAGTTCTAGCAGGAACACAGATTGCTGAGATAGTGCCTGGTGCCAACATGGCCTTGCCCTGGGGGTGTGCAAGACGGCAGATGGAATGCCCAGCACGCCCTGAGTCTCTGCCACTCACCACCTGCTGGAGTAACACCTGCTGTTTCTGTTTGGCAGTTGCCTTTTCTGGCCTTGGCTTCACGACGTTCTACTTGGCGGGCAAGCTGCACTGCTTCACCGAGAGTGGGCGGGGAAAGAGCTGGCGGCTCTGTGCTGCCATCCTGCCCTTGTACTGCGCCATGATGATTGCCCTGTCCCGCATGTGCGACTACAAGCATCACTGGCAAGGTGAGTCCCTGCTCAGGGCCTGACTAGTCCTCATTGTGGTTGCCGCTCTCCTCCAGGGTTGGGTGTAGAAATGCACCATTGTGGGGGGCTGAGTGCCCATTGTCAGAAACCAGAGGAGGCTGAAATGACTGAGTGGATACAATTTTGAAGCAGATATTCCGGTTCAAGTGAGGTCTGGCCTTCCTGGGGAAAGCATTGGAACTCATCCTCCTCCTTCATGCTCCAGGAGACTGCTTGAGTCCCACCAGAATATCAGGCCCTTTGGTTTAGAGTCACCCTTGGCCTGAGACCCAAGTGTGATTTTCCTGCTGGATCACTTGCCTCAGTCCTCAGACTTCGTGCCAAGTGGATTTTGGCTTCCTTTGCTTATCAACTTCACCCTACAAGGACATATTTGTCACCACGGATGCTCTTCCGAAGGGTATATCCAGCCAGGGATTCATTCCAGTAATGCTCCAAGCAGCAGGTACAAGCCTGGGATAAGGTTTGCCTATATATATATATGTATATCAGTCCTGGGATCATTGTTAAAAATCAGAGTAACACAAACAAGGGAGGGGCTTGTTCCTGAAATAGAACTAAACCATGCCATGTCCTTCTGCAGAGAAGCTGCAGCTCACAGTCTGTCTGAAAGACAACCACCACCTGCCAGAGCAAACAGAGAGCTGAGATGGAGGTGATGTCCACAGGAGGTGTGGCCTCTGAGAACCATGGGGTTAGGGAAAGGTTTCCCAAGGGCAGTCCAAAGATCACCTTGATCAGGCTGCCCTGATCTAGGAACTGGGCTCTCTAGAGGTGCATCTGGAGCAGTGGCCTAGAATCTTCATGGTTAATGAAGAAGTCTATCATTGCTGATGAAGTCTAAGAAGCACTGGTAAAGAGCTCCACTATACAGAGTCCATTTTAACCAAACAAAGCAAAGAAAATATGCTTGAATCCAGCTTCTTTGGATGAATTGGCTTCCATGATAGGTCTGTGACCCAAACCTCCTCTCCCTGTCCTGTTTTCCGACTGTTGCTGGGCATTGTTCACCTCCTCCCTCTGCCTGTCTTTGCAGCCCGCTGCCTTGCAGGACTACCCTCTTAACACCTTTTCCAGGGGTGTGTTGCAGTGGTAATGAGGCAATGGACAGGGCAGAGTTGAGGGAAACACCTAGCTGAGAGTGCCTCCTTCCTCTTCTCTGGAGACCTGTGCTTCTTCCAGCACTGCCCAGCTTCTCCTGTTCCTTCCTGGTCTCATTCCTACCCCGTACCCTCCTGGAGCTCATGATCCAGGTGTCCCATGACCCCAGAAGCAGCTTTGGGCTAGAGGGTGAAGGGTATAGGGAAAGAGATGCTGACATGGTTTAGACAGGTGGATGCAGCAAGCATCAAGTGCTACCAAAGTCTGGGGCCCTCTTGATGGGGTGGTCAGAAGAGGGTCACAGGGCTGGGGTCTGGGCCTGCCCTTGTTCTATTTTTGTCAATGACTTGGATGAAATTCTAGATAAGAAGCCACAGCATGAGACAGAAGAATGGAGAGAGTCTTTGGGCCAAAGAAAAACAAAGGCACAGCCCACACTCCTTGGAACTGGGAATATTTTCCCACAGAATTTTTTCCTACCTATGTGGTTGGGGCATTTCCCCATGAAGAATACTATGGGCCAAACGGCCTTTTGTAGACTGCTTCTCATTGATCTCTTGTGAGCCAGTTTCTTCTTTGAGCACAGGAACAATGAATCCCTAAATATTTCACAGAGCTTTTCATAGATTGAATGAAATAATGGATCCAAATGTTCTTTGTAAATGGAAATGTACTACACACATGCAGAGTGGTATCATTGCTGCCTAGTGCATTGTTTCTCAGGAAGGATGCGTTGTGTTTCCCAAACAACTGAGTTGGAGGCAGATAAATTTTTTGGAACATGATTTATTTGTAAGCTATGAATGCCACGTTTTCACTTTTATTCAACCACTTTGGATTTGGGGAATGGCTGGAGGTTTCAGAATTGAATCAATTTTTCCTTTATCTTTTGAGTCAGTGAGATCCTTTGCATGGTGATCTTGTACTGACAACCTAAGATGTGAGGCTGGCCTGTCTTTAGCACTCTCTGGCCCTACCCTGTTTTGTTCCTCATTTTCTAGCTGTGGTGGTGTTACGTGATGAAGTGAAGGAATGTGGAATCGCAGCTCTTGTCTTTAGGGAATGGTTAATTCATGCTGCTGCTGGTGTACCCAAGGCCTGCTGGCAACTCGGGCTTTGAAACCGTTACTGACCAACAGGCACAGAAAGGAACTTTGAGCAGTAGAGGGAGAATATTCATCCTCTGTGGGCCATTGGGAAAGCCAAGCAAGAGAATTTATGTTCAGTGACGGTTAGAACCATATTTGGGAATCGAATCAAAACTGCGTCATGGTAGATTTCTGTAGCCCAAGCTGAACACGCATCTGTTGGTACAGGTTATTGGTATAAGCCAAGGACCAGTTCAGCTCTGCCATTATGTGTTCAACTTACACCCTTGGAGTCAGCCAGGAGAGGAACACAGCTTTCTTGGATGTCTAAAAGGCTCTGAGTCGGGCTTATTTTACCTGAGTTCCCCTTCACAAGGCTGAGTTCCCCTTCACTGTCCACACCAGTTGTTTTCAACTGGGTGATGGAGAGGCTCACTGTACCTCTCAGGGGACATTGAGCAATGTCTGTAGACATTTTTTTTTGTTGTCACAACTTTGAGGTGTAGGTGCTACTGCCATCAAGTGGGTGGAGGGCTAGAGACTAGGGATTCTGCTCGGTGTCCTATGACTGCAAGACCCCCCCGCCCACCAACAAGGAGTTATCCAGCCCCAAATGTGAATGCGGCCCAGGCTGAGAATCCCTGCTCCATGTTTCTTTCCCCTGGTACATGTTAAGAAGCAGCAGTGCTTTGGGAGAGGGAAGTTTTGTTCATTCAACACTCAGGTATTAAGGGAGAAATCAAGGAGGCCTCAAAGGTTTTCCGTTGGGAGGAGGGGTGCAGAGCGAGGTCTTCAACTGCAGTGTAGGTGGATGTTTGAGGCAGGATGCCTGATCAAGATAAATAACTGGTTTTCCTTTGGTGAACTGAGCTGCCCAGTGACCGTGGGCAGGGGCCATCCATCATGGTGAAAATTCACATGGAGCCCCATTAGCATCAGCAAAACTCAAGTCGCCCTCATTATAGACTTTAGTTAACAGCGTTCATGTTATGAGATTTTTTGACTCCATTTCAATTTTGATTTAAGCAACTGTGCCTAAGGTAGAAATATATCTAATTACTTGATTACATAGTCATATCCAATAAATAGTCCATAATCTCCAATGACTCTCTGTCCATTATCATGGTTATTTTCTGTTGTTGACACCCCCTGGTCTTTTCTGTCTCCCCAGCCAACTTCAAATATAAAAATCTATTGTTTTATTAAATGAAGAAAACACAGGGGCACGGGCCATGGCATGGGAAAGGACACGTGAGACATTTAGCAGAATTTCCCCAGACATTAAACCAGCTGGATCAATACTAAATTTCTATGTGGGTGATGTGCCCTGTGTCCTTGTGATATTCTGGCTTTTGGGTCAACTGGAAGCTGGAGAGTTTCACATATAATGCTAACTGCAAAGCCCAGTGCCCTCTCAAACAGGCTCACCTTTGTGATTAGCAATGTGTTTAACAGTGCTCAAACCTGTGGAATCCCCATGCTAGAGAAAATAAATGCAGAGAAAGAGTGGAGCATGTCCTTAAACTGGCTTCTGCCTCTATTCACCCTCTCGTATGATTACAACTTCTTGTCGATGGCAGATTACAACTCCTAGTGGCAGGAATGTGTTGTGTGCTCCATCACTGGACTTAATCATGAGCTCCCCTGACCACCTCAAGTCCCTGCATCTGAAACCAAGCTCTCCCCATGTGACTAGGTTTGGAGACAACATTTGAAATACTTGTTTCTCTAATCATAGGTCATTCTAAGCAGCCCTGGGTGCCTGTGTGGTGTTTCATTATAAGAAAGAGCATCCCCTCTGGAGGTAATCTAAGGGAACAGGCCTCAAAGAATGAAACAGTCATTTGTTCCCATCCAGACTAAGGTTGGAAAGCATCTCAGTCAGTCACAGATGCAGTTGTCTCACTGGGCTGAAGTTCTTCAGATGGCTGTCATTGCCTTCGCCTGCTTCCCTGACTGGGCAGTGAAGGGTCTGTGATTTGAAATGAACTTAATGTAGTTACCAAACTTTAGGAGATTTTTGATCCTCCAAATACAGGTGGTTTGGTGGTTGGATATGTGCTAGACTGTTTCTTGTGCCACAAAATGCTTCTGGCCTCAAAAAGTCAGGGAGAAGCTATTCCCTCTGGAGAAACCTTTGTTTCAAAGCCTCATGGCATCTTGCAACTCACAGGACTCTCTTGAGCTCTCCTTCCTTTTGTTACTGATAAACTCAGTAGTCACAAAGGATGGGATCTTTCCCTGTTCTGTGTCACAGAGCCATTACATGAAATGTGAGCATCAAGCAGAGTAAAGTTTATTCCATAGCCAAAGAATGGAGGATTGGAAACAAAGCTCTCAGATGAACTTTTCAGTTAGTGAGGGATGAAGGGATTAAAATATTAGGGTTTCTCTAATGAAGATGTCGGGCAGTAAAATCTAGAGGAGGAATACTTGGTTCTTTTTCTGGAAATGGACAGTGAACTTCTGGGAACCAGAGTGCTGCCTTCCTTTTATGGCTTCTTCCAGTTGTTGTCATGGCAACTGTCAACTGTCGTGGTGCTGGTGAGGTGTCATTTGGCATGGAAATGAGATTACAGTGAAGCCTGAGGTCTTCTTGAAGTTCTTCAGTCAGCTCTCTTGGTATTAGCCAGTTTCGCCAGTCCAGGTACAAAGGGAACTATTTACCACAGGTGTCCCATTTCTTAAAGATAAACAGAATTAGAAAGGGGTAGAAATTCAGCTATGTGCTTACTCCCCTTCCCTCCCCTCTGTGTCTGTCTATTCAGCTATGTACACTCTCCCCTTCCCTCCCCTCTGTGTCTGTCTCCATCTCTCTATCTGCTTCTCTCTCTCTCTCTCTCTCTCTCTCTCTCTCACACACACACACACACACACACACACACACACACACACACGGCCGAGGGACACACACTGTTAACCAGGCCTGCCTTGTGCTGTCAGAAGCAATCTGTAGATCTTCTAAATGAAACAACTTGAAAAAGATCCCTTGGAACAATATGATTGTTTCGGCCAAAAACCTGCCTGCCCTGGGTAGAACAAAAACACTGAGATTCTCCCTCAGATATCCTCAGTCCTGAGTGAATTGATCTCGCCTCATATCCCTCCACGGCCGGCTGCTCTGTGTGGCAGGGCCCACAGTCACATTCACCATCGGCTGCCAACCCCCGCCTCTGTCTGGGAACCTCTGAGTCTTGACTGCCCATCTAAGTCCACTCGCCTCTGTGTTGGTGCCCAGGCGAGCATGAGAGGCCTCAGCCCCTGGCTCACCCCTCCTTCTGGTCAGAGTCCACTGCATAGTGTGCTTTCAGCCTCAAGAGAACCATCCTCAGTCAGGACTTCAGCCCTCTTCCTGCCTCCAGGATAGTCCTGGTGTTTCCCCATTATGTCATTCCCAGGAAAGATTCACGTTGATGGCTCCCAAGTCTCACTGGCTTCCTTCCTCTGTTTTACTCAAGGGAACCCGTCTCTTCTCAGCTTTCTTTGGCGTTCTGTGGTTCCGTCTGCTCAGCATATATATATGTATATATATAGACTCCAACTTTTCCCTCTCACTCTGGTCTGGTGATTACCACTTGTTGCCTGAATCATTGCAGAAGCCTTTTAGCCTGGCTCCCTCCTTCCTTCTTTGCCCCTCAACTGCAGTTGGAGTGTGCCTTTAGAGTTTGAGTTTGCACATGTCACTCCTGCAAAAAATGGTCCAGTGACTCTCATTGCACTCCACATCACAGCCTGTGTCCTGCCAAGGCCCGCAGGATCTGCTCCCTCCGTACCTCTCTGATGCTATGGTTAAGCTACTTGTCCTCCTTGTTCACAGTATTGCATTGCTTGAGCTTCTGGCTGCTCCTTGAACAGGCCCATCCCGTCCCACCTCAGAGCCTTTGCACAGACTCCACTTTGTGCCTGGAATGCTCTGTTGAGATGTAGGCATGGCTTGTTCCCCTTCTCCCTCCCAAACTGGGCTCAAGTGTTACCTTCTCAGTCCTGTGACGCCCCTTCCCCACATGCCATGTCCCTTGCCCCTTGTGCATTTACCGCCTTCTGACAAATGAAATAATTTAGTGCGTATTCACTATTGTCTGTTCCTAACTACTAGAACGGGGTGGGCAAACTTTGTAAAGGGTCAGATAGTCAATATCTTAGGCTGCAGGTGGCCGTGCAATCTCTGTTGCAACTACTCAATTTGGCTGTAGTGCCCAGAAGTGACTATAGATGATATATAAAGGAATGGGTTCACTTAGTTGGCTGGCCCCTGCACTAGACTATGATCTCCACGTGAGTAGGGATTTAGGTCTCTCTTGGTGGCATGGAACATAGTAGGAACTTGTATCAGGGTCCTAAGGCTGCCATAGCAAAGTATCAAAAACTGAGTGATTTAGAACAAGAGAAAGATACTGTCCCACCGTTCTGGAGGCTGGAAGTCTTTGGCAAAGCCACCCTCTCTCTGAAATCAGTAAGCGGAGGATCCTCCCCTGCCTTTTCCAGCTTCTAGTAGCCCCAGATGTGCCTCTGCTGATGGCGGAGTAATTCCAGTCTCTACCTCTCTCCTCCCCTGGTGTTTTCTCTGTGTGTCCTCACATCCACTTTCCTCTTTGGGTATCTGTCTGTGTCCAAATTTTGCCTTTTTATAAGGACACTAGTCCTTATATTGGATTAGGGCCCATGCTGACTATCTTATTTTAACTTGATTACTCCTGTAAAACCCTAATTCCAAATAAGGTCATGTTTTGAGGTCCTAGGGACTAGGACTTCTGCATATCCTTCAAAAGGACATGATTAATTTATAACAGTGTTCAGTAAATACATGCTGAATAAATCAACGATTTCCACTAAACCACGTTCCTCTCTTAGTAGTATCGTTTTTTCTTTTTCCTGGTTTTACTATAATTAACTTATTCTCTACAAGTTCTTTCCTTTTAAAAAATAAACAAAAGGTTACACTATAAACCAACCAACCTTCCTTCCTTCCTTCCTTCCTTCCCTCCTTCTCTACAACTTCTTTCCTTTTAAAAATAAACAAAAGGTTGCAGTATAAACCAACCTTCCTTCCTTCCTTCCTTCCTTCCTTTCCTCCTTCCCTCCCTCCCTCCCTCCCTTCTTTTTCTTCCTTTCCTCCTTCCCTCCCTGCCTCCCACCTGTCTCTCGTGCCTGCATACCAGGCATGTTCTCCACTGGGCTCAGTACTGAGTGAGACGAACACAGCTGCTGTCCTCTCAGCTTATACTATACCACGTCTATTGGGCATCCTTCCTGCTAGGTAAGGTCTTTTATAGAAACTCAAAATCACAGAAACATGAAGCTTTACAAGTAGTAGAATTACTGGAAAGTATAAAAAGAACAACAAGAAAATCACAGGCAGTTGTTGAGTTTGCCAGAGCTGATTTTTGCGCTAGCACCTTGGGTCATGGAGCCCAAGGCATACAAGGTCCCAAGTGAAGCCAGCTTAGTGATGTTGGAGGCTGCTGTGGTGACAGAAAGGATGACCTTCCGTAGGACATGACAGCACATCTTCAGAGGCCTTTCTGCTTTTGTGTCCACAACAGATGAGGACAGTCTGGCATCTCAGTATGGCAGAACTCATAGGGTCCTTTCCTGTCTTTTGACCTCATGATGAGGGGGCAGGGTTATATTAATTTTATAGGTAAGGGTTCAAATCCAGGTTGCTTGATTCAGAGTCACTCTTTCCACTACCATTGAAGCTTATCTGCTCATCTGGTGTCAATTCTTTCCTTCCTTTTAAAAGAGCAGCTTCCTTTATAATTCTCAACTATAAAATTCTCCCTTTTAAAGTATAGAAACATTTTTTATAATCCAGAGTGGTGCAACCATTACCACTATCTAATTCTAGAACATTTTCATCACCCCAAAGAAACCCTTATCTCTCAGCAACCACTTCTCATTCCTCCATGGCCCAGGCCCTGGCAACCACTTATCTACTTTTTATCTCTATGGGTTTGCCTATTCTGCACATTGAATATAAATAGAATGGTACAAAATGTGGCCCTTTGTGGCTGGTGATGTTGATTCTTCAGTGCCTCTTGTAGATGTTGCTCAGTGTCAGTTCCCCGTTTGCTGAATAAAAGTCTGCTGAACTCTGGGAAATAAGTAGGAATGAAACGTCCCAGAGTCCTAGACAACGACATGTAGTCAGGGAGATAGACTCAGAAATAGGAAACCCCACTGGTGGTAGGTGTGAGGCCACGGAGTGCATAGATGGCAGCCCAGAGAAAGAGCAGGGCCCCTGGTCCATGCCGAGGGCTCCACAGAGCCACAAAGGGACATGGAAAACCTTTTGCTTCACCCCACACCAGGTGACGGGTCAGCTTGTGTCCTGAAGTCTTACAAAGCTGCTACCCCTCTCTTAAAACACAGGTCTACCTTCAGTTTCTCAGATTTACCAAGCCTCCTTTGTCATCAGCACCTGCACACATACCCTTCTCTCTGCCTGGAAAACCACAAGTGCCCTCCTTTCCTTGCTCATCCTTCAGGTCTTAGCCTGATGGTCATGTCCTCAGCAAAACCTCTTCTCCACAATAGCCCAGGTTTCTGTGCTGGGGAGGCTCACAGATCCTCACCCATTTCCTTCATGGTGCTTATCATAGTTGATAAGACTGTCATGGTTTAGTGTCTGTCTTGCCCTGTAGCTGAAAACTCTGGGATAGCAGGGACTTGTCCCATTTATTCAGCCTGTGCCCTAGGCCTGGCTGCCATGTCTGACACCTGATACATATGCAGTGCATGTGAATAAATGAAGGACATCAGTTCTAAGTAAGGAGACAGAAGTATTTTGGATTTCAAAGACATGGAGATCCATTTATTTCCCTTTTGAGACTTCCAGTTGATTTGGGGCAAAGTTAATCCCAACTGTTTTTCTCCCAAGAATGGCTTTCTTGTCCCCTGCTTGCTTGTCTATTAAGAGGATACAAATGCAATTTTATTAAAATAGCAATAGCCCACTTGAGGCAATTGATGACAGGCTCCTTCAAGTGCTATTATGAAGGTGGATCTTGTTCACCACCTTTATAATAAACACAGCCCAAAAATGATGTTGCTGAGAAGCAGCTTGGGGAGGCTGTTCATTGCCCTTGTTACTTCTGATAACTCCCATAGCACTTGTGATATCACTTTTCACTCATTCCATTAAAAGGGAAAACAGAATTGACAGGAATTGTCATTTCCATGCATGCTGCTATGTCAGTAAGTCTGGGAAACATTCTTGGAATGGTTTGATGTCTTTTGGTCAGTGATCCACCTAATGAGATGCTGTGCTACAGAAAACAGAATGTTGAATGGTGTTATTTGTAGGTTTTGCTCTTTGGTCTGTTTAGTCAATGGCTCAAATGCAGATGTTGTGGATCATTTTAGTTGCTAATAAAAATACCCCAGGGGGCTGTTTCCTGTGGTTAGAGGAAAAACTAAACAATCATGCAACTCTAAGACCTTGAACTAGAAAAAGGCCGAGCACATTTTATAGGCTGGTGGCTACAGGCTAGTGAAGAGATTCTTCATTTAAGCAACTTTATTTAATCATGTTAATTACACCCTGTGGCCCTGCTCCAGAATATTTCTTGGGTGACAAATGTGTTTTTAAGTTCCTTAGAGGTTTATTTACAATGCTATGAAAATGTAGCCATACCAAAGAGGTGAGAACTGTAAACCGCTGAGTTGTGTGTGAGGAGAAGGATGCCAGAGGATGAAAAAGCCTCCAGCGGTTCCGGAGTAGAATGTGAGGAGGAATGGCATAGGATAACAAGGATGGATACCATTTTTATGTCCTATTTGGCATACTCCATGAAGTGATCGTTTTATTAAATTATCATCACATTATTAAATTATCATAAAATGATCCTATTATTAAATTATCATCACAACTCAATGAGGTGGATATTGAGAGCTACATTTGAGAGATAAGGAAACTCAGAGAGGAAAAGCAACTTGCCCTGATAGGGATGGCAACGTCTTAGCCTTAGAATTTCTCAGCATGGCAGATTCTTGGGTCAGGGTGAGAGTTAGTGGTGGTTACTTTACCACAGCCCCAGGAGCCTCCAAATGGCCAAGAGTTCTTCTCTTGGGGATGGGTCTGCCGCCTCCTCCTCTTCTTCTTCATTCTTGGGAATGCCTCCTGCTTTCCCTGCTGTCTTCCAATCCTATCCTACCCTGATGGCAGGATAGGATATACCAAGATATTCTAGCAAGGAATACTACCAAGTCTGAGCAGACACAAATTTGTATTCCCTGCCTTTCTGCCAGACAGCTACTGTGAAGTCACACTGTGTTCATCAGTTGTTTAACTCTGAACTCCTATGGGGAGAAAGCAGTGACAATTATTTGGTCTCTACCTTTGACCAGTTAGAATGACTTTTGTTTCCAAATGACATCTTATCTCGACCAAGAAAAGAATGTGACCTGTTTTCTTCTTTTTTCTTTTCTTTTTCTTTCTTTCTCTTTTTTTTTTTTTTTTTTGAGACAGAGTCTTGCTCTGTCACCCAGGCTGGAATGCCGTGGTGTAATCTTGGCTCACTGCAACATCTACCTCCCGAGTTAATGCAGTTCTTCTGCCTCGGCCTCTGGAGTAGCTGAGATGAAGGCACGTGCTGCCATGACCGGCTATTTTTATTTATTTATTTATTTGTTTTTATTTTTTAGTAGAGATGGGGTTTCCTCAAGTTGCCCAGGCTGGTCTCAAACTCCTGAGTTCAGGCAATCTACCCTCCTTGGTCTCCCAAGATGCTAGGGGATATGACCTGTTTTCTAAATGCGCCTTGGTAGAGTCTCCAAATAATCTTGATGTGTGGCCTCAGTAGGCTGACTCAGGATTAAATTCCGGGAACACTTATGTAACAAGGCATCTTAGCCACCTTGCACTTGTGGTTCCAAGCTCATATGTTACTGACGAGGTCATCAAGAGGACCAGAATAGGAAAGGGGCACACCCCAAAACACTCAGGACCACAACCCAATCTAACCCTGAGTTACTATGTATCCATTTCCCTCAACAAACACAATTATGCTATGAACAAGGTATTGGCCAAGTTGTTGAAGGAATCAACAGCCAACCCACATAGAGGTTTGAGTCCAGCGTTAAACATTAAACAATCACACAGTGTGTCATTGTTCTCCACCCTGATTGCACAGGGAGTGGGGAGGGGCTATTAACTTGTGTAACTGGAAGACTTGGTCTAGTCTGGAGGTCAGAAGAGGTTATGCTGCACAATGATACTGAGTTGAGCTATGAAATATGAAAGGAAATTGATTAAGGGAAGGTGTGAGGAGAAAGGGATTCCTAAGAATCCAGGATTAGAACAGCACATGTGGACCTCCAAGAGGGGAGGAAGCACATGTATTTGAGGAACAAAAGGGAAGCCCATGGCTTTGGAAGGATGGGTGAAGGGGAAATGGCTGGGATGGTTGGCAGGGCCAGGGTTGCAGCCTTGAATGACACAGGGGCTTGGCTGTTCTCCTACAGCAGTAGGAAGGAGTCAGCCAAGCAGGAGAATGGCTGCACCCATTTGCTCCTTAGAGAACATCATCAACTGCTGTGTCCCAAGTCCAGCTCCAGAGCGGTGACTGGGCTCTTGGTCTGCACGCACTGAAAGCTTATGCTGCCATCACAGACATGTCTGAAATAAAAGAGCTTTTCTTTTATTTATGCTTCTTTTCCTGCTTTGCTATTGTGGATTAATAAAATTACATGCATGAAATTATAAATTTATTTTAAAGAAGATAAAGCTATTAATTATGGAACCTCTATTGTTTGATTGTGAGCTTCATAGAAATGCTGAAAGTAGACGCAATTCTGTGAAAGATACTGAAATATGAAAATATTGTCCCTGTCCTCAGAAATTATCCTGTTAGATCTAGATAGAACCAGGATACATAATAACAGGATCACAAAAACTGATAAGCGTGATGCATGTTTCTAAGCATTGAACAGCCTGTTTTCTTGAAAGATACATTTCCTTGACAACCATTCAAAATGTCGCCTACAGGAGACTCAGGGACATTAGTTTGTGACTTAAACTGAAGTCTCTATGCAGTGTCTTGCTCACTGGAAAGTGTTGGGAAAATTATCACCCTGAGCACTGACCCTTCAGGAAAACTGTTGCCCTCTACCTGAATGCAGGTGGACACACCCTTCAGGCCATGGCCTGCTGCATCCTGAAGGCTGGGACCTCAGAGAGTCATGTGGATATCAAGCCTGGAATGAACCTGCCAGGGTGCGAGCACAGCACCATGGACCAGTGCAACTGCAGGATCACGACTCCAGGGTTCAAGCCCAATTCTTTCGGGGAAAATGAGGCTGATCATGCCTGCCTATGGGAAGTCTGTACAATTCAACAAGATAATAACTGTGAAATTGGAGACCCCCCAGCAGAGAATTGCAGTTCAGCCTGACAGCAGCCTTAAAAGAGTTCCAAATCTTTTTGTTAGGGGAGATTTTCCACTGGACTAGAACCTTTTTAGCAAAAATAACCCGAAGACAGTTAAAGTGAGCACACACGCAGATATGAAGTGAGGGTTGCTGGTGTGAGCTGCTTTTATGAGGTCTCTATTGACAACTACCTGAATGTGCTTTTTGGCAAGGGGCAGCCCTGGGGTGGAGGGCTGGTATTCCCTGCAGATGCACCCTCCTGCCTTGCCTGCTTCCCTCTCACCTCCCAGTTGGTAAGGTCTGTTAGGTGTTAGAGAATTGAGCCCTTCCTGCCAGAGGTCTGCTGAGTTTGCCAACACAGGCATATCTTAAAATGTTTTATTCACTTTGTGACTCAGAAAGTTCATTTCATCCCTGGGAAACTACTTACCATGAGGCAGAGACCAGTGCACCCACTGGCTTTTTGCAGCACACCAGCAACATAACAGGACTCTGGTGGGAACTTACTAAAGAAAAACAAATTATAGTTCCCGAGATATTTAGATCCTACAGAGATGGGTTGAATTCTTCTTCCAGAATTTAGAATTGATTTCAAAAATCAGGAATGCATATCTGAGTTTATGCAATGCTCAGGTGTGAGTTAAAGAAATACAGGGAAGGGCCAGTGTGGTCGCTCACACCTATAATCCCAGCACTTTGGGAGGCCAGGGTGTGCAGATCACTTGAGGTCAGGAGTTCGAGACCAGCCTGGCCAACATGGTGAAACCCTGTCTCTACTAAAAATACAAAAATTGGCTGGGTGTAGTGGTGCGTGCCTGTAATCCCAGCTACTTGGGAGGTTGAGGCAGGAGAATCACTTGAACCTGGGAGATGGAGGCTGCAGTGAGCCAAGATCATGTCATTGCACTCCAGTCTGGGTGACAGAGCAAGACTCTTTCTCAAAAAAAAAAAAAAAAAAAAAAAAAGCAAAAAGCAATACAGGGAGAAAAGAATCAAGAACTCATTTTTTAATGGTTAAGGGTTTAAGTGCCAGGAATGATGGCAATTTGCAGAGGCCACCACCAAGGTTTCTCTTTCCTTTAGTCTTTCAGGGGGTCCTGTAAGCAAACCAGTTCCTAGAACAGGTAGGAAAGGTGCTTTCTGGAAAATGTAACTGGCCACATATGAACAAACAGTAACCCATTTTTCCCCGCTCTGCTGTTTCCTGCCTAGATTCCTTTGTGGGCGGAGTCATCGGCCTCATTTTTGCATACATTTGCTACAGACAGCACTATCCTCCTCTGGCCAACACAGCTTGCCATAAACCCTACGTTAGTCTCCGAGTCCCAGCCTCACTGAAGAAAGAGGAGAGGCCCACAGCTGACAGCGCACCCAGCTTGCCTCTGGAGGGGATCACTGAAGGCCCCGTATGACCAGTGTCCTGGGAGGATGGACGCTAAGCCCTGGGCACATCTGCCACCCTGACATCATAACACAATAGAAATGGTTTTCTGTAGTGTATTTTTCATCAGTTGTTTCTCAAAATCATCGTACTTCTGCTTCTGTTTCACTGATGGTGTTCCTGCTACTTTAAATGTCTACTTTCAACATTCTTGAATTTGCAAGTGAAGGACACTGGGAACAATCTCTGAGAGATTCAAGGAAGAGGCTGAGAAGGTGGGCTTTGGCCGATTCGTCTATCTGAAATGTTTGCTGTAACAGCCACCTTCCTATGTTTTCATGGTTGTAAAACATAATAAAACCTCCCACCTGGAAGACTTGGTGTTGGCTCCCCCGTGCAACAAGTCATTTGGAGACGCAGTGACCCAAAGCCAGTTCTGTCTGTAGGTCATTCCAGGTGTTGAGCTTGGAAGCAAAGGCTCAGAACCTTTCTGAGCCATCAGCTTCTCATACCTCATGTCTCTAATATAGATTTGAAACTTGGAGTGACAGCTTGAACGTTGCCAGGGCTTTGGAATCATTAAATCTGGAAGCAAATAAAATTAATAACTTCACGCACAGACCTCCACCAAACACGATGAGCATGAAGATGCATGAGTGCATGTGTGGGGGATGAGGTCACTGCAGTTCCCTGAGGGTTCGTGGACACAAAATCCTTCCCACCTTTCCCATCTTTCCATCATAAGCCTAAGTTTATGAACCAGTTCTGTAGCTCAACCTCATACAGTGAATTTTGGGGGGAGTGGGGCTTTACTTGGCTTTTCTGCAAGAAGTGGTGTGATTCATCTCACAGATCAGAAACTTCATGCCTAGGGCCCATCTCAAGGGAGTGACTGGGTAGCCACTGGAGGTAAGAAGCAGCTTCAGGCTGAGAGTTTTTCCCCTTTAGAATCTGAGTTTTGCAGAGCTCTGCCCTAAGGATTCTCTAAGTGGTGGTGTGTTCCTGTTCCTAGCTGGCAGGCAATGTTTCAGCATGATGGAACTCTGGCAGAAGGTACAAGACCAGAATCAGGCATGTGCTGTCTCTCGTTCAGCTCTTTGCCTTCATCCAGTGCCTACTGGATGTACCATGTGGTTCTTCAGATTCCTTGGCCTGGATGCTATGAGGTGATATATCTACGCTATCCAGAATGTCAAGATTTTTTTTTTTTTTTTTGAGATGGAGCCTCACTCTGTCACCCAGACTGGAGTGCAGTGGTGCGATCTCACTCACTACAACCTCCGTCTCTGGGTTCGAGCTATTCTCGTGCCTCAGCCTCCCAAGTAGCTAGGACTACAGGTGCCAGCCACCACGCCTGGCTAGTTTTTGTATTTTTAGTAGACATGGGGTTTTACCACATTGGCAAGGCTGGTCTCAAACTCCTAGCCTCAAGTGATCCACCCACCTAGGCCTCCCAAAGTGCTGAGATTACAAGTGTGAGCCACCGCGCCCAGCCAAGAGTGTCGCTTTGGGGCAGTTAGCATAACAGACTGCATTTTGAGAGACTCGAGTGGCTGCCTGAAGTGTCAGCTGATCAACTCTGGGCTGGGTGTACAAATTAGGAGCATCAGAATATCTTTGGTCAGCCATTTCTGTTAAGCTCCATGGGTTTACCCTTGGAGTGCATGTACCACTGACCGTACTCCATGACCCCCAGTGCAGCCCTCTCCAGCCCTGGTCCTTCCAAACTGGCCTTGGCACAGAGTCATGTGAATGTCCCATGGATGGATAGCAGAGGGGGAGGCTTGAATTGACTTCCATCCAAAGTCAAGCCATTAATTTTTAAAAAAATTATAGCAGTTACATTGGCAAGCGATTTTGAAGATGAATGTGAGATATTTTAAGAAATAAATCGTAGCAATTGAAAAGATGTAATTTTAAATTCTGAGCTAAAATTCATATAAAATTAGAAAACTAAACAATAACTTAACTGAAAACTCTAATTTTCAAAAGTAAAGCTCAAAATAGAAATGTAGGAAAAGAATCATTTGCTACTGTTAAAAAAAAAAAAACCCTCCTGATGTGGCCCATATTCTTATTTGATTCCAGTTTTATCTGAGTAACAGAAAGCAGGAGGAAAGGAAAGGGTTATACTTCAGTTAATGATGACTTAAAATTCTAGACCATAATGTGTAAATTTAATATAAATAATTTTATTTAAAGATTAATGGCCAGGAAGCACTCTGCAAAGTAACAACAGAGAGTTATTAATGCTGATAATTACATGGAAAATTCTAAGACTATCCACATAAAAGCTTTGATTAAAATATAATTAAAATTACAAATGATGTCATAACAGGAGGCCAGTGGTAGGAGCGATAATGAACAGTGTAAGCCAGTTCGCAAAAGGCAGGCATTTTTGCAGACCCTTATGTTTTAATTTCATGCTGTATTAATGTGAAGTAAATATCACATCACAGTGCACCAATTAAATGGTCATAATGAGAACATTTATTCCTCAACCCCTGTTTCTTTTTGGATGTAGGGTTCTTAATTCAGTCTTTTTAGAAAAGCATGTTTCACGTAGTGTGAAGAGCCCGAGCCCACCCTGGGAGCTGTGGACTGCCAGGTTTTCTTCCTTCATTGAGTAAACTTACTCAAAATCCATATTAGAGACCAGGAAGCCACAAGCTCAGATACCTTCAGGTACTAGGAAGGGAATGCAGTGAATGAGGCAGGTGGGGGACATTGAGGAATAGTGGAGAGTGTGGAGGACTAAGAGCGTACACCTTAGGAAAATGGTGCTGACCCTCTTTAGCTCCAGGTTGTTATTGCCAGTTAGGAAGACAGGCCCAGTGTTGCCAGATCTTTTGATTTTTTTCAAGAGAAGTCAAGAATCTTTATTTTATATGAGAGTGTTTGATTTTACCTTGGGCAACTATTTCCACTGAGATATTTTAGAATGCAACCAATAATACACTCCAGTGAAAGAAGCTTAATCAGTAGGGGTTAAGGTGAAAAATAATCAGAAATTGAGAGGTTGGTGGTCTCAAAGCCCTCAGCCCTTCCCATCCTCTTACTCCACCATCTTCAGTATGCCAATGATTCTCTCCTCATGGTCACAAGGTGGCTGCAGCATCCCCAAGAATCTCATCCTCATCCCATCATGCTCAAAGGCTGAAAGAAAGGAGGCCAGTTATGTAACAAGATAACTCTACTTGTGGGTCTCTCTTTATCAAGGAGGAAAATGTTTCCCAACATCCCTGAGAAAGATTTTCTTTACTCGCATTGGCTAGAATGATGCTGCATGTCCACCCCCAGAAGTCAGGGGTCTTGGAAGAGGGAGTATCCAGCATTTTCAGTCTCCTTGCAGGAGGCAGATTCTACCTGCTTGGGAAAAAGGTTAAAGAACGGCTGTTGGATTGACAATGAGCAGCGTCTATGACAGCACCAAACTTGTTTAATTGAAACTCAGAAATGGCATGTTGCTCACATACAAACGTAAAACAGGTTGTTTGCAGGCTCCTTTAGGAGTCACATGACTTCTTAGCAGGTTAGAATCTAAGCAGAAGAGCTGGCTCTTTCATCAATCTATTTAGCCCTGTTGAATGGCCCTTCTCCTAAAGAGCTTTTCTAACTAAAGCCATGGTGCTTGTAGTCTGGGCACCCTCCATTTCCCTGAAGGATGTGGCACATTCCTCTCAGCTTTATCTTTTTGAAGATACTGTTCTTTTCCCTAAACTCACTGTTCTCTCACTTCTGATTACTTATGACTTATGATATGTCCTGTTCTTTCCAGTTCAGTATGAATGGGTCACATCCACAGTTATCTCCTTTCTCTTTACATCTGGAGTTGACCCCACTTGGGAAGGCTCTTCCTTCCTTGGAAAAAATCTTCACACACAGGGCTAGGGTTCCAGGGATGATGACTGGCAAACTCTCCCTCCCACTCCCCACCCAAGCCTACTGGTCAAAAGGGAAACACCCAGCCTAGGTGAGCCAATCTTAGTCTAACTCTTAGGAGCTAGAACAGAGCTGAGCTACCTTAATGGTAGCATCTTAGGGAAGAAAAACATAAGCCCCTACTTCCAGATGCCCCAGAATGCCCCATTCCCTGCCTGCCCGAAATGGTCGCTCAGCTCTTCCTTCAGTATTGTGAGCCACCCACCCAGAGCCTGCCAATGCATGCATTCTCCCCCCAGCTAGAGTTGCTTTCTGTTTCTTACAACTGAAACATCTTCTGAAGAAGAGCTTTAATTTGATCAGTTCCAGTTCCCCAGATGTGGAAGAGTTATTTCCAAAGGTTTATAGAGCCTTACATTGATGACACCAGACTTCAAAATTCCACTCCCACCTGTCAAAACCGAGCTTTCCAAAGGTTAGTTCATCCATCATGCAAACCCCACGTGGAAATTTCAGAGAATGCCTGGCAGGTAGTTAATCTAAACTGGCATGTTCCCCAAGTTTTTAGCATTTAGTGATTCCAGATTCTGACACACACACCAGCTATAGTAGCAAACCCAGCTATAGTAGCGTTTCGAGGAAAGTCTGACACCGTGCTTAGATCTTGCTCTCTGTTACCCAGTTCAAAACAAATAAAAGCAAAACAACAGCGATAAAGCAAAACCACTTTCCTAAGTTTTAAAAAGTAAAAAAAAAAAGAAAGCAAAATGCCAATTTCAGTGTGAAATTTACCTTGAATTTTAAAGATGTGTGCCTCTTTGGGGAGTATTTTTCCCTGGCACGTGTGTTTGTGTTTACGCCTTTAGAACTTTGGTAGGCATGTCCCATCTCTTCTCAGCACACCATGTGCTTGGGGACATGCGTCAAGAAGAATTGTTAATATATTAGAAAATGGCTTTGATAGCCCCTGGCTATAACCAACCTAGGCCAAAGAAGTTCAGTCTCAATTAGGATAAATACTTTAATGTAATTTGCACTATTGCTGCTGTCTGGGAGTAGAGGAAATGAAGAACTAGAAATCCAGAAGCAGTTTTTGTGGGTGTGAAGGCAGAGGAAAAGAAGAGATGGCCTCACACCCGTGTTTCTCAAAGGGAATTTCGCAGAACTGGTCCAGCTTTGTGAAAATAGATTCTAAATTCTCCCCTTATGGTTCCAAATGTAAAATAGCATATTAAAGGTCCTGAAAAGTCCTGCAGTGAAGAAACTGTTTTCACTGTGAAACATGCCCCTTTTCATTCCTTGTTGATGTCTTTTCATGCCAGTGCTTGCAGTGGTGCTGCCATGACTACTTGCCAGTGGATTCTGTAAATAATCAGGAATAATAATGTTCCCGGTGACAGACAGTGACTGTAATATCTTAACACAATGTATGCTGAGTGATGGATGGTGTCTCTTCTTGTTATGTCGTGTCTCTTCTTTTTTTTTTGCCCTGGAAAGATCCTCGGACTGACACAGAACACAGTCACAGATGCCCTGGGGACATCATACACTGTGATGCTAAATACCTGCTTTTGTCTATGTACAGGATGTTCTTCAAGGATGACATGAAGGGTGAGAAGCACTTAGCATGGGGCCAGGCAGCCCTGCGAACATCTCTACCACTTAACCTTGAGCAAACTGCTTCACACCCAGGAGCCTCAGTGTTCGCATCTGCAAAACAGGAATAACACCAACCTTATAGGACCTTATACAATGGTTTAGTGACTAAGAATGTATTCGGTTGGTTGGTGCAAAAGTAATTGCGATTTTGCTATTAACACTAGTGGTCAAAATACCAATTACCTTTGCAATAACATAATATGATATCAGACCGTGATAGTTGTGGTTATTGCAGAATTCCTGGGGTATCTGAGACATGAATAAAGTAAGCACCCAGCACTAAAACTCTCTTTTCTTAGTCTTTTCAGGCTGGTATGATATTCTGTTATCTAGAATATCATAAACTGGTGGCTTATAAACAATACAAATGTATTTCTTACAGTTCTGGAGGCTGGGAAGTCCAAAATCAGATGTTCATCCATCATGCAAACCCCACGTGGAAATTTCAGTGAGAAATGAAATGATGTAGTGTCTGCTGAGGCTATGTTTCAGGGCTCGTAGACCCCTGTCTTTTTACTAGGTCCTCACATGGTAGCAGGGACGAGGGAACTAGTTGGGGGTCCCTCTTATAGAAGCACTAATCCCATTAATTAGAGTTGTTCCCTTATGAGCTAATTACCTCCCAAAGGACTCCACCTCTTAATACCATCACAATGGAAATTAGGATTTTGACATATGAATTTGGGGGGGACTTAAACAGTCTGTAGCATCTCCGAAGAGGAAATAGCAATTCTGATACAAGTAGGAAAATGTCACTGGCAACACTCTTATGGTAATCAGGTATTAAAACCCTAATTGAATTATAATCCCTCTGTTAATTGCTGCTGCCACCAGTAGGTAATGATACAATTTATCCTCTTAGGGAGCCAGATTCCCCCTATAAGAAGGTTGAATTAATAATACAGCAAAATTCACTGTGTTGATTTTTAGAAAAAAATAATATTATCTGAGAGGTATTCAACCTAAGTCAGATGTTGCTCCAGGCACCAGCTATTTGGGAGAAAAAGGCCCACCTGAGCCCGAGGCAGGCCAGGACAAGCAGCTTTGGGGGTGCTAAGGAGTGAGAAGCCCCCATACACCAAGGCTCACGCCTCAGCAGGTCTCCTGAAATAAGAGGAGCAGGAGAAGGGAAGGGAGAACCCCCTGCTATTCAAGGAAGAGGGTGAGCTAGGCTGATGGATACTTGAATTACGGGAGAACAATGTGAAATTAGAAAAACCCATGAAAAGACCCAAAGGCTTATGAACCTCTTAGGGATTACAGAATGTTTTTGTTCACGTAGAAACAAATTGGGTAAAAAGTGCTAGTACCTGTATATCAGGAACCAGTAAGTATGCAGAGAGAGCTTCAGTAAAAGGCGAGTTTTAGAAACTGATGGACCCAGTCTTAGGAATCAGATACCTCCTTGTACATATGTACACATGTGTGCACATGTACAGACACACACGCTAGAGAGTGTCTAAAGGTGAATAGTTATATAGCTCTCCCTAGATCATATAAACTGTGTCTCACTTGGACTTGCCATTGCCTGAAGCAGATTTTGTAGAACATTCTTATCTTCAGCTGGTTATCCTGGCCTCCCAGTCAGCCCTGTATCTATACCCTGGAGCTCAAGAAAGATCCCTTCCAGGCACATCGGCTCACACTTGTAATCCAAGCACTTTAGGAGATGGAGGCAGGAGGATCACTTGATGCCAGGAGTTCAAGTGATGAGGCCATTTTGTAGAGATGGTGTCTCGCTATGTTGTCTAGGCTGGAGGATCACTTGAGGCCAGGAGCTTGAGGCTGCAGTGAGCTATGATTGTATCACTATACTCGAGCCTAGGTGACAGAGAGATCCTATCTCTAAAAACAAACAGAAAAGAATGATCCTTGAAGTCACACTCACTGCTGATAGCTAGAGGGGGAACCCCCAAGCCAAAGCAGGGGCTGCCTTTTGGGGTTGACCTGATGAATATCATCAAAATAGAGTGGCTTTCCACCCTCGTAACAGACAAGAGCAAACTCCACTGTGCTTGGGCTCAAATCCAGCTCAGATACTTCCTTGAGCAAGTTACCAATGTTTTGAAGATTTGGTGTTCTCATGCGTAAGCTGTTTTGTTGTGAGGATTCAATGAAGAAGGTGTGTACAGAAAGAGCTTAGTACAGGGCTTGGTACACAGTAAGTGCTCAATAAATGTTAGCTCTTATGTTTGGTCAGTGTGATCTGTCACTGAGTTGTGAGGACTGTTCTACATGAAAGCGTTTCCCAGTAGAGTCGTGTCTTCAGCCTCTCTCACATGCTGACCATTTGGTTTAAAATCTTTGATACATGAATGTTTTTTCCCCTTTTCTTTCTTTCTTTCTTTCTTTCTTTCTTTCTTTTTTTTTTTTTTTTTTTGGATAGATCAATTCTATACTCCCTGGCCTTCCTTGTACAGAGGCTTTTTCCTAAGAACTCAGTGCCAGGATTTTGAGTAGCACTGGATGTGCTGTGTCCAGAGTAATAATGGGGTCATTCATACAATTTCTGCCACTTTACAGGGATCAGAGAAGGCAAGCCACCTGCCCAAGATCACACAGCTTGTCAGAGCAAGACAATAGCATCCAGGTCTATGCACAGCAGAGCCCTTGCTTCTTTGGCTCTGCTGAAGCTCATGTATCTGTGGTGTAGGTTTGCTGTCTTCTGTGCCAATGTCAGGAGGACAGGCTGATCTCCTGGGGACAAGAACCCCTCAGATTCCAGGAGGAGCAGAGAAAGCAGAGATGGCCTGGAGGCCACAGGAGAGTCCCAAGGGCGAGGCCAGCAAGTGCTTTCTTCCCCCAGATGCTCGGAGTATCCTCTGAGTTGCCAAACGGACTTCCAAAGGTGTCGACTGCAGGTCCCAAACCAGAGAGCAGCTGGGAAGCAGGCTCTCAGGGAACTGGGGCCTCGCCATGTCAAGAGCAGGCCAGGACTCCTCAGCACAGAAGCTGGGAACCTTGGGTGTCCAGATCCGCCTGAAAATCTGCACTTGGGAAAGGCCATCCGGCTGGGGCACCTGTATGCTGCTGTGATGGGGGAGTCCTGCTGCTCTCCCCTCTCACAAGGTGGTGCCATCCGCCCTGTCACTGCTCCTCAGGACAAGTCTGACTGCTCTCCCTGTACCTCTGGCCATTGAGAATCCAGTTGTTCCATCGTGGTGGAAAATCATCAATGTTCAGAGGGACACCTTCCGACACTGGGGTTCTGGAGAGCCTGGTGCCACATGACAGGGAGCCATGTGGCAAGGGTAGGGAGGGACAGGAGTGGGAGACACATGTGTGGTTTGGGACAAAATATGGCCTGAGGCTCACGTATTATAAAAACCTCTTTGTTCTGCCTGTCTCTTTGAACTGTGGCCAGTTTCACATGGGAAGCAACGGAGAGGTACAGAGAGATGGCCAGTGAGGCCCAGGGCTCTGCGTTCCCATCCCCAACAATCACCAGCGTGTGGCCTTGCACGTGTCACTTCCTTCTGTAGACTCAACTTTGTGCAGTGACTTGCAGGGACTGGACAGGTGCCACCTCATTCTCCTCCTGACGCAATGGTCGCATGAGGCTGAGTGACGTGGGAGCCTACGGCAAAGCTTCCCACCTTGGAGATGTGGAGGAGAAGGCGGGCAGAACGCTGTTCATTCCATTTCTTTCCTTTTTTAATCTAATGGAGGGAAAGAGATTTATTAACTAACAAAGGGATGCCGTACAACTTGCCAACGATACTGTGGGGTGATGGCATTAGGTTCCACCTGTTCTTCTATTCTGGGGACAGGCCATGAGGACTGGCTGCTCTGGGAGACCCTCTGAGCTGAGAGAGAGGAAGAAATAGCAATGATAATAGCTGCCCCTATATGCTACTCTCTCTCTATATTTTATATATATATATGTGTGTGTGTGTGTGTGTGTGTGTGTGTGTATCTATATATATAATCACCCTTGGGACTCTCCTGTGGCCTCCAGGCCATCTGTGCTACCTATCATCTATCTATCAATCATCTATCTATTAATTATATATTATATATACTATAGTATATATTATATATTTTAATTTAATTTAATATTATAATTATATATACACACATATATATAAACTAGCTACTGAGTGCTCACTCTGTGTCCAGGGCTGCAGTATGTGCTTATATCAGGTTCTCAGGCACTCAGCACAGCATTGTGAGAAAGATGCTTTTGCTGCCCCTGTGAAACCAGCCTGGCCCACATGGAAAAATGTCATGGGCCAGATGAAGGCAAAGAGGCACAGAGAGGTTTAGAACCTTGACCTATATCACACAGCCAGTGAGCAGAGAACGGGGATTTGAATCCTGCAGTCTCTGCAGAACCCGCACATTTAACACCACACACAGTTCCGGCTTGCTGTGAATTTGGTTGTTCTTCCTGCCTAGGGTGGTCCATTTCTAAGCCTTTCCAGCTGGAATTCCAGATGGAATTCTGCAGCGCAAAGCTGCATGCTCCCTGTGCAGGTCCTTGTCAGAGCAGAGAAAGATGATTGAAGTTGTTGTCCATCTACATTTTTATCTTTGAAACGTTGCTGAAATCTATCCCTCTTCTACTGTCTCCAATTTCCTCAGTCCTTACGGTTGGTCTATGACTGTCTTATCATTGCAGTAGATGCAGGAGGAGTTGATATAAACACGTGTTCAGCCTGCTGGGAATTGCTGCAGTGGCTATTTTGTGTCTTAAACGGAAGTAATGAGGCATCTATTCCCTGTGTGCCATGGTGCCCATTGAGTGGGGGACATCTGTTTTGAGTTGTCTGTGTCTCCAGCATTAGAATGGAACCTGGCACACAATAAAGGCTCAATTAGTATTTGTGAATGAATGAAAATTAAGAAACAGAAGAGAGCCTTGTTCCTTCCTTGTGTCTCTTTTGTTGGA
This sequence comes from Saimiri boliviensis, assembly GCF_048565385.1. Lineage (NCBI taxonomy): Eukaryota > Metazoa > Chordata > Mammalia > Primates > Cebidae > Saimiri > Saimiri boliviensis. The sequence continues at coordinate 104,906,491 of NC_133460.1, forward strand.
ATCTCATTACTAGATTATTGTCCCAGAAACATGCTCTAAGGACAAGCATGTGCAGGCAGAATAGGAACTGGGCACGTAAATGGGTAGCTTGAACCTGGAAAGTCCAAGGGGGATGGAGATTTGTGGAGAAGTGGGAGCTGGGAGAGCAGCAGCCCACACTGAAGATCTAAGCTAGGGACCAGGAGAGCCAGCTGAGAGCTTTCTAGGCTGCAGCTGAACACTCTGACTGTGGGCCTCCAAGCCTCCAGGTCACCACCCTGTAGTGAGGTCAAAGCAGGTAGGAGTGCAGGTGCTGGGTCCAGTGGACATCGAGGTGCACAGGTGGCCAATGAATGTGGGGTTCCTGGGGGCAGAGGGAAGCCCTAGGATGCTGCAAAAGCCCAAGGCCAGCCAAAACCGGCTCTGGGAAGAAGAGGAGGCAGCCGCCATAGGTGAAGGCTCAGGAGAGCACTCAGAGGTGGTGACTGAAGGCCTGATTGCTTCTGCTTCCTCTGCCCAGGACCCCTGAATTCCAGAAAATAGAGGATGGAAGAGACTCTGGGAGGTGAGAGTTTCTGCAGTCTGAGACTTGCTGCGTGCGTCTCCTCTGTGTGCCTGCTGTGCAGCCAGCTTCCTCCTCTCCCTGCTCTCTGTGGGTACCCACAGAGGTGGCATGCCCTCCCAACCCCAGCACAACTGCCATCTCAATAGTCCCCCAAGGAAGAGGCTGAGATTCTACCTCGGGGCACCCTGAGGGGTCCACTTCACCTTCCTGACCACCCTGCCAGCCTGGACTCCCCAACCCCATTTCCAACCTCCACACACTCCCAGCCTAGAATGGGACTTCCTGGGAGCCTGACTAACAGGCTGGACAGGGAGGGCTTGGCTGCAACCTCAGGACGACCGCTTGGTATCCGCCTTGGGTGGGAGCCCATCTCTTGATGGTCAGGTGATCCTGTGTCCTCAGCAGTGACCTGAGCAGCTAGCTAGTCAGCAAACTAGGCCACTGCCAAGTGGCATCAAGATCCAAAGCACACCCACCCAGGGGCTTCAGGTTGTTAAATTACATTTAGCCTAAAACTGCCTCCTCACATATTTAAAGTTCAGCCTAAAGGTTTCTCTGTGCAGAGTGAACTGTTACCTAACGGAAGGTGTAAGCAGACTATAACCTGCTCTTTTGCCAATCACAGAGTTCAGCCGACTGCCACCATGTTCAAATAAGGCAAACACCGAGAGCTGTAAGGAATCGGCTGTTTCTGTGCCGCACTTTTCTTTTCTGGACATCATTTTCATATTTTTGTCCATAAGTCTTCTTCCACCACGGGGCTCTGCTGGAGCATCTGTGAATCTGCCGTGATTCTGGGGGCTGCCCGATTCGCAAATCATTCTTTGCTCAGTTAAACTCTGTTAAATCGAATTTGCCAGGTTTTTCTCTAAATCAGGTTAAGACATAACCTGTGTCTGACCCAGGATCAACTGTGGACTGTGGTGTGGTGGGCAGCAGGGGTGTGTTGTTTCCTTTCTCCCAGAGGCTGTGTCCTCCAAGTTGGGTTCTCAGGTTGCCTGCACACAGGTGCCCTGCCGTCCTCATTCATGTGATTATCGAGTCCCGGATACCACTCCAGAGCTGCTGAATGAGACTCTGGGGACCAGAACTGGGACTCTGTGATGAGCACTCATCCACACGGATCTCAGGCTCACCCAGTGCGGGAACTTCCGCCCCCTGTTTTGCCTGCTGGACACAGTGCAGAAGAGACAGTTTTACCAGGCTGTTCTTGGGGCATGCTCTATCTCAGAAAGGGGGATTTCGGGAAATGATGGCATTGCTTTATGTTTGGTTGGCATTTCACAGTCAGTGTGATGTGCATTCTGGTACCACTATCAACTCATCTAGTTAAACCCCAGCCCTAGGGACCTGCCTTGATTGATCCTTTTCCTGATTCTCTTTTTCTAATTCATCAGCAACCCCTCTGGCTCCTACCTGCAAAGTGGACTCCACACCTAACCACCCCCTTCAGCTCACTGTGGCTACTGCAGTCCACCCCTGTTGTCACCCTTGCTCACCTGAGCTGCTGGGATGCCTCCCTCCCATCAGCGCCACATTCGCTTCCCCCGAATCCACCTTCCACTCCAGCCCAAGGGTGCATGTGTGTGTTCCCTTTTTATTAAGGCAGTTTCCAGGGAACATTTTTCACTGACTTTAAGTGTATGGTGTTTGAATTGTGATTGTTGTATTTACCTAGCTAGCCACCAAGATGGAAGGCAGTTCTCATCCTCAAAGCTGCCTCTGCTCTTTTGCTCTCCATCCCTGGACCCAGGCAGCAGCCCTAGATTTGTTTTCCGCTATCTGATTTAGCGCCTTTTCTAGGATATGTGATGGTTAATAGTGAGTGTCAACTTGATTGGATTGAAGGATGCAAATTATTGGTCCTGGGTGTGTCTGTGAGGTGTTCCCAAACATAAATATATAATATATATTATATGTAAATATATATAATATATACTTATATATATTTATTATATATATTTTATATATAATTATATATTTTTACATGTATACATTTACATTATAGATAAATATGTTATATATGATAAATATATAATATATAATATGTAAATATATCCTATTATATATATTTATTATATAGAATATATTTATTATATGTTTATTATATATAATATATATGTATATATAATGTGTATATTTTATATATAATTATATATTTACATATATTTTATATATACATAGGAAATATATATATACATATATATATATTCTATTGGTTCTGTCCCCCTAAAGAACCCAGACTAATACATAACTGTGTAACCACTAGGACAGAAAGCACTTCCCTCATTGTCAAAGTTACCATTTGCTCCTTTGCTCTCCATCCCTGGCCCCAGGCAACCCTAGATCTGCTTTCTGCTGTCTGATTTTTGCTTTTGCTAGGATGTCATATAAATACAATCATACAAGATGTCGTCCTTGGGTTTGGATTTTTTTTTTTTCATATAAAATTCATCCACATTATTGTATATTTTCATCTGGGCTCTCTTTTTTACATTAAACTGTTACAAAACTGGCAGGTTCATAAGCCCACTGTGCAGCAGCAACGTGCCAATACTCAGATAGCATGGTTTGCAGCAGAGAAAGAGTTTAATCATTGCAAGGCTTCTGAACAAGGAAATGTGAGGAATTCTCAGCCTCAAATCTGTTTGCGGAGGGGTTCTAGGCAAGAGTTTTTGGGAGGATTGTGGAGGGTGAGGGGTTGGAAAATATGGGGTCATCAATTGGTCTGGTAAGGGAGTGAAATTATCAGGATGTGGAAACTGTGTCTTCCAAGAGTGGGCCCTTCAGAGCAGGGGGATGGATAGTGTTATTACTTTGCAGAATCTAAAGGAGAAACACTTAGATTTTACCATAGAACAAAGAGCTCTGTGATGAGGGCTACCTTATCTTGGAGTCATGAGCAAACTGGCTTAGTAATTTCTGCTGATTGTGTTGCTAGCCTAGTTGAATTTTACTTTTTTCCTTTAATTAATTTTATCTTTTATTATTATTATTATACTTTAAGTTCTAGGGTACACATGCAGAATGTGCAGGTTTGTTATATAGATACACATGTGCCATGGTGGTTTGCTGCACCCATCAACCCCTCATCTACATTAGGTATTTCTCCTAATGCTATCCCTCCCCTAGTCCCCACCCCCAAACAGGCCCTGGTGTGTGATGTTCCCCTCCCTGTGTCCATGTGTTCTCATTGTTCGATTCCCACTTATGAGTTAGAACATGCGGTATTTGTTTTTTTGTTCTTGTGTTAGTTTGCTAAGAATAATGATTTCCAGCTTCATGCATGTCCCTGCAAAGGACATGAACTCATCCTTTTTTATGGCTGCATAGTATTCCATGGTGTATATGTGCCACATTTTCTTTATTCAGTCTGTCATTGTTGGGCATTTCAGTTGGTTCCAAGTCTTTGTAATTGTGAACAGTGCTGCATAAACATTTTTGTGCATGTGTCTTTATAGTAGAATGATTTATAATCCTTTGGGTATATACCCAGTAATGGGATTGCTGGGTCAAATGATATTTCTAATTCTAGATCCTTGAGGAGTCACCACACTATCTTCCACAATGGTTGAACTAATTTACACTCCCACAAACAATGTAAAAGTCTTTTAATCAATTTTATAAAGTTTTTGGGGGGACAATTTCAAAACTAGCTGAGCAATTTCCGACCACCCTCATGTGCCTCTCCTGCCTGGAAAGCTCTCCCTCACCTAGTTCTTTCTCCTCCTTCAGGCCTGAGCCTTGATGCTACCTCCCGAGTGCTGCCTTCACTGTGCTGGCACCGCCTCTCCCCCAACACACACAATTATATTTCATTGTATTTTCCTAAGTTCCTTCCTGTCACGTTATATTGTTCATATTATGGGTCGAATTGTCCCTGCCCCCAAAATTTGTATGTTGAAGTCCTAACCTTCAGCACCTCAGAATGTGACCTTATTTAGAGACAAGGCCTTTACAGCGGTAATCAAGTGAACATGAGGTCGTTAGGGTAGGCCCTCACCCACTATGACTGACATCCTTATTCAGAAGAGAATGTTTAGACATAGATCTACACAGAAGGATGGTGAAGATGGCCATCTACAAGCCAAGGAGTGAGGCCTAGGACAGATTCATTCTCCCCACAGCCCTCAGAAGGAATCAGCCCTGCGGACACTTTGATTTTGAACTTTCAGCTCCAGAATGGTGAGACAATACTTTTCTGTTGTTGAAACCACCCGGTTTGTGGCTCTTTGTTACAGCAGCCCTACTGTACTAATGCGTACATATTTTTTCCTTTCTGCCCTCTCCAGAGTACAGGCTTCATGGAAGCAGGGATCCTCTCTGTCTCATTCACAGCCCTGTCCCCAGTATTAATGTTACTGCATTAATGAATGGGAACATCCTGTTATTTTGTTGTTGCCATTATCCCTGTAAGGACGGCTCACCAAGTTGAGGTTCCTTACCCAAGCTGATGGCTAAAAGAGAGAGAACTCTTGATTCTTAGGGCCTATCATTCGAATTATGCCAGAGCTCCCTGAGGGCCTTCTTATATTAGATAAAATCTGGAAACAAATTCTACTGTCTTTTCCTTCTTATAGGAGACAGAAGGCTTGTTCTTCTAAAAGTGTTTCAGGAAGTTCAAAGCTATCTCCTTTGGACTGTGGGAAGAGAAGCAAAAACAACAACAACAAAAAATCAACCGAACTGCAGATATCTTGAGGGACATTATTTCCAGTAAACAAAGCAAATCAACAAACTAAACAAAAACCTTCTTTTTTTTTTCCTTTTAACCTAAGTATTGGCAATCATACTCATTTATAAAGCACACACCCCAATCCAATCTCATATGATATAATTTATTCCAATGTGACTTACAAAGATCTTTCAAGAAGCTAACAATTGCATACTTAGAGCTATAGGCCCATTGATTAAAACACACCTGCAAACTAAGAGGTATTTGCCAGAATGGCCAGAAAAAGGAAGCCATGATAGCTTTTAAACCAATCTCAGTAAAGCTATGAGAGACCAAATGCATGCAGAGGAGTGTCTGGGGATGGAGGGTAAGCCACGGATAGTAAATATATTACTTCTTCGAGTGGCCAGATACCTTGTAGCAGGTTTGCAATATGATAGCCCACTCAATGAAATTGTTTCTTTTTCCCCCAAGGGGCCTAAATAGTATAGCTGTTACTTTAATTTGAAATGAGTTGAGTTTGGGGAATGATAGGCAGCATATTTAATGTATAGCTGATCACTGGTGCGTTCTTACTCTGGCTGTGTTCTCTCTTATGGTTTTGTCTTGGTCTCTATGTCCTTGGAGTGTCTTTTCTGTGTCTCTGTACATCACTGTATGTCTATGACTTCTCTGCTCATTCTTCTGCCAGCCCCTCTCTGCCTCTCTGTGTGTCTCTTGCTCCTCCTTCTCTGTGGACCTGTCATATTATCAGCTTGCCTGTTTGGCTGCAGTAGAACTTCATCAGCCTCCCCTGCAGGAGAGCAGAAGTCCTTTGTGGAACAAAATAGCATTCAGGACAGAGAAAATCTCTTTAAGAGTGCAAATACTGTCTCATTATCCTGAGACTGAAGGGAGAAACCTCTCAAGCTTTGTCATTTCAGTAAGAAAGAAAGACCTTTGAAATCTTTACAATTATCGGCACACTCATGTCTCCTTGTCCCCCACACCAGCTAAAAGATGGGTAAATAGTGCTGAATGCTCATTGGCTGGTCTATCGAGGGCAGGATCATTTATTGAGATATTAATTCAGGTTCCATCTTTGCTGCTGAAAGAGAATCAAAAAGAATGAGAGGCTTTGCTGTCCTGTGCTCTGGGTCTCTCCCTCTCCCAGGCCCTCAGCTGGGCAAGGAAGTAGGGAGGGCCTATTATACTATATGCACATATACGTGCTTTTACACACACACGCACGTATGTGTATGTATGTATATACATATATAAATACATAAGCTTAATCTCTTCTCTTGGTTGAAAAAGTGTAGCTGAGTGGGTGAGAGTAACAGCACTAGAATTATTCAAATCTTAGCTCAAACACAGCTTCATACCCACAGATTTATATTCCAGCTGTACTATGTGACCTTGGGTGAGTTACCTAAATTCTCGTACCCTCACTTTGTTCATCTGTAACATGGTGATAATGAGGAAGTTACTATGAAAATTAAATAAATCAATTCATATAAAATATCTAGAAAAAGTGCTTGATCCCTCACAAATATCTGAGAAACTGGCTCCTATTTTCACTATTACTTACTGACTAATCGTGGAGAAGGAAACTGTTAGTGATTACCCACCATAAAGCTTTGAACTGGATGACTTCTAAAGTTCTATACTTCTCTAAATATTATGGACACAGATCTCTCATAAGGCCTTATTTTCTTCTCTACTTTTGACTAACAATGGGTAAAGGCCCCGATTAGAAATTGGACTGATAATTCAGTGTCTTAACACTTTAAAGAGAAAAACTGAGGGCTCACAGAAGATAGACCAGTGATCTGAGTCATTTGGCAAAGAGCATATACAGCAGGGTTGGGGTTAGGTATACTGTAGCATTATTAGCACAGTTCGCAAACTCTTCTTCCTTTGGGACAGTGGGGGCCCCAGAAGGAAATACAATTTACCTCCAAGAGTGAGTAAGTAGACAAATAAACAAGGGAAAAAAAAGTGAAGACATTGAAACAAAAAAAAAATGGCCTATCTGACTTGTAAAATAATTTGCTGGAGGGTGGCTGATGCCTTTATGAAACCTTACACTTGCATGAACTGAAGGTTGCTGTTGGGAGGAGCATGTTCATCTTCTGACTGCTCGGGAGAGATAAGGGGCAAGGGCTTCAAATCAGCCTAGAGTTTAAGACTGAGCTATTTTAAACAGTGGGTGGAAAGAGTGGTAGCTGTCTTGAATATGCAGAATGTCTTGACTGATCACTATCTGCAGGGCAGACTTTCAATCCTTTTAATCCCTTTGAGATGGACTCCACAAGCACTACTGTGTAGTGGATCCAAGATGGTTCTGTGATCCTAGAGAAGCTTCATCTGTAAAACAGCAGCAGTATCTGCCCTACCTAACTCACAGGGTGGCTGTCAGATTCATAGAAGACAACAAGTGAATGCTTGGGGACCTGAACATTTGTAATGGCACAAATGGGAAAATGCTTCCCATTCTCTTTCTTTTTCTTTCTCACTCATGTATGCCCCCATATCTGCAGTCAGGCATTTGTGGCATGAATAGCTTGGTTAGGAGTAGAGTGGGTAGTCATGAGCAGGGTGTGGAAGTTAAAATAGCACCTTTGCCAATTCCAGCCAAGCCTATGGCTGATAGCCAGGCCTGGTCTCTTCCACTTGACACTGGTCTGCTGGTGAGAGTCACAAGACCCCCCTGCTTTGTAAACATCATCCAAAATTATTCCATCAGTTGAAATCACCATCTGGTGGGGTCTTCTCTCATGGGAACTTCTGCTCAGAGAGGGAATTGCTGTGAGTCAGCAGAAATGACTAACAGAGATTCCAGAGAGAAGACACTGCCAGTTCATGGCCTTTTAAGTAAATAAATACATCAGTTAAAAGGCTCTTGTCTGCTCTCCATGGCTTTCAGAACAACTTCTCTCAGTTGTCTGACATTAAGAGTAATAGAACACTTGGGAGAAGTATCAACATAATTAACAAACTTAGACATAATGATCCCTTATACTTTTAATAAAACGTAACCAAGAAATGTCTACCACTTTATAAGTTCACATTGGAAACACACCTGATATAAATAATGAGTCAGAACAGTGGTTTCACTATTAAAAGTCAGCAGGTTTTACTATTAAAAGTCAGCAAAGGAAACATGAAAACTTACAGGCTGAAAGAATAGCAAAAGACGATCACTATAGATTTTAAGCATTATTAGTCCTCAAAGCATCTGACTGGCTGATGATGAAGATGAATTTATTCTAATTGTCCTTGATAATCTCATGCTTTTTAAATCTCATGGCAAGATCAACTTGGGAGCCGTAGTCCTCAACAATAGGCATAGCAGAATGATGGCTGGTAAGTGCAGAGCCCTAATCCATTACCGAATCTGTTAGTCTACATGGATACATGTGGGATGATGACTACTGAAGCCACTATTTAGCCTTGTATCTGGGAATTCCTTGCCATCTGTAAACCCTAACCCCTCCCTTCAGGCAGTTTTTTAACCTAAGCTGGTTACCTATTTTTGTTTGCTGTCCTACATCCCTGGCCCCTTGAAAGAATTCAACTGTTCTTTGAGAACATTCAGTCTTCCCCTGCCCAAGTGATCAATGTGACCTCACCTTAGCTTCAGAGATGAGCATGTGACTGCTTGGCCAATGAGAATATCACATCTCTCTAACCATAGTGATTGGTTCAGGAATGAACATGTGACCCACAGCTGACCAATCAGAGCTACTGCTACTCAATTCAATGGTTTCCATGGGAACCATTGAAAAAGAGGAACTCTCTTTTGGCTAGGGTTGCTATGAGGGTGGAATGGGGAACCTGGACAGCTGCAGCCATCTTACTTCAGACGGTGGGCATCTGCTTCTGGGTGAATCCCAGGCAGAGGAATCAGAGGCAAAACATGGAGGGAGTGAACTGGCATCACTTGGGTTCTGAACCCACCATGCCAGAAACCAGCCCTGCCCTAGGCTTTTCAGGTACTCGAGCCAATCCATTTTCTTTTCCTCTTCAACAACGTTTGGTTAGTTTGCATCTCCCATGACTGAACAGAATGGACATTGTTCTCAGCAAGGGACAGTAACCATGAGTCCAGGTCCTAAACGGAGGTGGGGCCCACTTCCTCCCTTCTCACTGGTTTCCTTCCTCCTGAGTGGGATCTATCTGAGCCTGGCATTTCCTTCTCGGCAGTTTCATTTGCTCCTGGCCAGTTCCCTTGCTCACCATCAGCCCTCGGGCCAGCTCTGACACTCAGTTTGTCCAGCTAATGTTAGGAACCTGTAAAGTGGAACTCTATAGTACTCAACTTTCTTTCTCATTAGCACGCTGTTTTCCTGTCCTGGGTGATGCAGGCTGAATGCAAAGCAGCAAGATGTGCTGGCTTGAAATCCACAGCCTTCCTTCATCAGCCTGAGTGTTTGCGTACACACAGCTGGGCTGCAATGTCAGTTTCTGTCTGATGGCTCAGAGCCACAGTTTTACCCTGTTATTGATGTCCATTATGTCATTTTAGAAAATGTAGGGATGTGACTGTCCAACTTATCCAAATATCTGTATATAAATAAATGTACATTTAACTCCATCGTAATTTGATGTGATCTGAGGGAAGAGTTAGGTCTTTGTGTTTTCCAATGGAAATAAGAAGAAAGTAGGTTAATACATCATCAGTATCACAAGCTATAATTAAACACATCAAATATCATTTGTAAATTATTTTTGCAATTACAATGTCAGTTTTCCATGAAGAATTGTAGCAACTGCCTTCTCTCTCAAATAACATATTCACCTGCAGGGAGATGGAGAGTTTCTAAGATCCTAGCTTATGTTTCTGAAAATAGAAGTACCACAATTTAGTGGGCAACGAAGTTACTAAGCTTGGTGTGCCCTTGAAGGCCACGTCTGCACTGTGTACGATGATGTGGAGGCTTTGGGCACCCATCAGCAAGTTTTATGTTAATAATTTTTTTCTCTTCTATCAGCTGCTAAGACCAAAAATGTTTGTCATCTGAATTTGACCAAGTAATTGTCTTGCCTGTCAGCTCCATTTTGTCCTCTGAAGAAAGCAGTTGTGTCATGAAATGAAAAGCTGAGGTCTAGCTCCAGCAGACCAGAATTGGCATTCTAGGAAAAAGTAAGACCCCAAAGATAACTTTTTACCGTGATTTCATAGGGAAATAGGACATCAGATTTTTTTTTTTTAATGGAACAAGAAAGCAATGCTTATGAGTAGCAGATTTGAGTCTAGTACTACCAAAGAGACTGTAGAGACTTGTGGAGGCGTGTGATGGTGTTTCTGAACAATGTTTTAAATTGTGTATGTTTTGTAATAGAGAGAAAGGGAGGGGAGAGAAAGGAAAGAAGAAGCGGAGAAGAAGGAAGGAGGAATGGAGGAAAAATTTTTTTTTAATCTGAGAAATAATGAGAGCAAAAAAGAAACAGAAACCCAGAGATTCAGAATCCTACTGCAGTATTATTGGCTAGTGTCACGCATGCTGCCAGCGCAAAGAGACCACCAGGCAGGCTTTGTGTGGGCAACAAGGCCATTTATTTTGTGCTTGGGTGGAAGCAGGCCAAGTCCGAGAAAGGAGTTAGGCAAAGTGGGTAGGAGAGGGGATTGGTTATATAGGTTGGAGCAAATGATCAGCTAAAGGTGGTAATCTATCTTAGGGATGAGGAGGACATCATGGGATGCATGACATCAAGGGTAGGGGTCGCTAATCTATCTTAGGGAAAGGAAGGGTGTCATGGGATGCATGATCACAAGGTAGGGGTCATTTACTACAAACAGGAATGATCATAAGGGTGGGGAGTATAGGTTGCAGTCAGAGGGGAGGGTGCAGTAGATTACATAGTTACAGGGGTGGGGGTCTTGAGAGACCACTGTCCCAGGGGATATTTTTGCAAGGCTGAACAGGAATAATGGATGCAGGTTGCAGAGCAATTATTTGAGGCAGGAACAAGTTGTTTTACTTCTTTCTGTGGCCAGCTGGTTACTTGTGATTGCTTCAGACTTTCTGATTTCTGGAGACCATCCAGAGGTGTATGCGCAGGTCACCAAGGCTAAAATGGTCAGGCCTGGACTTGGAGGCCTAACAGCTAGAGAAAAGGACACTTGGGATTTGGCAGGTCTTTGGGAGTGGCTGCTGAGTTTGGGCATAGTATAATGCATCAAGAGCTATCATGTGCAGAGCTGAGTAGGCTTATTTCTTGCATGGCAGAAGGAAGGGTTAGAACCAATGAGTAGGAAAGAGGCTTTGGTTCAGTTTTAAGAACTTTCTTAATAGAGAAATGGGCTTGCCAGTGAGTAGTGAGTTCCTTGTCTGGAGACTTTCCAGCAGAGACCAAACACATATAGGATATGTTGAAAAAGGAATTTAATCATTGAGGAAAATGTTAGACTAACTACTTAGATTCTCTGTTTCACATTTGACTCTTGGAAATTAAGCAGTCATCTTAATAGAATACCTAAAAGAATCTTGAGCTATTGGTAACAAATGACCCTTAGACTCATGCGGAGTTCAGAAAAGGAAAAAACTATGGCAGCAACAACAAAGCACAAACCAAGTTAACACTTTGCAGGAATGAGGCATTTACTTCCCTCCAAAATATCCACAGGGAACAACAGTAGGTAAAAGTTAAATCACAAGCATTTCCCCTCATTATCTAGGAAATAACTTGAGTCGCCCTTCTAATTTGCGTCTGTAAGCAGCCCTGTGATGTCAGTTCTGGATAACTCTCAGAACCTAGTAAGATGATTATAAAAGATGCCCAATCCCATGGTCATTGTTGGCCAGAACACTGCCACCCACACAACGACATGAGTAAGAGGCACTGCAGAAGCCACTTAAACTGCAAGACATACCGCATAATAACACTCAGAGCTATTGTGTGGTTCTGCAATTCAGTGAGCTTCAGCATATTCTGAGAATGAACAAGCATCTGTCTTATGGTTAGAGTTGCGTTGGCACCTAACTTTCCACGTAAAGAGCCTTCTGTGCAGGAGGGATGATTACATTTAAAATAAAGGCTTATGTTTGCATTGACCACATTTTTATGAAGCTAAGCAAAGTCTAAGCTACTGCTTACAAGTTCTGATGAAAAGCATTTTCTCCTCCCACCTGTTCTGGGGACAAGATATGCTATGAACATGTTGACGGCCACTTTCTTCAGGCTGTGCTAGGTAGCTATTTGTAAAATCATAGTTGCAGAATGCTAGGTCACTTTTTAATGTGCTTACTAAAGCCAGGGAAATAATTTGGCATAACTCCCCAAGCATAACAGAGAAAACCAAGGCGTCATCCAAGTAAGAGTCTCAATTTCACATTTCTCTACTTTCTTCTGGGAGCTTGTCAATATTTGCTATGTGTTTTCTCACTCTTTTACTTGGAAATCACTATAGGTATGGGTTGGGGAAGTGAGGATGAAGATGCTTTCAAAAAGTTCCTAGGGGTTGAAAAAGAGATAGGCACATCAAGTCCCTGGAAGGAATTAATCAAGTATTAATTATTTTCATGTGTCCTGGGTGAGAAGGTTTTCTTCTCTCATCCAAGCAAGCCCAGCCTTTGGCTTTTCCAAGGCAGAGGCTGTCCGCTGGCCTCTAAGAACGTTTTGTAAACATCTAGCTAGTTAGCTGTTAAGCACAGTAAGTGAAAAGTATACATGAGTGACTTCATATTCAGAGAGTTTGACAGGGATAAAATCAGTTGCTAATTGAGCAGAGGAGTTTGGAAAAGAGACAAAAATATACCTAAGGATTTAGGTTTTGAGTTTCCGTTTTTATGGCCTAATTTTTCTTTTAGTTGTATAGACTATACTTTCTTGGCCTGTATAGTACTTTTTAACTGGGTGCTGAATACTGTAAATTCTACTTTGTTGAGTATTTGGATTTTGCTGCCTTCCATTAAAGAGATTTGGACTTTGCTTTGGCAGAAAGTTGTTAGTTGAGCATCAAATTGTTTTTTCTTTTCTTTTCTTTCTTTTTGGAGGCTTGTTTTTAAGTTTTATTAGAGTGGTCCTAAGGGCTAATACAATGGCATGGCTCTCATGAAGTCTCTAATAAATGCTCTGGGATTTTAACCAGGTCTCTCTACTCTGGCTGGTTGGACCTAAACTGTCTTGCAACCCTGAATGAGCTCTGGGAATTGTGCAGCTCACAGCTTACAGATAGCAGTTCTTTGACCAGTTCTATGGAGTTTTACTCTGAAAATACACAGCCCAGTTTTCAGCCAGAAACCCGTAGAGACACCCATGCAGATTTCTGGAGTTTTCTTTGTACAGTTCTTTCCTCTCTGGTATTCTACCTTGCAAAGCTGCCTCAGTCACTCTAAACTATGATCTCTGTCTCATCAGCTCACAAAAACTGCTGTGTTCTCCTTGGCATCTCTCTGGGCACTGAGGCCTGGAAAGTGCCTCCAGGCAGAAATCTGGGGTGGTTGTGGGGTACACCTTGTTTTTTATCTTCTCTCAGGGATTATGGTCTTATGCTACCTGTTGTCCAATGCCTGAAAGTAGTTTTATATATTCTATTTAGTTTTCCAGTAATTTATGGTAGGGAAATAAATTAGCTTCCAATTACTATGTCATGGCCAGAAATGGAAGTTCTTAGCTTCCTAGTCTTTGCATGCACATGTTGCACTGTTTCTGCTGCTAACAGTTCATCAGATATTTACACTGTTGAATAGAAAACAGAACCTGGAGATTGGGGTTGGAGAGGAGACTGTAACTTAGCAGCAAGACATTCATAAAAATAAGTCCACTATGGGGAAGAATAATAGAGGCGTGTAGTCTGGGTATGTCCTGTCTTTCCCTGTCTAGGACTCTCACCCTGATGACACTCTAAGCTAGGCATAAACACTTCTTCCCCTTCCCCTTATCAATACTGACTCACCCTTGACCCAGATGTACTTTTGATGTGTTGTTTTGAAGCATTCTTTATTCTTTTTTATTTTAAACTTTTAAGTTCAGGCTACACGTGCAGGTTTGCTATATAGGTAAACTTGTGTCATGGGGGTTTGTTGTACAGACTGTTTCATCACCCAGGTATTAAGCCTAGTACCCATTAGTTATTTTTCCTAACCCTCTCCTTCCTCTTTTTTTTGAGGGATGACAGCAGTTGCTAATCTTGATGTAGTAAATGAACATGGACTATGTATTTTCCTCCAAAGATCCTGGGTATGTATTAGCCTAGACATGCTGCACATGAATAAATGATGTCTTTGTTGAGCAGGAAAGGACAATGAAAGTGACTTGTGTTAGATGGGGCTTTTCAAATTATACCAAGCAAGCAATTGTCTATGGCTAGTGGACATCCTCTACCCTAGCTGCATTGCTCTCCTTAGCTAACTCCTTCCCCAGTCCCCCAGTCAGAAAGATCTTACTTGTCCTCCCCAGTCAGAAAGATCCTACTTGTCCTTTCCATCACTTTTTCAGCCTTTGAGCTCAGCTCCAGCCTATCTCCCCTACAGCCTTGTTCTATCGTGTGTGCCAGGATGCTTACTTGGATGCATGGTTTCCTGCCAGCATGTATTTTGTTCTTGGAGCTTATTCCTAATCAAGTGAGTGGGCCACTGAAGTGTCATTCTCTCTTCTGTAAGCTGGGGCAGGAACTTGAAAATTGTTTGGAGGAGGAGAATAAAGGGAAGTTTGCTGAAAGGATTAAAACAAGCCTGAGGAAATGTCACAAAGGGGTAAAAATGATAAATATTAATTACGGTCAAATGGAATTGTGTAATGAATGACTATTAGTTGTTTGCAGTTTTAGCTGCAAATGCTGGAATCCTTTGATCTTTTTGAGGAAGGTAAATCCTGGTTCCATCTCTGGGTTGTATTTGCAATTCTCAAGGCTGGCTGAAAAACGTGATAGCATCTTCACATTGAGAAAGCTTGCCAAAGCTTTTCGCTGTACATGGGGATAATGCCTGTTGTTTCACAAGATCTGATACTCAGCTAATATGGTCCATGGATATAACTGCCCTGAGTTTAACACCACAGAAGAAACAGAAAAGATCCCAGAATTTTGCTTAATATTTTGTATTCCACCCAGAAAGAAACCATATGAAGATAAAATTTGTAGCAGTTAATTTGATTTTAGCAATTTTGACTTTCAGAATTTTGATTTAATAAGCCTCATAGGGTCCACCCAAATGCTATATCTACATGTTTTCTCTTGACTAAAGACATCATAGAAATACCAGGAAAATGTCTGAACCTTCACTCTTGAAGGAAAACTAGATGCAGGTTAACCGGCTATGAAGGCCTGTGTCATTCTGACTTCCAACTCCCAGATTTTCCATCCTAAGAAGTTGGTTAAAATGCATCTGCACACATTTACACACATGTCACACACCACCACCACCAATTGCAACAACAACAACAACAACAACAACAACAACAACAACAAATTCTCAACTTTTGTGGCTAAAGGAATAGTTTGGTCTTGCTGGACTCTTCCTTTTCCCCAGAACAATGGAGACACCTGTATGCCCCTAATCCATCATCACCCATCCCCACCGCCCCTGTGAAATGTCCACTTTGTTTCTTGGGGCCCTTGTGACTGAGGGTTGGGATGTTGCCTCTGCAGTTGCTCTACTGCTCAAAGTATATCCTCTAACACCATGAGTTTTCAGTTACTTTATTTCTTTGAAAGATATTGCCCTGTTCTAATATGCCCTGCAGGATGCTAGCTGCTTGCTGGAAGGGGCTGGCTGAGGCTGCTACTGCTGTCTGCTTTTCCAGCATGACTCATTTGCATCTGTCTTTCTTTGGCAGTTATATTCTTACTCTAGGCTGTTTCAATGGGAGAAGAATTTATTAAATCAACTTTATTGAAGTGTAATTTATACCAATGAAATGCACGGATTTTAAGTGTACAGTTTGATGACTCTTGACAAATATATACAGCTGTCTAACTGCCACTCCAACACAGAACATTTTTTCTCTTCAGGAAGTCAGTTACATTCCTTCAGAATTAATCTGTATCCCACAGACAAACAACTGATCCAATTTCTATCACCATCGATAAGTTTTGCAGGTTCTAGAGTTTCATATAAATGCAATTAATGGTATACATTCTTTTACGTGTGACTTCTTTTGTTCAACATGTCTATTAGGATGATTTTGGTTGTTGTGTATATCATCAGTTATTTTATTGCTGTTACTTTTTATGGTGAGTGTATTCCATTGTATGAATATATAAACATTTCTCCTTCACCTGTTTGTGGACATTGAGTTTCTAGGTTTTGGCTACTATAAATGAAGCTGCTATGAATGCTTGTTTTTAAGATTTTTGTTCAAGTACGTTTTTATTTCTCTTTGGAAAATAGAGTAGAATTTTTGGTCAAAGGATAAGAATAGGGTTGGCCTTATAAAAAGGAAAGAACTTCCAAACAGTTTGCAAACTGTACCATTTCCCATTCCTACCAGCAATGTATGAGAATTCAAGTTGCTGCACATCCTCAGCAACACTTTGTCTTGACAGTCTTTTTAAATTTTAGCTCTCCTAGTGGGTATATCATTGTGTTGTTAATTTGTACTTCCCTGATGACCAATTATATTGAGCATATTCTCATGTGTCTATTGGCCATTCTTCTGTGTGTGGGTGTTTTCAGTATTTTACCAATTTTTAGCCATGTTGTTTCTTTTCTTATTATTGAGTTGTAGGAGTTCTCTACATATTTTGGTTACATGTCCTATTTCGTATAGCTTTATTTCAAATACTGGTTCCCAGTCTGTCATTTGTCTTTTCATTTTCTTAACAATATCCTTTTAAAAATAGGAGATTTTAATTTTGTTAAAGTGTAGCTTTTCATTTTTTGTCCTTTATGGTGTTTTTTGTGTTTTGCCCAAAAAATTGTCTTTTCTAAGGTACTCTTTATTCTGTCTTGTTTTCCCTTAGAAGTTTTGGTTTTTGCTTTTGCATTTAAATATATGGTTTAAGTTACTTTGTGTATAAATAAAAGTATTATATATTGTGTGTTTATGATATAGGAGAAGGGATAAAAAAACAATAATTCTGATTAGGGTATAATAATAGACAGTTCTTAGATTATACCTGAAGTAGTGTAATGTTGGGTATCCTTTGATGAGTTGAAGACACATATTATATGTCTTAGAGCAATCACCTTAGAAAAGAGATAAAGATAATAAGCTAATAGAGGAGGTAAAATGAAATACTAAAAATAATCCAAAAGTGAGCAGATAAAAAGACAGAAAACAAAAACAAGATGGTATATTTAAACCCAATCATGTCAATAATTGCATTAAATATAAATGGCCTAAACATTCCAATTAAAAGGCAAAGATTGTCAGAATGGATAAAAATATATAACTCAACTATACGCTGTCTTCAAGAAATTCACTTTAAATATGAAGAAAGATAAATTAATACTTAGGTCTGTAAGATATATATGTAAGTATTAATCATAAGAAAGCTGAAGTGGTCATATTAAATAAACAATTGTTGAAGGAGTTAATTCATTAGAAAGACATATCAATCTTAAATATGCATGCACCTAATAACAAATCTAAAACACATTAAGCAAATGCTAGTAGAACTGAATGGAGAAATAGAGTTACAACTATAACTGGAGATTTTAACATTCCTCTTTCAATAATTTATAGACCAAATTAACCAAAACCAAAATTAGGTATGCACATTGGATATAGGAGATTTGAATAAAATCATCAATCAACTGACTCAATTGACATTTATGAAACACTCAACCCAACAATAACATAATACATATCCTTTTTAAGTGTACATGAGACATATGCCAAGATAGACTATATGCTGGGCCATAAAATAAGTCTTAGTAAGTCTAAAAAAAATCATAGAATATGTTCTCTGACCAAAATAGAATGAACTTAGGAATTGCTAACAAAAGTATATCTGAACATTTTTCAAGTATTTGCAAATTCAACACACATCTACATAACCTATGAGTCACAGAAGAAATCATGAGAAAAATTAGAAACACCTTAAAATGAATGAAAATAAAAACACAACATATCAAAAATTTTAGCAGAAAGCTGAAGCAATATTTAGAGGAAGATTTATAGTTTTAAATATTTATATTTGAAAAGAAGAAAGATATAAAATCAATGATTTGTTTTCAATTTAAGATAGAAAACCAAGAATGAAAAATAAGTAGAAGAAATGTAATGATAAGGATAAGACACTATCTTATTAGTAAGATTTTGAGTAATTTTCAAAGGTTCATCTGTGTCCATAAGGCCTTGCACATATTAGGTGCCTCGTAAGTATTTTTTTTTCAGTTGGAGTAAAGCCTTCTACTTTCTAATATAGGGTTAAAAACCATCCTATATGGGTTAGGAGACAGAACCTAAGTTAAAGAGTATGGGTAGTCTGGAGTTTAAATATCAGCTCCCTCATTTAGTAATTGTGTGACCTTGGACAAGCCATTTAATTTCTCTGAGCTATAACAATAGCTACATTTATTGAGTGCTTATTCGTGCTATGTACTTTATATGTATTAACTCATTTAATTCTTACAGCAACTCCAGGAGGTAGATACATTTAACATTTTATTTTGAAAGGAAATAGTATCTAATATGGTTTAGAAGCCTCTCTAAGATCACAGAGCTAGGAGATAGTAGCATTGAGATTCAAAGACAGGCTCATCCGAGAGTAGTCTTATGTACTATTCCTAAAGATCCAGAAAACTTCAGTTTCTTCATCTGTAAAAATAAGGATATTAATGCAAGATTGATTGAAGGGGAGCAACAGGAATGGAGAACATACAATACGCAGGGTCTGGCTGTGCCAAGGGCACAGGGAGAGGGAATGGAATGCCCCCCAGGTGCTATTCAACAGAGCAGTTTCAAGATGCATTTCAGCACTAGGGCCTGCAGGGAGAGAGGTCAGGAACATACTATATTGCCCATTGATGGCATCTACTTTGTTGTGTCTGGCTTACAAGGCCCAGGCAGGCCATGTAAATGAGTGAAGTGGTAGGTAAGGTGTGCTGTGGCAATGAGTGATGAATCCTTTAAAGCATCAGCAGTCCCTTGCCTCAAACTCCCTGAGGCCACACTCAAATGTGCACCCAGCATCACCAGAACTTCTGAGTTCTCAAGAGATGCCTCTAATCGGGCTTTTAAGTAAAATCTCTTAATTCTTAGGTATTGACTCTTACTTAAACTTTTTAAGGAAACACCATAGGGGCTGAATAAAATATATTTGCTGGCTGGCTTTAGCCCATGATGGGCAGTCCATAGTCTTGCGTCTACATTTAGTGTGTTTTTAAAGGATATTCAATAACCAGAACAAAAGTGTTTTTCTTATCTTCTAAGTTCTTTTGAGTCATGATTCCAAAGCACTATATGGGCAGCAATAGATTGGGAGTAGTGCTTATGTTGGAATGAAAAAAGAAAACGTGTATGTGTGTGTGTGTGTGTGTGTGTGTGTGTGTGTGTACACAGAGAAAGAAAGGGAGAATGACTGTTTCTTAGAAGACTCCAAGGCAGCAGACAATGTGGTTAATCTTTTTTTTTTTTTTTTTTTTTTTTTTGAGACAGAGTTTCACTCTTGTTACCCAGGCTGGAGTGCAATGGCGCGATCTCGGCTCACCGCAACCTCCGCCTCCTGGGTTCAGACAATTCTCCTGCCTCAGCCTCCTGAGTAGCTGAGATTACAGGCATGCACCACTATGCCCAGCTAATTTTTTGTATTTTTAGTAGAGACGGGGTTTCACCATGTTGACCAGGATGGTCTCGATCTCTTGACCTCGTGATCCACCCGCCTTGGCCTCCCAAAGTGCTGGGATTACAGGCTTGAGCCACCACGCCTGGCACAATGTGGTTAATCTTATTACTGGGGAGAAAAAAAGACTTAGCATCTCTGAGAGGTACTCCTTTACTCCTTTGGATGGAGTCAACCTTGTCAGGTGAGTAAGGAAAGGTGATAGCAGTTTTCCTCTTACCTACAAGGGGAGAGCAGAGAACTTAGCAGATGAATGACAACCAACTAAAGAAGGCTCAGGGTAACATCCCAAATCCACAGTGAGTAATATTATGGGGTAATACTGTTGCTGTGAAGTATATGTCACTAATGGCCACCTGTATTTAAAGCAGGGGGGAGAGAGGTCTTTTTCTTTTCTTTAAAAGAAACACCAAAGAAGAAGGAAAGAAAGAACAGATTACATCTGGCTTCTTTAACTTTCATGTGCACTCAGATCCCCTGGAAAATCTCATTAAAATGCAGATTCTGAATCAGTGGCTGGAGGGCACAAGAGGGCCTGGGAATCTGCATTTTTACAAGCTCCCAGGTGATGCTGACACTACTGGGTCCAGGGCCACATTCTAAGTGACAAGAAACTAGCTGATGTATTAAAGTGAATACAGAAGTAATTGCGGTTTTTGCATTGTGGGAGTTTGCTGTTTGATATTGCAACACATTCTTAAATAAATGTGGTTAAGTTATACGTCTTTATTATGGGCCTTTCTCTCTTTATGTTTTTTTGCCAATGACTTACTACTTGCTGTTTATTTTAGACTATGGAAATGATGTTAGACAAAAAGCAGATTCGAGCAGTTTTCTTATTTGAGTTCAAAATGGGTTGTAAAGCAGCAGAGACAACTTGCAACAATGCATTTGGCCCAGGAACTGCTAACAAGCTTACGTACAGTAGTGGTTCAAGAAGTTTTGTGAAGGAGACAAGCGCCTTGAAGATAGGGTACACAGTGGTTTGCCATCGGAATTTGACAGTGACCAATTGAGAGCAGCCATCGAAGCTGATCCCCCTCACAACTACACAAGAAGTTGCCAAAGAAGTCAACATTGACCGTTCTATGGTCATTTGCCATTTGAAACAAATTGGAAAGGTGAAAAAGTTCCATAAGCGAGTGCCTCATGAGCTGAGCAAAAATAAAACAAAAATCATCGTTTTCAAGTGTCATCTTCTTTTATTCTGCACAACAACAATGAACGATTTCTCAATCGGATTGTTACATGTGGCAAAAAGTTCATATTATATGACAAATGGCAACGACCAGCTCAGTGGTTGGAATGAGAAAAAGCTCCAAAGCACTTCCTAAAGCCAAACTTGTACCAAAAAAAGGTCCTGGACACTGTGTGGTGGTCTGCTGCTGATCCGATCCACTACAGCTTTCTGAATCCAGGTGGAATCATTACATCTGGGAAGTATGCTCAGCAAATTCGTGAGATGCACTGAAAACTGCAATGCCTGCAGCCAGCATTGATCAATAGAAAGGGCCAATTCTTCTCCATGACAATGCCTGGCCACACATAGCATAACCAACGCTTCAAAAGTTGATGAATTGGACTATGAAATTTCTCCTCATCTGCTGTATTCACCGGACCTCTCACCAATCAGCTACCACTTTTTCATGAATCTCTACAACTTTTTGCAGGGAAAGCACTTCCACAAGCAGCAGGATGCAGAAAATGCTTTCTAAGAGTTTGTCAAATCTCGAAGCACAAACATTTACACTACAGCAATAAACAAACTTATTTCTCATTGGCAAATATGTGGTGCTTGTAATGGTTCCTATTTTGATTAATAAAAATGTGTTTGAGCCTAGTTACAATGATTTAAAATTCATGGTCTGAAACAGCAATTACTTTTGCACCAACCTAGTAAATTGTGAATTCTAGTGAAGGAAGAACCTTTAGAGATCATCAAGGATGTCCAAAGAGTTCCTTCCATTCTCGCTTCCCTTCCTCCCAGGAGCTCCTTGTTTTTGTGCTGATGCAAACCCCAAGCCTGTCTTGTTGAAACCTGGGACCTGCTTAGGCTCTTGTTTGTCTCTCACTCCCAGACCCAGTCCCTTCACACCGCAGCCCAAGTTTATCCCCTTGCCTTATTTGTCAGTTCTACTTCCATAGGGTCATTGCATCCACCCTTATCCTGCCCTGTCTTCCCTTGGCCCCTGCCTCTAACCTGGGTTTTGTGCTTCCTAAATGGCCTCTTTGCCGCCTGTATCCTCCCTATCCTGTTTATTCTATGCAGAGCTTCTGACATGCTCTTCCTGAGTGCTGCTCACTGCACTCTCTTGCTCAAGAGTAATCAATGCCCAGCTCCTCCTCCCCTATCTCTCCTACCTCTGCCTTGCACAAACCTGCACCCATCTTCTCCTCCCAAACCCCCTTGATGAACTCACTATCTTCGCCCAAGCTGTTGTTTTTTTCCCTCTAGAGCACACTCTACTCTCCTAACTGTCAAAATCGCACCTCAAGAACTAGCTCGATATTGATGAGAACTGAGAAACACATTTTGTACCCTTTTTTCATAGTTTTAAGTTTCTGCTGAATGTGCCTCAAGGCTATGCTGTTTTTTTCCTGTCAAACCATTGCCGGGAAATTTCTCTGTGACCTATTGTTGCTGCCAGCCCCAGGTGATGGGCAGGTATCTCCTGGGCACATTTTGATACCCAGAGGCATCCTGCTTAGAAAATTCATCCTTCCCTGGGCCTCTCCTTTCCACTTCCTCCCCAGAACACTTTTGTTTGATCACCCAGCAGGAGGTGATATGTATACTCCCTTCATAATTATAGCTGTTCTCCTTCTCTCCTCTAAAATAATAGTTTCCTCATTTCCATCCTGCTCTGAAACACAGAGCGAACAGCCCTCCATTCATCTTCCAAAATAGCAATACTTGTTTTGTTTTTTTTAAACTTGTCCTCCCCCACATCTTTCTCAGCCTACTCTATCTCTTTCTTTTCCTCCCATCTCTAAGTACAGCTAATAGACTTTCTTCAGTTTTTCTTCCAAATGTCTTCTGTCCCTACTTCTCAGAAGAGGAGCCACTGTGCCCCTCTGGAATGCCTCTTTATAAAGGAGCTTGTGTCACTTCCTTTCTTCCCTGTAGATAGTCATTAACTTCAGTGTTCACCCAACTTCTGATAACAACTTCTGACAATAACCTGAACTTCATCTGATATCTACTATGTGCCACATTCTCTGCAAGCATCTCTCATTTTGTTTTCATAACCTCATGAAAATTTACTATCCCCAGTGTACAGAAGGGAACACTGAAAACTCACTTGTCTAAGGTGTACAGGTAGAAGATGGCAGAGGTACAATTTAAATCCAAATCCAGGTTACTCTGATGTCAAAGCCAGCATTTGATGCCACTCTCCAAACCATGTCACCAATTACTCTGTCTATTCATTTTTCTTGGCTGCCATAACAAATTTCCACAAATTGGGCAACTTAGCACAGCAGAAACTTATTGTCTCAAAGTCTTGGAGGCCAGAAGTCCAAAGTCAAGGTGTCAGTAGGACTGGTTCTAAGGCACAATCTTCCCTATGCCCCTCTCCTAGCTTCTGGTAGCTGTCAGCAATCCTTGGTATTCCTTACCTTGTCTACTCACCACTCAAACCTCTAGCTCTGTCATCATATCATTCTCTTTTCCCTTAAATTCATCATTTCTTTTCCCTCAAATTCTCTTCTCTTATAAGGATATTGCTGATATGGTTTGGCAGTGTCCCCACCCAAATCTCATCTTGAATTGTAACTCCCATAATTGAGAGGGACCCAGTCAGAGATAATTGAATCATGAGAGTGGTTTCCCCCATACTGTTCTCGTGATAGTAAGTCTCACAAGATCTGATGGTTTTATAAGGCATTTCTCCGTTCACTTGGCTCTCTCATTCTCTCTTGCCTGCCACCATGTAAGACGTGACTTTCACCTTCTGCCGTGATTCTGAGGCCTCCGCAGCCATGTGGAACTGAAGTACATTAAACCTCTTATTCTTTATAAATTACCCAGTTTCCGGTATGTCTTCATCAGCAGTGTGAAAACAGATTAATACATCTGTCATAGGTTTTAGAACTCATCCTAATATGAAATAATCTTATCTCCAAATCCTTAACTTAATCACTCTTGAAAGACCTTTTCCTCAGGTAAGGCTGCATTCCTTGGATCCAGGTAGACATGTCCTTTGAGAGAAGGAACATTTAGCTTACTATACCATGTAAAAAAAATCAGCATGAGAAATCAGCTCTGATGGAAATGTACAAGGAGATTAATGTTTTCATGCCTGTTAGCACAGCATCCATTCTATAGCCTGTGGATCAAGGAGTTATTTTTATTTTCAAGTCTTATTATTTAAGAAATACATTTTGTAAGGCTGTATATTTCAATAGATAGTGATTATTCTGATAGATCTGGGCAAAATAAATTGAAAGTGCCTGGAAAGGATTCACCATTGTAGATGCCTTTAAGATTCATGATTCATGCAAGGAGATAAAAATATCAACATGTACAGAAGTTCGGGAGAAATTGATTCTAACACTCATGGATGACTTTGAGGGGCTCAAGATTTCAGTGGAGAAAGTCACTGCAGATTTGGTGGAAACAGCAAGAGAACCAGAGTTAGAAGTGGAGCCTGAAGATGTGACTAAATTTTTGTAATCTAGTGATAAAACTTTAATGGGGCGAGGAGTTGCTTCTTATGGAGAAGTGAAGAACATGATTTTTTGAAATGGAATCTACTCCTAGTGAAGAGGCTGTGAACTGTTGAAATAACAACAAAGGATTTTGAGTAATACATCCACTTAGTTAATAAAGCAGTGTCAGAGTTTGAGAGGACTGACTCCAATTTCTAACAGAATTTCTAGTAATATGCTATCAAACAGCATTGCATGCTACCAAGAAATATTTCATGAAAAGAGGAGTCAATTGATATGGCAAACTTCACTGTTGCATTATTTTCATAAATTGACAGGGCCACCCAACCTTTAGCAACCCGAACCCTCATCAGTCAGCAGCCATCAACATTAAGTCAAGATCATCCACCTGCTTAAAGATTATGACTCACTGAAGTCTCAGATGATTGTTAGCATATTTTAACAGTAAAATATTTTTAAATTAAGGTATGCAGATTGTTTTTAGATACAATGGTGTTACACACTTAATAGACTATAATGTAAACATAACTTTTATATGCACTAGGAAAACAAAATTGTGTGACTTGCTTTATTGCAATATGTGCTTTATTGCAGCAGTCTGGAACTGGACCTGCAATATTTCCAAGGTGTATCTGTATTTTTCCATGCCACTGTTTCTGCAGCTCCAGTGACTAATTTCCAAATCCCTGCATGGATGTCACAGCCAGAGTGTACCCTGGATGTCTGTGCTGCTGACAGAATGCTCTCTGCCACATGCCATGTCAGCCAGAGGAGGGTTATGGCCCACTGGGGATGTTGTAGGAAATAAATCACTCCCCAGCTGCATGCTGCTGCTGGATTGATTCTTTCATTTAACTAAAGCTGTAGTCAGTGCCTTATAGATTGTTACAGTCAGACCCTACAGAAACATCTAAGTTTGGTGGCAGCAGCCTGGGCTGCATAGTGAGGCTGTGACCTTAAAGGTGTCACGGCTGTGCTCTACAGGAAGGAAAATTGCAAGGGGATGTTGTTATAGGATTATCTCTAGACCCTTCATCACCTCCTGAGGAGAGCAGCTCTGCTCCTGAAGGCTACAGGAGTCTCAGTTTGCAGGAGCCAAACTATATCCCTAAGAAGGAGAGAAAGATTTGGGACTGATATCCATTGGTAAGACCCTACCAGGGTTAGAACATTGAATACTCCTTTACCAGTAGGATGCCAGTAACAGTCCCCAGAACTCACTGCCTGCATGTCATTCAGCCACTAGTGGCTGGACATCTGACCCAGTAGGGGGCCTTGGGGAGCCTGATCATATGTTCTGGGGGGTACCTCTTAGGACTAGTTGGTTTGTAGTTGCTTCCTAAATTTTTTTTTTTTTTGAGATGGAGTTTTGCTCTTGTTACGCAGACTGGAGTGCAATGGCATGATCTTGGCTCACCACAACCTCCGCCTCCTGGGTTCAGGCAATTCTCCTGCCTCAGCCTCCTGAGTAGCTGGGATTGTAGGCACATGCCACCATGCCCAGCTAATTTTTAGTATTTTTAGTAGAGACGAGGTTTCACCATGTTGACCAGGATGGTCTCGATCTCTTGATCTCATGATCCACCCACCTCGGCCTCCCAAAGTGCTGGGATTACAGGCGTGAGCCACCGCGCCTGGCCCACTTCCTAAATATTTTAATGTCATCCTTGAGGAACAAGAGAAACTGGAACCAATGAAACTTGAGGTTCCCTGCAGGAGGAGAGAAGAATTACCATGGAGTTCCAGCCTAGAGCTGTGGGGAGGAACAGGCTGAAGGTGGTTTCTGAGCTTGTGTACTATTTTATACATCTATTAAACCCATCCTGTTTGAACAGGATTCTTGCTGAGGGGGTTTGAGAAGGCTGAGCCCTTGGCCAAGGCAAAGTTAACCTGGAGGGGCAAGGAGGATGGCAAGCATTTGTGATAGATGTCTGTGTGCTGAGGTGCCAGGATGTCCGTGGGCTCAGAGCTCCACAGCCCTGCTTGTCCTGGGAAGGGATATGCTCCTGCTGTTGAGTCCAGGGGTCAGTGGGTACAGCCAGACACACCAGGGCAGACAGTGGCAAATACAACTTGTGCTTATCTCCTTTGTTGTGTGGCTCATCCGGGAGAGGGCAGGTGTTATATTAGCCATGCTTTCTTATAAAAAGGCAAATTCTCTGACGGTGGCAGGGACTGAAGCAGTAGCTTCTTATAATGCTCTCTCCATTGGACAGCCTACCCTTTTCATAAGGAGGACTTCCTGTTTCTGCCTGTCTCTGGTTTCCACAGTCAACAATGTTTTGCCCAGGATTGGGCTTTGTTATGCTTCTGCTTTTAGTACAAGCTCAGAGTCTATAAAGGTGAATTAGACACTGCCTGTGGCTATCCCAGCATAGTTGTGGGCATCAGCAGGTTCTCCAGGGAAAACCCTTACGTGGTTTAGGGCATTCTGTTCCTCATGCCCAGTTTCTCTTCCATATGAGGGGTTTATCTCATCTCTGTTTTGTACCTGCCTGCACACTGGGCTGGGCTTCCTTTCCCCACTCACAGAGGAGCCCCTCTCCCAAATGTGACTTAGAATTCTGTGTTCCCTGTTTAAGGGTCTTTAGTGCTCTCCCTGAAGTGCAACAAATTCTCCCTTTCCATCCATGTTTTTTGTCTAAATTAGATGTTGAACCCCTCATAATTACCTTTCCAGAGTTTCTTGGACCTCTGTTTCCTAATCTGTAAAACTAAAGAAATCCAGGCTAGGTAAATTTCAGATATTTAAGAGTTTTTATCACTTTTTTCCACTTTGCTAATAGGTCCTAGTCCACAAAGCATGTTTATGGAAGTTTTAATTAGAAGCCTCTCCCTCCAAGACAGAGTCTATTTCAGGGCCCATGGTTTGGTGAGAAGAGCAATGGCTAGATTCAGCCTCTCCTTACACCTTTGGCCAGGTACTCTTGTGTAGTGAATAACCTGAACAACCATACTATATGAGTCTGTTCTCAAGTTGCTAATAAAGACATACCCGAGTCTGGGTAACTTGTAAAGGAAAGAGGTTTAATTGACAGTTCAGCATGACTGGGGAAGCCTCAGGAAACTTACAATCATGGCAGAAGGGGAAGCAAACACATCCTTCTTCACATAGCGGCAGCAAGGAGAAGTGCCAAGCAAAAGGGGGAAAAGTGCCTTACAAAACCATCAAATCTCATGATATCTCACTCACTATCATGAGAACAGCATGAAGTAACCACGCCCATGATTAAATTACCTCCCACTGGGTCCCTCTCACAACCTGTGGGGATTATAGAAACTACAATTCAAGATGAGATTTGGGTGGGGACACAGCCAAACAATGTCACATACACATCAGCCTTGTTTTCCAAGTATCAGCAGGATATACAATTATAAAAACAAGTAGACAGTAATCATAGTCTATATGATATGGCTCTCAAGCAGGGTTGATTTTAGTCCCTTTCTCCAGGGGACATTTGGCAAACTCTGGAGACATTTTTGGTTGTCAAAACGAAGGGATGGGATGGCAGGGGTGCTAATAGCACCTAGTGGTTAGATGCTGCTGCTAAACATGTTATAATGCACAGCACAGCCTCCCCCCTCAAAAAAAAAAAAAAAAAAAAAAAAAAAAAAAACCAAAAAAAACCAAAAAAAACCAAATAATTATCCAATCCTGAATATCAACAGTGCTGAGGTTTAAAAACCCTGGATGAAAATACTAGCCACAATAATAATTAGACATTGCATAAACAAAAATAAAAACTTAAGCAGAAAGTAGGAGGAAAAGTTTAAATTGGGAGCAACTTTAACAGATATTTCTGAATGATGGTTTTGAATCTGCCTCTTTTTATGCTTCTTTGAACTATATGTCTGCTTCCTGCAGTTGTTCCACCTTTGGCAAGAACACTCAATTCTTATTTGAGAAATAAAGAAAAAGCCTGAAGCTTATGGCTCCTAAGGATGATTCCTTCAGTTTTTTCTTTGTTGTACCTTTGCAAGCTTATAGAAACCCCTTGCTAAACTGCAGGTTCAAATTACAAAGAAAAATTTATTTCATGCAGTGAAGTCAACTATAAATAAATCTACAACTGAGGCAACAATTTGAATGTTTATTCTACACAAAAGTACTAGGTAAAATGCTATTTAAAATCTTTATTAAGTCTTCAGCTTTAAACAGTGATGGAAAGGTTATTGGCCTTCAGAAAGTATTAAAGAGTGGCAGTATTTGGCGTTTTATTATGAACTACATTTTTACATAAACAAAAATTTAATATAGATTAAATAGAAATTCCAATTTTAAAATGGAAAGCAGGTAAACTGCACACTAGTTTTGTCCCTGTTGGTCTTGAAAGAGAGTTAAGAATCAGTTTTCATTTAGGATGTAGAAACCTACACATAACAATGAAAAAAAGGCAGAAAAATCTGCCTTTGTAAATTGCAAATTTTCTTGAGCCCATCAGAGGACTTAAATCCAAGCAAAAAAACAAACCAAATTCCAAAGAGGGAAAGGCTCTATTAAGGGATGAGGAGACACACAAAGGTTCACCTTACATAGAACATGGGAGAGGTGGTTGCCATATAGATGTGTAAAAAGAAATCAGCTAAGAGATGTTAAAACTGTTAAAGGCTATAAAAGAAAATACAATTTCAGGACTCTCTAAATTTATTATGCCAAGGGGGAAGTTAATCTCTGGAGACTGAGTCACAGAGCATGTTTGTCATTCTGTTTCTTAGATTATGTGCTATTTCTCTTCCTCATTGTTCTTGTTCTGTAAATGACTAGGAGAGACCAGAGATCAGACCCTCTGCCTCTCCAACATTGATTCTTATTATAGATTCACTGCCTGCTTTTTTGTCCTGTACCCAACTCAGACCAGATGGGGCAAAAGACTCCAGGACTATTGCATATTTGGTACAGAATGTCAAATATACCTTTTCTTAAAGAAAAACATCACCCTGACTAATTAGATCGTTATAACTGTGCATTAAGCCTTACATAGAATGATGTTGAAATTCCATTAAGCTTTCCTAAACTTTGTCTATATAAATGATCCCAAATTTCTACACGTTGGAACACTGACTTCCATTCTTTGGAATCTCTGCTTTCTAGCTGGCCGTCCTTAAACTTTGTGCTTGTGTGAACTCTCTTTAAACTAGATTATGACCCTTTTGATTATTTTAGGTTGACAAAGCCACATGTGGACTAGAATGTCAGTTTGGAATAACTGGGGGCTCAGACACAAAGGAAGCTCAGAGGCACACGCTTTTCTCCATGTGGCTTCACCAGTTACTGAGATAAAGATGCAGGGCAAGAGCCTGGAGTGAGCCCCCACTTGGTGGGGTAGGTGTGGAGGAGATCTCTGTGGCTGTAGGGAAAATAAACACCATCCTCTCCCCAACCTTTCCCTCCTAGGAAACAAGCCTTGAACTGCTGGGGGAGGGGCAGCAGACTCTCTTTCCCCCAAGGCACAGGCAAAAGGCTGGTATGCTGGGGAGGGTCACAGCAAAATCTCCAACCCCCAGTGGAAGGGCAGGAAGCTGTGTTGGGCCCAGGAGATCTTACTGCAGGGGAGGAGGTGGCGGGCAAGAAATTCTGGCCCAAGTCCAAGCTCAGATACAAAGCAGTGTTTGGCTACCATGGGCAGGAGGGATGAGAATGCCAACAAAGCCTCACCCCCAGGCCCAGGCACATGGTGCCTGCCTAAGACTAAGGCTAAACCAAGACAACTGAGAACCACCTCTCTTCCCTTGCCCCTGTACCCCAAAATGAGCCCAGCACTGAATAATAGGCCAGAGTAGTCTTCCACTGGGATAGGGGAACTAAGAGCATGGACAGAGGCCCCTCTGTGGCATGGGTATGTCAGGATGGCTGTGTTGGGGCTAGAGAATGATACCCCAAAGTATGGTACTTTGGCATGCTGATGACTTTTTTATTAAAGGGAATTGGAAGGTCTTAGAAATTGCCTGAGAACTAAAGATCTTCTAACCTTCTCTTGTTTCTTCCCTCCACCCCGAAACCCCAAACACACAAGGGGCATTCTCTAGAAGTTTCCTCATCTGAATGAGAAAAATTCTTCCAAAAGAAATGTAATTGTCTTAAAACTTTCTCATCAAATAACCAGGAAAGATGAGCTACCAGAGAAGAGAAAAGACTAAAAGTCATCACCACTTCCAGACTTTGCATCTCTTCTTCTGAAGGCAGTTCTGAGACATTACCTGGAAGACGTTATCTGCATAATAAGACGATCTTTGTTCACAGGGAAGTTCCACCCCTCAATTTCCCAAAACGTGTTGCCACGTTCCCCAGAGCTCAGAGGAACTATGTCCCAGGTCATTGTCTATTCTTTGGGCTCATTGATTTCCCCTAAAAATAATTCACTCTCCCTTGAAATTGCCTACATGCCCCCATCTTCCTCCCCCTATGAGGATGGTGCTATTTAAGCTTCAGCCACTTGGTCCTTCCTTGAATCTCATATTTTGTATGGCTCCCATGCATACATGCATATTAATGAGTTTATATGCCTTTTCTCCTGTTAATCTATTGACAGTTCATTTCAAGAGACTTGACCCTTCAGAGAGAGAGGAACAATTTTCTTCCCCTCTGTAACTGAAAGCTGAGGGGCAACCAGGAAACCTGAGAAGATTCTGGCACCTTGGCCCTCACACTAAGCACAAGATAACACATTTTCCACCTCTAGAGGAATTTGAAACCTGTGGTCTATTGAAGGTAACAGTGGCAACAACAAAACCCATACCCAGCTCAACTATTGACTAGATAACCTCAACCTTTGACACTAATGCTCTCACAGAAGAAGATATTGGAAACATTTATAGAATAAACACTATTTATCTTCATCTCCGCTGTCCTATACAGTCAGAAATTATGAGATATACAAAAAAAGCAAGGGAAAAAATTGTAAAGGGAGAAAGGCGATCAACAGAAACAGCCTCAGGGATGACTGCGACTTTGATGTTGAGACTTAGAGATAGAAACCATAAAAGTTATAATTAATAAGTTAAAAGATTAATAGAAAACGTAGATAACATGCATGAACAGATGGAGAATGTCAGCAGAGAGATGAAAATGATAGAGTTAAATGGAAGTGCTAGAAAAAAACACATGCTATCAAAAACGAAGAGAGTCAGTAGGTATTTTATCCATGGGGACATCTGCATATGGATTATTTAAGGAAATTGGAGCTTCACTGAAATATTCTTATGACATAAGGATAATTATATATATCTAATAAATTATATATATTTGAATCTTAGAGCTGAAATCTAAAATTATATATACATATATATGTATATATATACATATGAGTCTTAGAGTTCAGCTGATCAACAAATAATTTTGCATCTCCAAAGGATATGAGATATTAAAAGTAATTATAGTTCTAAATAAGCCTTCTCATTAGAACTAAGATTCTATTGTAGCAATGGGAGGAAATTTTCCTAGTTTTAATGGATACTAATGAGAGTGCAGATCTCTGAGGCATAATACTCAGGACAGTCAGAATCTGACAGAATCACAAATGGAATTGAGTTGGCTCTATACTTTTATAGAAGAACCAACTTTTAATTTAAGTGTAAACCAAAAATAAAATTCTAAGCCCTCCAACCAACTGCTGGGCCCTCTCCTTGACCCACGGCATTCTAAAGTTAACCTGAAAAGCTAGTTCAGGCCATGATGGGAAGTAGAGGTCGGACATTCTTCATTTTACCCTCCTCCCTTTGGAATTCAGGCACCATTGACCAGTATTAATATTAAAACAGAGATCTTAATACTAACAACACAGACTTTTTTTGTAGCAATAAGACACCAAATTCCAGCTTGACTCTAGTATAGCATTACATTACAGATAGCAGGCCCTGAAAATAAATCAAAGTATTTTACCCCAAATTATATTTCCTTGACATATTTTGAAATGGCCCTGCAAAAATGACTCTTGTGGGGGAAAAATCTACATTCTATAGAAAATCCTCATTTTTTCCATGTCTTTTCCCTGATCCAAGAGAGAATTAACTAAGACTCTGGCACCTTTTTAGGATTAAGAGCTCTGAAGCCTGCTACCTACAGGCTTCATCTATATGCTAAATCCTTGGTCTGTGAAACCCTGAAACCCCTAATGTTTTTTTAAGACAAGCTCTGGTTCTATTGCCCAGGCTGGAGTGCAGTGGCACAATCTCTGCTCACTGCAACGTCCATCTCTTGGGCTCAAGCCATCCTCCCACCTCTGCCTCCTAAGTAGCTGGAACTACAGTTGCACACCATCATGCCCAGCTAATTGCTGTACTTTTTGTAAGGGTGGGGTTTTGCTATGTTGTCTAGGCTAGTCTTGAACTCCTGAGCTCAAGTGATCCACCTGCCTCAGCCATCAAGGGATTACAGGCATGAGCCACTATACCTGGCCCCTAACCCTTGTCTTAACCCAGACACTCTTTTATATTGATTATAGGTCTTTATATAACAACTTTTTCGACCAATTGCCAATCAGAAAATCTTTGAATCCACCTATGACCTCGAAGCCCCCACTTTCAGTTGTTATGCCTTTCTGGAACAAAGCGATGTACATCTTATGGGTATTGATTGATGTCTTATGTCTCCCTAAAGTGTATGAAACTGAACTGTGGCCCAATCACCTTGGGCACATGTTTTCAGGATCTCCTGGGACTGTCATAGGCCATTGGTCACTCATATTTGGCTCAGAATAAATATCTTAAAATATTTTACACAGTTTGACTCTTTTTGTCAACATATGCAGACCCCCAACTTAAAAATAAGCAACTAGTTCTACAAAACTATCTTTTTGTGAAAATCAAATGATGTTGAATATAGAAACAGTTGATCATTGATAGGATTGAGATACCTCCAACTTATACATCCAAAAAAGAAAGGGAGGGATAGAAAGGTATAAACTATGGTCCCCATCATCAAGCCAGTTGTGGTCCAGAAAACGATATGAAATTCCCTTTGATTTTGCTTCAACTTTTTATTAACCTATAATTACATAAATACACATAGGATATGTATGTAACCTATAATTTACCTACACATATCCTAAGTGTACAGTTTACGTAACTTTCAAATTGAAAACACCCTTGCAACAAGTTCCAAAATCAAGGAACATAACACCAGCTTCTTTGAATCTCTCCCTCATATTCCCTTGAAGTTTCTACCTTCTTCTAAAGGTAACCATTATCCTTTTATTAATTAGCATAGACTACTTTTGCCTATTTTGTTCATATAAAAATGGAATCATACATTGGTACTATTTTCTGTCTGGCTTTTTATCCTCAGCATGTTTGTGGGGTTCACCCATATTGCTGTATGTGTTTGTAGTTGATTTGTGCTCATTGTTGATATAGTATTGTATTATCTTGTTGATGGACATTTGGGTATTGTTTCCAGCTTAGGGTTTTCATGAATAAAATATGAACAGTCTCTTACCAGGCATTGTGTAGGCAAATGTTTTCTTTTCGCTTACATTAATACCTATGAGTTGAATTGCTGAGTCATAAGGTATATAGATGCTGCCAAACAAAAGTGGTCGTAACAATTTACATCCCACCAGCAGTGTGTGAAAATTTGCCACTCCACTAGGGATATGAGATTTTAAGCAGCAGCAAAAACCACAAGTAAATGTAAAATTCGTATTGTTGCACACAGACTGTGAGAACCATAACTATTAAGAAAGAATAGGAATTCATGAGAGCTGGAGCGTCAGAGAAGTTCTTCCTGGAGAGAGGATGGGATGGATGGGCTGAAGGGCACCTGTGAGACAGCCTTTGGTTCAAGGCCAGGTTCCATAACCGACCAGCTGCATGACCTTGGGAAAGTTACTGGATCAGTCTGAACCTCTGTTTTATCATCCACAAAAAGGGGAAAATAACGCTCCTATTAGGCTAAAATGGCATTGTGCATGGAAGACACTAAGTATAGTGGTTAACACAGAAATGTACTATTTTATTACTATTATAAATAATAAAGTGGACAAGAATTGAGCTTTGCAGGATGGTTGGGACTGGATCAGTGGATGGTGGAAGAGCTCTTTGGAAAGGGGAGAACAGGGAAGCACAAGGCAGAGGGTGAGCTTGATATCTTCACCAACTTAACAGAGGCAGGTCAAACATGCAGGTACAATCCCTTCTGCCTGTTTGTGTTTAGCACAGGGTAGCCTACTCCTGGAAGCCTCTGTGAAGTCTCCCACCCCCAGCATGCATTCACAGGGCACTCATTTGACTTAGCACCCAGAGGGTACTTCTTTGGTTGTACTTAATTCTCTTAAATGAAACTGCTGGGTTACTGGCCTCTGTTTGTCCAGGAAAGGGTTGATCTCAATGAGGACAAGGCTTGGTGACTCACTGAAAACCATGGGTCTCCATGTCTGGAAGAGGAATATTGTTTCATTCCAACAAATGTTTATTAAAACACCATATGCCACTCATTATGTTAAGTGACCTACATTGTCAATGAGGAGACCTGTTGTAGTCTTTAGAGGTAAGCATGGGGAAGTTCAGTGTATGTATCCAGTAACCGACTAAGCACAGGAACTTGTTTCTCCCATGAAGTCATGAAAACTTGTGTGAAAAGAACATAAAGAACCGAACCAAATCAAGAAAAGTTTTAATGACGTAAGTAATGAATGATAACAAAGTGCAATTGACGTCATTTTCACAGGTTCCAGTTAAAGTCCACCCAAAATAATAATTTCTAAGTAAAAATTAAGGTAATAAGCATGGGTCAGTTTAGATATTGTGGCTTTGTAATACAATTTTTATTTTTGTTTGATGTTCTTCTTTAGCCACTTTAGGGTAGAACAAATGGAATCAGCTTCCCACCCACAGCATTCATTTGACTCCACTTTTCATTCTTGGACTGCGTTTTGTAACAGTTGCATTGCCTGAGGGAGAGGAGGAAGGTGTGATTTGGGGGGAAGGAATGGATTTAGAAATTATACACCCCCATACATTTGAAAATAAAATATTCAGTAACATCACAAAACATCTGATATCTGACTTTCCCAGGGAACCCCTTCAAGGAATCCAGAAAACTCCTGTAGATCTTCAGGTCACCTTGGGAATCAGGACATTTTTCTTAGATGCTTTAAACAACCTTGGAATAGTCAGAAAGCACTAAAGAAGTTCAAAGAAGGAGGAGAACAGGGGTTACTGAAGTCAGAGAAGGAGGCAAGACTAGCACAGGCAGAAATGAGCAACCTAGAGCAGAGCTGGAGACCAGCCAGATGCTGGCTTCTCAGAGGCACCTGCCTTGGTCTGTGTTTCTTAGGAGGCCAACCTAGACGAAGCGGCCTTTCTTGTGTAAAAAGTAGCCTTTTCTCGCCAGGTGTGGTGGCTCATGCCTGTAATCCCAGCACTTTGGGAGGCCGAGGTGGGTGGATCACCTGAGATAAGGAGTTCAAGACCAGCCTGGCCAACATGGTGAAACCTTGCCTCTACTAAAATACAAAAAAGCAGTGGGGCGTGGTGGCAACCTCCCGTAATCCCAGCTACTCAGGAGGCTGAGGCAGGAGAATCACTCAAACCCAGGAGGCAGAGGTTGCAGTGAGCTGAGATTGCACCATTGCACTCCAGCCTGGGTGACAAAGTGAAACTCTTTCTCAAAAAAGATAATAATAATAATAGCCTTTCCTCTTAGGAAAGAACTGACTTCTAAATTTATAAAGCATGGCATCAAAATATTTCTTCGAGTTGGATATCTTCCCACAGAATATTTTGCCAGGTATTCCTGTTGGTAATTATAACGGCCTTGAAAGTGCTCCTCTCAGATCCCCAGCTTCAAGGAGCATAGCTGGTGATGGTCTCAGCTGAAGCCCATCCCTCCATTAGCATCACGCTCCATACGCTGCTCACAGCCAATGACTGGGCTTGGTAGGAATTCTAAGGAAAGTTCATTTGGGAGAAATAGGAATCTTCCAGCAAGGAATTTAGGCTCGAGGGCGCCCCGTGGGCTTTGCCAATGTCTTAGAAGGACTCCGCCCTCTAAGGCTCTCTCCACCCTCCCTCCATCCTTCCCTGCATCCTCCACTCAAACCAGATCTGCATCTGAGCCAGCAGCTCTCCCAGAGTCCTCCAGCTTTCCGCCTCCACCTTCCGTTTCCCGCCAGCAAGTCTCTTCCAATCATCCTATCTTGATACCTGCTTCTCGTAGGACCTGAACTAACACAATAATCAACTTTCTGTAAGTATCTTTGTTTGCATTTGATCGTGTATAAGGTTCTTTATGTGGGAGGTTGGTGACATGAGATGGAAAAAGTTTCGTTAGGAGCTGGAGCTTGGGTCTAACTCCTCCCAGGTGTGTGGTCTTGACATTTAGTCTTGCCCCCTAGTTAGATCTCAGCTTCTTTATCAGAAAAATGGGGATAATAAATTACCTGCATCATAAAATTATTGTGAGATTAAGAAGATAGTGATTTCAAGATCTCCGTGCACATAATAATACCTGCTATTTACTGAGTGCTTTCTGTGTGTTTTTAATATAGTTCACTTAATCCTAGCAACTTCCATATGAGATATGTACTTTTCCCACAAGAAAACCAAGGTATAGAGTGGCTAAGAGATAGAGTCAGCATTTGAACATTTCAGAGCTCAGGCTCTTTACCACCCCATGATTTTCCCCAAATAGCACATGCTCAGGAAATGACTGTTGTGATTCTATCATTAAATCCTGGATACTTTTTTCTACTTTCTACCCCAGTGACCTGGCAAGGGTCTTCAACTGAAGACAATCTTGTCATTTTGTGAAGGTGAAGTGAGGAAAGGGATGTAAAACACGTGTAGCTGGTGCTTAGTAGATTCTCACCTGAATTTTCGCTAGCATTATAATTATCGTTATTATTAGTTTGAAATGCTAATTCCTCTTTCTTTGTACACTTACTGGGTACAGTAAAGGAGCAATGGGTTGTTTGTTCCCAACTTTTAGATGTGATGTCTAAATGAGAATTGAAATAAACCGTGAAGGAGCTGAGTTGCAAACACATCTCTGATGACTGCAGCAGGTGAATAATCAGCTCTGATATTTGATCATACCCTTTGCAAGCCTGAATCCCTCTGTAGGTCCTTTGCCATAGCCTCACTTGTTTCTCTGTAGCTCAATCTGCTGCCTGCCCAGGGCCATCAATAATAAATGTCCCCATAGACAGCTGAAGGACATTAAAGACAGATGGTGATGGATCAGAGCATGCATCAGCCACTGGGTGTAGACAGTATAAAAAGCTGGGTTCAGAGGCCACCATGGTCAACCTGCAACCTGGCAACAAATGGGGTCAACTCCACAGACAGCAGTTGTCAGAGAGCCCAGGTGAGTGCCTGGCTGCTTCATCTTTATGTACTTGTCATAGCACAAATGAGTCTATTTCCTTTCTTCCTAAAATAGCAAAGAGAAAATAGGAAGTGCGTGGTGCATAGTTTCTTTATCTTCTCTCCATCTGTGTCATACTTTATTAACAAGGTCAGACCAAAATCATACAGATGTTCTGGGACATCTTAGGTGAAACTCTTAACAGGCTAAGTTTGTTCTCAGCATTGCCACCCTCTGCTCCTTTTCTCATTGCCTGCCCCCCAACCCATACCTCTCAATACCCTCTTTCTGACACACGTGCTTCAGTTTTTACTTCCATGCTTTGCTTACATCAATAGTCACCTGGGTTTTATGACTCACCCTTTCAGGGTCCTAGTTGACTAATACTTAATATGTTAATCTCATTCATACAATTTAATTGTGCAAACATATGAACACCTGTAGTGCTAGATCTATTGAAGGACACAAATAAAATGTGGTCCTTGCTTTGCAGAGACTAATGCTGTAGACCAGTGATTCTCACTAAGTGTACCTCTGAATTACCTGGAGGAATTATTTAAGCACAAACTCCTGTACTCCAGAGTTTTTGATTCAATTGACAGGGAGTAGGGTCTGATCATTTGCATTTCTAACAAGTCCCCAGGTGATGCTGATGCTGCTGGTCTAGGAACCAGATTTTGAGAACGCTGGACACTGATCTAGCCTGAGACCCACGTATCCATAGGTACTGAGATAATTGGTACAATAGTGGTTGTGTTGCAATGTTGGTGGAGGCCAGTTTCTTAATGGGTCATCCCAGAGGAGATGGCATCTTTGAATGCTCACAGGTACATTCTAGGCATGCAGCAATGGAGAAGTGGTTTTCATGAGGCACTGTGGCAAATCAAGGAAGAGGGGTCTGGGATGGGCCGCAAATTTGAAGTCCCTGAGAACCGCTTGTTGACTGACCTCATGACCTCAACTTGTACTTACACTGACTCAGGATAAGAGAGAGATGCTTATACCAGAAGATGCTTGGCCTCCTCATGTTAGGGAATAATCCATTTTTTTCTTCTTTAAGTGAATGTTTCACAGACATTTGTGCCATCTGACAGATCTTTCAATACATAATGAGAACAGCAAGGTGAAGACACTTATGTTCATGCGGCCAACACATAGCAAAACATTGCCCAGAGGAGGCATGAAGAACAAGGGAAGGACAAGGAAGGGATGGTCCCTGCTCTCTGGAGCTCTCATCAGCCTGATTGAGGGGCTTCTAAGGAGCCCTAGGATCTGCAGCACAAGGCAGCAGCTGAGCCATGCTTCATTTATTCATTTCCTCTATAAACAGGCATTGTATTATTATTTTAGGAACATTATTGAGCACCTGACAGAGGAATTGGGAATAAAAATGAGTAAGACTCATTCTTCTAACTAATGCTATAATTCAGATTAAGCTTCTGGGTAAATTTGGTGGATTTTTAACATGTATCTACATCTGTTCCCTCTTGAAACAACATTAAAATGACAGAAAAGGGATATTTTAAAAATATAAACCCTCAAGGACAGGGAGGATGAGAGAGATGAAAATAGCAATAACAATTTGGAAGCTGGTAAGCAGACAGACAAGGGTAAAAGCACCAGTCTGGATCCTAAACCTGCAATGGAAAGGCTGAAGCCAACCTGCTTTTCAGAATTACCTAAAGGCTCTGGAAATGCCGCAATGGTATCTCAGTAAGTGGAAGTTAAGGAAAGGAACTGAAATAAGAATGGGGACAAAGTGACATTAGAAATGGCTGATTCCCAGATGTCTCCTCTCCCTTCTGGAAGACTAGTTTTCCCTCCCTCTGGAAAGGATAGAACAGGATTTCACAAATGGTTGGGCACAGGAGGCCATACCCAAAACAGAAAAAATAAGCAATGAATACTGAATGCCAAGCATCCAGCCCTCTTCCCCAAGTTGACCCTCATAATGCTGGTGGCTAGAAACCTGCCTCCCCTCAATCCTTACACAAAGCAGAAAATGAGGAAAGACCTAAATATTTGTTTGTTAGAGATTCTACAAATAAAAGGTCCCAGCAGCTCATAGCTTTGAAGTTTGCAATCAACCAGCTCCACACACATGCTCAGAGGGTCCAGTTCCCCACTTATAAATATAAAGACAACTAGGGATGCCAGACATCTGAGGAAAGCCTCTAACATGGAAGATGGAATTACAAACAAAATAAACTTCAAAGAAACAAGCTATGAAGAGAAAAGGAAATTTCAGAAAATCTGTACCCAGTATCCTCAGAGATATAAAAGAAGACATTGTAACAATAAAATAAGAACAAGATGGCATTACAAGGAATATTCCATCAACAATCACAGTACAAAAACAAAAAC
Organism: Saimiri boliviensis; assembly: GCF_048565385.1. NCBI lineage: Eukaryota > Metazoa > Chordata > Mammalia > Primates > Cebidae > Saimiri > Saimiri boliviensis. Next base: position 104,946,764 of record NC_133460.1, read on the forward strand.
CATTATTTTAAATGTAAGAAAAATAAAAGTGTACCATAACACTTAGAAGACGAAGACCCCAGAAAATAGAGTATAAAAAGACAAAAATAAGGAAGAAGGGATAAGACCCCAAGGACCCGCCTAGAGGTACAACACCTGAATAATAGGTCTAGGAAGAGAATAGGAAGAAAACTGGAGGCAACCATCTTTTTATGAAATTATTCAAGAAGATTTAGCAGAACGTAAAGGGGACCACTGAGTGCTCAGCATCATGGAAGAAAGTAGACACTCACTACTGTACATAATTTTCAACATTTCAGAAACATAAGAACAAAATCTCACAACTTCCGGAGAGTAAAACCTGTTCATAAATGAAGGGCCAAAAACCAGAAGGACGTCAGCCTCTCTAAAGCATCATGGAGAGTTAGAAGGTAATGGAAGAATCCTTAATAATTCCAGAGGGAAATAATCTGTACACAATAACCTGATGGCTTCCAGGACAAGCATCTGTGACTCTAGCGGAGGACTTTCTTGGGATACTCTGAAGGAAGGAGAATGCCCCAGGAACAGGAGCAGCTGTAGCCTTCAACTGAAGACAGGCTCACTTGATCTTCAGGTGAGGTATCTCTAAGGTGTCCTCTACGAAGTCCCCCAGAGGTCTCCAGCAAGACTGAGGCCCAGTCGCCCATGATGGTAACCTGTTCCTTCCTGCCCCTGCCTAAGTTCCTCATTCTCCTCTTGATACCACACAGGATCACCTCCCAAATACAGTGATTACCCTATCTTCCTCGTCTTCAGATCAACTTCTAGAGCAGGCGTCCCCAAACTACGGCCCGTGGGCCGCATGAGGCCCCCTGAGGCCATTTATCCGGCCCCCCGCCGCACTTCAGGAAGGGGCACCTCTTTCATTGGTGGTCAGTGAGAGGAGCACAGTATGTGGCGGCCCTCCAATGGTCTGAGGGACAGTGAACTGGCCCCCTGTGTAAAAAGTTTGGGGACACCTGTAATCTAGGGAAACCCAAACCGAAAAACCTGCTAAACTATCAAGTGTCAGGTTAGAACACAGACATATCCCAATAGGCAAAGTCTCAAAGTTTACATTCCTGACACCCTTATTGGGAAAATATCAGAGAATGTGCTACCAAAATGGGACCGTAAATCATGGATATGGGAAGCAGTATCCCCCGCAGGAGAGAGTTGAGAAGATTCATGAGAACAATGCTAAAATGAGATCCCAGGGCAATAGCTGGGTACTAGGTGCACAGGGCCACTGGTCCATCCTGGAGCACAGTTGAAGGATCTGGGAGAGAGCTTCCTTAGGAAGATCAACTTTAAAGAGCACCGAATGCATCTAAACTTCTTGTGAGTATATTCAATTGTTTATGAGTTTGATCTTAGATTATTAAGAACATAGTGTACTATACAAATTTTTAAAAAGCAACTCCAGTGAATAAGCAACTTAGCTATGTTACAAAGTCATAATATTGTAAACACTGGATATTGATCCAATCAAAATCACAATACAGCTTTACTGGGAGAATGGGAAGTAGAAAGACACACATGGTCAGGCACGAAAGTCCTATATTCTCTAGTATAAAGTCGATTAAAATGCCTTAAACTAAAAACATTAGAAGTTAATAAAATCTTCTATTTAAAGATGTGAAGATGAAAATGAAAACACTCAGCTGAAGGGGTCCCACGTGGCTTGCTCAGATGAACAAAAAATGTTAGAAAAACAGGGATCAAAGTCTTTCTACAACAAATCTTGAACAGTTTGGCTCTTTACACAGTGTGTTTGCCTCCATGCAAACAACCTAAACCTGCAATACAATACAGAACAGAACCTCAGCTGAAGAGCCAGCTTTCAGGCAGCTCTGCTTCTAGAGAGTCTGACTTACATGCTGTTTTCTTGTGCCTGCCCCATGTGAGGGACATTGAAAGTGTAAATCTCATCTTGGGTTTTCTGGTTGGTTTCTCAAGTTAGATTTTAAGCTCCTTGAACTCTGGGACCCAGGGACTGTGCCAGTGCAGCTCTGTGCACCTAGCACCCACAGTCCCAGGGCCTGGCACACAAGGGGTGCTGCACTGATGCTCATTGAATGCAGTGAAGGAGAGAAGGAAAGATGTCCAACTAGAGAACTGCACAGGCAGCGGTGATGCGGGGAGCAAGGGCTCAGATCAACTTGAGGGCAGTCTGAAGGTTTTGCAGGAGGACTGAGTGAACCGGTAAGGTGGGGAAGGGCACACCCAGGCAGGTGGAGCAGCTGGGCAAGTGTGAAAAGGTGCTGTGTGCAAGTGTGTATGTGTGCATATGCTCAGAGAGAGTGGAGTGGTCCAAAGTGAGGCTGTACTTGTGAGCTGAGGTCAACAGAGCCTCTTTGGCCACGCCGTGGCTCTTAGAGGCTTCATATCTAAAGATCAGGGGCTCCTTAAGCTGATTCCTTATCAGAATCATCAGGTGAACATTTTTAACATATTCTGAGTCTCATTCTGAGAGCTGATGAGCCTTGGTCCAGGACTGAATCCAGGAAACTGTATTTGTCAGAAGATTCCCCAGACATCAGCGGATGAGCCAGCCTTTGGGACAGGCTTGGAAAGAGGGGAAGGTGATGAGGGAGCGAGTAGGCAAGGGTCGAATACGAGCTTTCAAGTCCAAAGTCACATTAGACTTTTCCTGAAATCCAAAGTGAATGCATTTTAACCTATTTGAATAAGAACAGAATAAATAATGCCTTTGTGTTGATTTAAAAACACATACTGCAAGAGTTCTTTTGTGAGCCTTTTATTACCAAATCCATGGAGTTATTGCTGAAATGAAGTGCTTTAAATATGAAGAGTTAAGATTGATTTCCCACTTTCATTACTAGAATTTAATATGTTCTCTAATTTTCTTTCTTCTGTACATTAGTAGCAGTGAAGTAAGTCCTAAGGTGAACTAATGTATTTCACACCTAATATGTGACATTGGTGCCATTCAAAATATCCAGTTTTAACAAAGGAGAATGCGTTAAAAATACCCCAAGGAAATACCATTCCCTAATATGCATAGTGTGATTTCTATCATGATGTTCATTTATTTCAGTCTTATCCTACTTCAGAATCAACCAATATCCACTGGGTTCTTCTTCTCTGCAAGGCTTGGATTTGGGAATAGGAAGCTGAACTGCTGTAGGGAATATAAGAAAACATGAGCCATGAGCCCTGTTCAAAAGAAATTCACCAGCTGGCTGAGGAGATAAGACTAAAACACATGAAAAAATTACTAAGGACTTCAGGCTATGATCAAGTGAGAGGTATAAGCAACACAAGCTATAGGAATTCAGATGGGGTGTGGGGAGAACTATGGGCTCATCTGGTCAGGGAAGGCTTCATCAAGGAGGTGTGATCTGGGCTGGTCTTGAAGGCTTGGTGAGATTTTGCTAGACAGAGTTAAGAAGAGAGACTCCTGGGGCAGGGGATAGGAGAGAACCTAAGGAAGAAGGCTAGATAGAGGTAAAGTCCTTGTCTGAGAATTACTGGAGGTAAAACTATATAAAATGTTTTCTGGGTAATCCTGGAGGACTCAGGATGCCAAGGTTAAAACCAGTAGGCAGTAGGGAGTGGTTGATGATTTTTGATTTGGTTAGAGAAGAAGCAGATGAATGTAGAATTTGCGAATGCTAATTTGGAGAAGTGTTCAATTAATTAGAGAAACAATGAGACCAGTTACGAAGCTGATGTTACAGGTAAGTCTAAAGAAATGAGATTCTGAATTAGGCCATGGGATTGGCATTGATTTTTTTTTTTTTAAAGAAAGGTGGCTGGAAATGTTACAATAAACAACTCTGCAAGCTCTATAGGCAGCTATGATTGGCAGAAGGAGGAGGGAAGGAAGCCCCACACTGAGGTTTTGTATGGGAACTATTGGATGAGTGATGGTGTTGCTGTTAAAAATAGAAAGGTCAGGTGGGGATGCTGGTTTAGAGAGAAAGAAGACTTCAGTTGCAAGCATGTTGGTGTAAGCAGGCAGCAGAGGGAAATGAAAACAGGCAACTGGAGATGGGGGAGCTTTGTTTTGGAGAGGATTTGCAACTAGTCATCCCCATGGAGACAAGCTGAAGTTGAAGAGTGAAGAATATTCATTCACATATTATTTAGCAACTACCTATTATGTGCCAGCCACTTCCAAAGGTGCTGGGAATCCTGCAAAGCAGATGAATTCTTTGTGGAGCTTGTATTTTCCTGTGGGAAGCTGACCACAGACAGGCAATTTTACAAAGGTCCTGCTACTATTTGAATATCTGTCCCCTCCAAAACTCATGTGGAAGTTTAATTCCCAATGTGACAGTATTGAGAGATGGGACCTTTAATAGATCATTGGGTCATGAAGATTTTGCCCTCGTGAATCCATTTGTGGATTCATGGATCAATGGATTAATGGATTAATATGTTATTATGGGAGGGGGACTATTGGTTTCATAAGAAGAGGAAGAGAGATCAGAGCTAGCACACTCAGCCCCTTCAATCTGTGATGCCGTCCAGCAATTCAGGACTTGACAGAGAGACCCCACCAGCAAGATGCCTCTCTCCTGGTACAGCCCCTAGACCTTGGACTTCTTAGCCTCCATAACAGGATGAAATAAATTCTATTTCTGTGTAAATTGCCCAGTTTGAGGCATTCAATTTTTAAGCAGCAGAAAACGGACCAAGAGGCCAGGAGAAAGAAAGCTGCAAGAGTGAGTGAGTAAGCAGAGTCTTCTTTCTTCAGGGTGTGAGGAGAAAACAGAAGCATAATGCAGGCCAGAAGGATTCTGAACTTTAACACAGAGAAGAGGAATCAGGGAACTCTAAACTGTTGCCTGTCCAGGGCCTCTCTGGGGCCCTGCCTGGTTGTCCCAGGTGCTTTTAGGCAGAGACCATGTAGTTTCAGAGGCAGCGGCCAGCCCTCTTACTTTGAGGCAGTTCCAACCTTAGATTGTGAATTAACCAAGAAATCTGTGTGACTGACATCTCCACGCAGGCATCCTAAAAGGGGCTGGAAAATAAAATCACTGCAGGGCAAGCAGTCAATATTACCGTCGTGCATTTAACGGAACCAGTTGGAAAAATAAATCAGTTAGGGGTGTTCTCGCATTAATTCCCCATGGGGTCCAATGACTTCTTTAGAATGCCTGGGGATGCTTCATGATGAAAGCCAAGTTCATGTTCCCATCAGCTAAATGAGGCCTCTCATTACATAGTTTCTCTTGGAGGGAGAATGAGTGATGTTGATGTGACTGATACATATGCATTGGCTGATCAATAATAATGGCAGTGAGCTGAGGTACTTGTATGAATTTTGCATGAACTCATAATAATGTGAGAAATCAGTGATGAATTGCAGCTGTCTCCTTAGTTGGCCAACCCTTGCCAGGCTCATTGAGCACACTGTGTAGCAGAAGGGGAGGGATTCTTCGGGACTTCCAGCATTTCCCTCTCTGCAGTCTGTGTCAGTTTCTCCCCTCACAGCTCTCATATGGTACTTGGCCCACAGTCATGCAATGATTACTTTCCTGGTTTCTCTCCTGGTATTGGAGTTCTTAAGGGCAGAGTCTGTTTTATCGAACTCTGTGTCCTCAGTACTTAGTACAGTACATAGCACAGGGCACTGGTGCTCACCAAATGTCTGTAGCATGTGGAGCTCACTGGTTGTCCCTCATGATGAAGGGGAGGGGTGTGGAGCAGCTGTAGGTACTGTTAAGTGGTCAACCCCCTCGAAGGAATCCTGGAGAATAAAGAACCAGTTCTACTTTTTAGATTCTAGAGTTACATTCCAGCCAACCTGGAGGAATAGGTGAGAGAGAATGTGCACACATGTCTAGGAAAATCTCAAATGCTGTGCAGACCTGAGTTAACTCAGCTTGTAAAATCCTGCCTGAAAAGGAGTAAAAAGACCAGTAAGTGAATAGGCTCAGCCATGCACAGAGGCTACTGGGCGTAGCAGGACCAAGCACCACATACAGTCCAGTGACACCAGGGATGACCCAGGAGACTGTGGGATCCTCTAACTGCCCTCTCAGTTAATACTCTAATTCCCCTCCATAACACAAAAATAGCCTTGCATGAATTGTGTGCTTCCCCTGCCCTCAACAGTTTCCTGAGTTGCAGGAGATTCATGAGGATGGTGAGAAGTAAAAACGATGGAGACCATGTGGATGGAAGGCAGCAACTCATTCTTGGCACCAACTAGAGGAAAACCAAGAGGACAGTAGGGGAGAGCCCTGAGGACTGGGGGAAGGTCCCCCGACGGAGTGACAGCAGGGGAGAGCACTGAGGACTAGGGGAAGGTCTGCCGAGGGAGTGATAGCAGGGGAGAGCCCTGGGGACTGGGGGAAGGTCTGCCGAGGGAGTGATAGCAGGGCCACTTAGGTTACCAAGGAGATTTCACAGGGCTGGGGTATAGAGTCGTATTTTTTATTTTCTGTATTTTATGTTGCTTTAACATCTTGGGGCCTTGCAGACCTGAGAAGGGACTGCTGTTTCCAGGGTTAGCTAATTCCTCCAGATAACAAATGACTTGCCTGTGAGCTCATCTTTGATACGAAAATCAACCAATCTAGACCCCAGAGCCCATTCCTGTGTTACAATATGATGCATAGTTTGGATTATCTGCTTCTAAGTAAAAAAAAAAAAAAATTCAATTAACACAAAAGAATGAATGGGTTAGGAGCTTCTATTCACTGGAAGGAGGGCATTGAAGGACAGTGGAACAAACAGCCTTCAGTGGGATAAAGAGCACAGCTCAAGGCTCTGGGAGTAGGAGTCCAGGGTGGTCTTTTGAGGGTCTGTTCACCAGAATGACTCAGCCCCAGCCACCGTGCTCCTTGTGGGGTTTTGCCCAAAGTCAGGTCATCAGAACTGGTGACTTGGCTCAGGTTGGATGTCCCTCTCTTTGTCCAAGGAAGAGGCCATTGTGGTTGACCCGTGCCTATGTCAGGGGGTTGTCCTCCCAGTGGAGAGCCCAGAGGAAGTGTGAGTGTGTGTGTTGCAAGGCGGGGGAGCTATGGTCCTATTGGCTGGAGTGCAAAACCTAGATCTGCACTGGGTGACTATGTGTATGTGGTTTTGCCTTCCCGTGTGATGGAAATGCTCACCATCCCACAGGGTAACAATATGATGTATAGTTTGTGATCTTTGCTTATAAGTAAAAGAAACCAATTTAAATAAATTAACATGAAAGAAGAAATGAGCTAGGAGTGCCTAGCCCATGGCCACCCTGAGGGTCAGTGTGAAAATTATATGAAGACCATGTGTGTAGAATGCCCGCTATAGTTCCTGGCATAAAGGAGGCACTCAAAAATGAAAGCTTTTAATCATAAGATAAAAATCATCAATTGAGTTTGGAATCAATTAGACCAAACTCCTCATTCCATGTGATTTCTGGCCAATCAGGATTTTTTACTTTTCTAACTTGTTTTAATTTTTAGAGTTAATTGTAGCTTCCAAGCACACTCAGGGCTGCAAATAAAGCATTTCAAGATTCTTCTAAGTCAAAATGTTTAAGGTGATAAAAAGGCAAACTGTCCTCTCCTCTTTATTAGATGACTTATACAGTGCAAGAGCTTGGTCTGTTTTTCTGGCCAGTCCCCTGAGCCCTAGCTCCCAGGTGGCTCTTATCACTCTTCTGCTGGTGACTTCAGGCACATCATCCCCTTCCCTGGGCTTCATTTTTTTTGCCTGTAAAGTGAGGGGTTTTAACTGGATAGCTCCAAATAATGACCAACATCTTAAGCTATTTTCAGATTGCAAAGTTCTTTGATATCTACTATGATATTTGATTCTTCAGGTGTAACACTCAATCACTGTGTAAACCTGATAGACATCTTTGCAACCCACCCTTGATCAATGGAAATAGCTGGTGTCTTGCTGTTCTGATGGTCCACATGGGTTAGTGCTGTTCTTTTTCATAGACCTGCAGATACAACAGCCTCATCTCAATCTCTTAGAAAAGTAACTGAGGCAAAAAGAAGCCAAGCATGACAGTTCTAGAGAATAGATTTGAACTAACTAGCTTTCCATGCTCACCTTCATCAGGAAACAAGGCACAGTTGTAACATCTTAGACACAAGAGTCCTTCCTTTGTCTCCATAAAAAGTAATATTAATAGGTTCATTCACAGCAGGATCTGTTTCATTCTCTGGGGTGGGGGGCATGTAGCACCTCACTTCTCGTTCTCTATCGAAGTTAGGCTTACCTTGTAGCTTTGTCTATTCCTAAACTGATTTAATTGTACTGGTGGTGAATGGTGGTGTGAACTTGCCCTTAGAAACCATCAATATCGGATTTACGCAGCTCATCAAATTCCTTAGTGGTCAAATGTTTCCTTCTTTGTGATCTCTGATGCTTGAATGCTTCATCCAGTTCTTCATATTAATTGATTTTGGTTTTACCTGTTGTTATTGTTTGAAGACATTTCTCATTCTCCTACTTAGTTTGGTGTGTGTGCCTGTGGTGGGGGCTGCAAGTAATTTTAGAGATAATCTACTGCTTTATTGACACAAATTAATTGAATCCCAGAGAGGTTAAGTGAATTGCTCAAGGTCACAGAGCTCCGAATTCAGATTTCTGACACTCATCCAGCATGCTTTACACTTCACCAGTCTGCCCAGAAGAAAGACTGCAGGAACATTCTTTTATTACCTCAGGTGTCATTAGTATGAACAAATAGTGACAAAGAGCCAGAGATGCAAGAGTGGAACACTGGTGGGAGGGAGTGGGAAGGAGGCTAACATTACAAAATTAGATGCAGGTCATAAATTACAATAGAGAAGTTGACAACACTCTATATGAAGGCTGACTTTGTAAAACTGAGTTCACTAAACAGCAGTATGGGATAAAGAAAACTTCAGCCCCAGATTTCTTAGATTTCATTGATGCTTTTCTATCTGCTTCTGAATCCCAACAAGACATTTTTAGGCACCCATGCTGTGTAAAACTAGCAAGACATTAGGCTGAGTTTGTGTCAGCTGCTTTCCTGACATTTTCATAGAGATGTATTCTTTCCTGGGCTAGCATGTAGGTTTGTCACACAGCATGCAGGAAAGCTCCAGCAGTCTCTGTTCCAGTCCTTCAAAAAAAAAAAAAAAAGACGCAAGGAGACAAAAAAGAGACAGGGCTGGAATGTCTCTCTCTACTCAGGCCTGTCTGAGCACCCTAGCTCAGTGAGACATGTTTTGGGGACAAAGGGCAAAGAAAGAAAACAAGAACAAGTCCTTTTTGTGCCCAAGAGTAGTCAGGTATTATACATGGGCAAGATCCTGAGCAGAGCTCTGATAACTTCACTATGGGAGAAATCTCACTACCCAGCCACCATCTCATTCCCATTCCTTTCTGTAGCTGCTAAAGCCCCTGGGGAGTTTAGCAATCCTGGGCACCTGAAATCAATCTTGGCCCCAATATTTACTATGCCCTGTTTTACAAAGACTACCTCATTTTACTTGACCTCTGTTTTGTTATATAGCATAGAAAATTAACCTGATGTGAAAATTCCAACGTTTTGTGTCTCTGAAGAATGTGCCACTGACAATAAGACCAGATGTGGCCTCACCACAGGGATGCCATCTATGTGTTAGTGACAACCCCTGTACCACTCAGATGGTGCCCCAAAGTTTGATCCCAAACTCAGAACAAAAGCAATCTCCTTCAGCTCCCCACTGACCCAGAGAAAGCCCTTCTGGGCTGCTCTCCCTGAGCTCACCCAAGGCAGAGAGGTGGTTTAAGGTGGGCTCCAGAGCAAGCTTTTGCAAGAGGCTTTGGGCCTGTCCACCAGCCTGCAGCTAATGGTTTACTGTTCCTCTCAATGACTGCCCATGAAAACAGGTGTGATTACAATGAAGAAATGCCAGGTGATGAGGACAGAAGCTGCACATGCTTCAATTGGCTGTGGTCCCCGTGGATCTCCAAACTGGCCACAGAAGGTTAGAAGGAGGAGGAGGAAGGAAAGTGAGGTAGCTCCTTGGAAGGGGGGATTTCCTAGGCAGTAAAGGAGCTGAAAATCTGAGGTGCTCCCATTACCCACTGCTGGCTTAGGAGCAGCTATGACTTTCTCTGTGTGGCAGGTGCTGGAAGTCCTACTTTAAGAGCTTTGGGGTGACCACATGTGGTCACCCCAATATGATTTCTTTCTATGGGGCTTTTTTTTCCCTTTTAGGAACTGCAGAGGAGCCCGGGCTCACAAAAGAAATAAATTACTTTCACTTTTCACAAGGTATAACCTTCTACAACCAACACAAATGCTTAAAGACCGACATCATTAGGAAGCGCTGAAAATCAAACTCTTTACACTTGAATACTAGACTCCTGCCTGGACACCCTTTGAAACCTCACTTTAAATAATACCATTTGTTTAGGGGGATCCAGCCTGCTGACAGGGAGGCAGGAAACCTTTAGGAGAAGCCGCTCCCACCCAGCAAGGCCCTTTCCATTATTGGCCTTTTTCCATTATTATTACATTCTAGCAATGGAATGTAAAAAATACCCCATTATTCTTTTCCAGCCATGGAGATCCTCTACACAGGTGTCTACACAGGGAGCTACTGACATCGGGATACCTTTTCTTCTTCCCACCCTTCCCAACCACAGCCAGTGCAGAGTGGGTCCACTCCAGTGGCATTGTGGCCTGCTAGAGAGATCATCAGATTTGGAGTTCCATATTCTCTACTTACTGCCTGTGGAGCCTTGGGCAAGTCACTGGCTCTCCTTGAACCTCAGTTTCCTCCTCTACAAAGTAGGAGCAACATAGGTACCTTGAAGTGTTGTGAAGATTAAATGAGATCATGGATATTAAGGCAGGCACAGAGTCCACGCTTAATGATTGGTGACTCCAATTGTAATTGAAAGAGCAGGGATTGGTAAGCTTTGTCTGTAAAGGGCCAGATAGCAAACATTTTAGACTTTGCAGATTATGCCACCTCTGTCATGACCACTCAACTCTCCCTTGTAGAGAAAGCAGCCACAGACAATATCAGGTAGATGTGGCTGTGTTCCGGTTAAACATTATTCACAAAAACAGGCAGCCACAGGATTTGGCTCCCACAGGCTACTCCTACCCCGGAAGATGAAAAACTAGGAGGGGAGAGACTAGGAAGGGAATGTCTGACTGTCAGTGGCATGTTCTTTAGAGACACAAAACCTTTGAAGTTTCACATCAGGTTAATTTTCTATGCTGTTTAACAAGATGGAAGTCAGGTAAAATAACGGAAATCATTGTAAAAGAATGCATAGTAAATAGCGCTGCCAAGATTGATTTCCAGTGTTCAGCTAGTCTCTAGTTGTTCTAGTCACTCCAGCTACAGCCCCAGCCCTGTGCGGGAGGCCACCCCAGGTCATCTGCTGGGCAATACCACATGACACAGACAGGTCACCCCCATCACACCTGCTCACGTTTCTCACCCACAGAGTCATGAGTAATGGTATGAGTGTCTGAGGCATTACTTGTGTGTTTGTTTAACCATGCAACAGATAACTGACTCCATTTATTGAATGAAAATTTTTACCTAAAAATCCGAATTGCCAGCTTCTCTTGAAAATTCAGATGCTCTGGCCAAATGGACCGCTATATCCACAGGGCTATTATTTCCTGGACCCAAGTACCACTGGTCATCTTTAGATGAGGTATATAGTCTCCAGGTGGCCCAGCCCCACCCTTCCTGTGGTCTCCTTGGTGTTACTTGCTGCCTATCCTCACACTTGCAGAGCTGTTCACCTTTCTCTTGGTCTGCCTCATTCATTTATACAATCTGATTGGTCCTTATAGGCATTTGAGTGTGCTACTCCCAGTTTAGATGGATAGCCTTTTTAGGGCCATGGGTCCTTTTGACCTTTTTGATTGTCACCTGGGCTGCTCCTGCATCCCTGTCCTTGGGCTAAGGACTGTGGCAAAGACAACTAACTGTCATCAAAAATGCACACTACCCCCTCCATCCTGGGAGGCAGCTGACCAGCCAGGGATGCATTTCCCAGCCTTTCTTCCATGCAGGTGTGCTCAGGAGCCTAGTCTCATCAATACAATAACCTGGGTCTTATGTGCCATTTCCAGGATGGGGGTTTTAAGTGAGTGTTTCTGGCCCACTATTTCTTTCTCTTTACAAGGTTTAAGTAGAGATTCTAAGCTTCTAAGGTATGGCAGGATCATAGAAAGAGACTGGGAACCTAATTGTCACCTGGAGCAATGCTACCTGCTGACTATACACTCCCGCATTGGGATGATTTGTGAGACATAAACTTTTGCTCTTTGGACATTCAAATGTTGGAGTTTGTTTGTCACAGCACCTCATGTTAACCCTTGATGTGTGCTATCACATTTAGTCCTCACAATAAGTCTTTTTCTAGGAAGGTGTTTTCTCCCTGTTTTACAGATAAGATGACCAAGTGAGAAAGCAACTTGCCCGAGTCCCTAGTGAGAGGCAGAGGAAGGATTTAAATGTAGGCACAAGTGAATTCACTATGAAACTAGTGAAGCTTCAGCTTCGGGGTCCCTTGTTTATACTACTTCCAAAACTCTGGAACGTGTTTATGTGGTCATATATTTCTGTAAAATTTTCACGAGTAAAGTATCTTGTCTGCAATCAGTTAAGATCACTGTTTCTTTCCATTACAGCTTCGTATCCATCTGCTTCACTCTTACTGGTTTGACTTTGGAGTAGCTGTGGATAGGTCTGGGAATCTAGCTAAGGGGATGATGAATTGGGTAGCATTTGGTTTAGTTAGTGGAATATTTGTTTATGGTTTGCAACCACTTCTGCATCGGGTTATTGTTTGTTCTCCAGAGGTAAGCATGACTTCCAGGAACATTCCTACCGCTAACCGTGCCAACTCACCTCAAATCAGGAGCGATTATAGCCGGTATTTCATACCAGGAATAAAGAAGAGAAGAAATGAACCTTTACCTGTATGAAGCTGTGAGGCCAATCTGTGGAAAATTCTTCCAAAAGTTACATCTCAAATACCAAAAAAAAAAGATAGAATTTCCCAAATTTAACAACAATCCTAAAAATTGCATGACATTACCGATGACAAGTTGTAAACATAAAAGAAATGTTTCTAAGTTATCAACAAATATAAAACAAATGTTGGTCAATTATATTAGAGCAAAGGTTGAATTATCTTCCTATTTTACTTCATCCAAAAGTGTTATAAAAGGAGATCAGAAAGTAAGTAGCCAAAAAATTATAGAAAAAATATAGAAACCAGGCAGTGACTAATAAAATTATCATACTATTTTATGGAGATCTTGACTGCAATATTTGTCAAATTTATAAAATTTGAAATTTACTGTAACTCCTTTTTGCATTCTAAGCTATATAATCACATTTTTTGTTCTTTCTTTCTTAAAGGGAGGTCAAAGACTATATGAGCTCTTAACCCCACAAAACTTGTACTGCCTGGAATCTAGGAAATCTGAATATACAATACACATTGTTGACAGCAGGGCTGTGCCATGCCAGAGTTGACCACAGTTGTGGAGACTCCCCTGGAAAAACACGCTTGCTCACACTCACCTGCAGATCTCCATTTGATCTCATATTTACAGACAAGCCTCTGTTTCTGATGCTAATTCAAACACTTCGGGCTGAGGTGACTGCACACTCTGTTCCTACATTTCCAAATAGTACATCACAAGATTGCTGATTTTTTTAAACACAACTTTGTTTACTATCTCCAGAATTTATGAGGTGCTTGCTAAAAGAAATTTGCTCTTCATGGAGGGGATCACCTTGCACTTTCTGGAATTTGTGCAATCTCAGAGCTCTTCAGGCAGACTCACCAGCAGCAAGGAGGCCTCTGGGAACTTCCTACTTTCTGCATTTCCTATGCCTCCAGCCCACTCTGAACCCCCAGGTTTTACTGTCATTGGTCATTTTAATTGCAAAGGAGGCTGCAGCACAGGAGGTATTAGGCATGTGGGCCCAAGTTAGCTTTCCCATCGTTTTTATGTTTTTCTTTTCAAATTTATGATTACTGGAGTAATTTTTGTGTATTTGTTCATAATTTGGTCATCTTTTATTCTAGCTTTCAGGGTTGTTTTTGGATGGGGAGAGATTCTGTTTGTTCGTTTGTTTTTTGAGACAGAGTTTCACTCTTACTGCCCAGGGGCTGGAGCGCAGTGGCACAATTTTGACTCACTGCAACCTCTGCCTCCCAGGTTCAAGGAATTCTCCTGCCTCAGCCTCCTGAGTAGCTGGGATTACAGACATGCACCACCATGCCCAGCTAAGTATTTTTAGTAGAGATGGGGTTTCTCCCTGTTGGTCAGGCTGGTCTCGAACTCCCGACCTCAGGTGATCTGCCCACCTCAGCCTCACAAAGTGCTAGGATTACAGGTGTGAGTCACTGTGCCTGGCCCTTCTGTTTGGTTTTACTTCCTTGTTATTACCTTGGTTTTCTCGTCTCTCACATGAATATCGTGCTGGTTTGTTTGCCTTCATTTTCTAGTGCAAATGAATGTTATAACACTGATTTCAGGTATTTTTTAAAATATTGAAACTATAATTTATGTAATTATCAAAGTGAAGAGTGAAATCGTGCCTTCTGACTTAATCTAATATGAAAGAAAAATTCTTTAATTTTTAATTCTTTAATTTAATGCATCTTTATGCATTTTCTCACTACGTTTAGGTTTTGGGAATATAACTTAGAGATGAAAACTCTTATTATGAAGGATATTTGTATTCAAACTTCTCACATTCATTCTTCGAGAAAAGTTCTTTTCATAATTACTTGAGCTACTTGTCTGAGTTGTTCAGAGTTCATCATCTTTGCCTCTATCTAAGGGCCTAACATAAAGCACTTTTAAAATCTAGTTTCCAAGAAATCTCTTTCTCAGCTCCAAGAACTTGGTGGCATCCTATCAGGATTGTTGTTTTCTGATCAAGATTGCTGTTGATTCATCCTGCAGCTGTATGTTCATGATCTCCCCGAAGGAAATGTGTATTGTCCTGCTTTTTAAAGGACTCTTTAAAAAATGTAGTCGCAATAAATGTGGCACTTCAAGTTAGGGGATCTAACTTACCTGAGTACCTAGAGCAGTCAAATTCATAGAGACAGAAAGTAGAATGGGGGGTGCCAGGAGCTGGGGGCAGAAGAGAAGGGAAGCTGTTGTTTAATGGGTGCAATGTTGTAAGATGTAAAGAGGTATATGTAAGGATAGTGGTGATGATCGCACAATAATGTGGATGTACTTAATGCCACTCAACTGTACACTCAGAAATGGTTACAATGGTAAATTATATGTTATGTCTATTTTACTACAATTAAAATTATTTTTAAAACTTTATAGGGTCAAATATATAGGGATAATACTTACTGAATTTGTGTTAGATGTTTTTTACCTCATTTTTTTTCCCATTGGTGGCTTTTAGCCAAGAATTGGATCTAGTAGGTCTAGAGTGGATCCTGGGCATCTGTGGATTTTTAAAAGAGATTTGGGTAATTCTGACTCGCTTCATTGAAATCTCTGTTCTGTTATCCAACTGCAAATCGTACCTTTCTGTCTCTTACTCAATGGTCAACTCTTTGAGGACAGATAAATATTCTGCTCACCCCTGCACTCCCTGCAGCATCTAGCAAAGGTCCTGTAAACAGAAGGTGTTCAATAAATGGTTTTTATTGAGAGAAGAGGAAAACCTGAAGTATAAATATTCCATACATGGTGGCATTACCCATTGACTTATCAAAGGCTACTGTCGTCTAAGCTCTAGAAAGGGGTTACCTGCTTCTGATTTCCTGTGAGACACTAGGGAGCTGTGCTCTGTAACCAGATTTCCTTGGACTCTTAGCATGGGTTCTTTTTTCTTTGAGATGGAGTTTCACTCTCGTTGCCCAGACTGGAGTGCAATGGCCTGATCTTGGCTCACTGCAACCTCTGCCTTCCAGATTCGAGCGATTCTCCTGCCTCAGCCTCCCAGTAGTTGGGACCACGAGTGTGTGCCACCACTCTTGGCTAATTTTTGTATTTTTAGTAAAGACAGGGTTTCTCCATGTTGGTCAGGCTGGTCTTAAACCCCTGACCACTGGTGATCCACCCACCTCAGCCTCCCAAAGTGCCCCTCCCCTCTCCTCTCCTTTCTGCCTTTCCTTTCCTCTCCTTTCCTTTCTCTCTCTGTCTCTCTCTTTCTCTCTTTCTTTTATCTCATTCTGTTGCCCAGGCTGGAGTGCCGTGGTGTGATCTTCGCTCACTGCAACCTCTACCTCTTGGGTTCAAGCGATTCTCCTACCTCAACGTTTTAAGTAGCTGGGACTTCAGGTGTGTGCCACCACACCTTGCTAATCTTTGTATTTTTAGTAGTGACAGGGTTTTACCATGTTGGTCAGGCTGGTCTTGAACTCCTGACCTCATGATCCAGCCACCTTAGCCTCCCAAAGTGCTGGAATTACAGGCATGAGCCACCATGCTCGGCACATGAGTTCTAACTGACACAATCATTAGATGCTCTTCTTAAGACTGCAAATTCACATGAAAGAATAGATTTTGTTCTATAAAAATATAGAAAATGTAAAAGAAAACAAGAGTCTTCTCCTCTTATCAAGTTCTTTAGTACCTTGATTTTCTCTAGTCTAAACAAGAGGTAAGATCCATGTGATGAGGGTGTCAGATAAGCACAACTGCCATGTGAGATAGCCAAGGGCCTGGATGCCTGGGGACAATGATGAAACCAGCAGCTTAAAGCCAGATTTGTGGACAAGTAAATTGCTTTTATCACGATTTCCCCTGTTTGTTATAGAGAAGATACTTTCAGAAAAATAAACAAAGACTTAGTTCAAAAAATGCTCCTTTATTAGTCTATATTCCCAATTTTTCTATGATAATCATGTTATAATTAGAAATAATCATTATTTAAAAATCAGGATCTCTGATTTCAAACCTATAAGACATTGTTATGAGCTGGAAGTTTGCCCATCTTTTAATGCCCAACTGAGAATAACCAACTGTATTCTTTAAAAATTATTGGGGCCTCTAACTTTGATTTGACTGAATAAGAAGTAATAACAATCAAAACCTTACCTGACTAGGGACTAGTTCATCTATTAATTCATCCAGCTAATAGTTACTGCATGCCTACTGTGTGCCAGGTGCTAGATGAGATGCTGCACATCTTTCAGTGAGCAAGATGACCCCAATCTCTAAAGACCTTATGTATCTGAGAGATACTAGATATAATTACACAATAATTTTTAAATGAACAGTCTCATGGAGACATAACTGACATACAATAAATTGCACATACTTAAGGTGCTCATTGTGATGAAATCTGACATGAAGATACGCTTGTGACACCATCACCACAGTTAAGATAGTGAACACATCCATCACCTCCAAAGGCTTCCTCTGATCCCTTTGTAATCCTTTCCACCCACCCCTCTCCATTTCCCCATTCTCAGGTAGCCACTGATCCACTTTTGGTCACTATAGACTGGTTTGCATTTTTAAGGATTTTATAGAAGTAAAATCAGAGAATATGCACTCTTGTTTTCTGGCTTCTTTCACTCAGCATAGTTATTTTGAGCTTTGCTAATGTTGTTGAATACATCAAAAATTTATTCCTTTTTAATTGCCGAGTAGTATTTCATTGTGTGGATACACTACAGTTATTTTGTTCCTTCACCTTGATGGATATGTGGATTGTCTTTAGTTTTTGGCTATTTTAAATAAAATATTCATGTGCATATCTTTATATATTCTTCCATATTTCTTGGGTAAGTGCCTAGGAGGAGAATGGTTGGATTACATGATCCGTGTATGTTTAACTTTTTAAGAAACTGTTTTTCAAAGTGCTTTTTACTGTTTTGCACCAGCACAAGCAGTGGATGAGAGTTCCAGTTTCTCAACATCCTTGTTACTAATTGGTATGATCATTCTATTTAATTTTAGCTATTCTAATAATATGTCATGGTATTTCATTATGGTTTAATTTACATTCTAATGACTAATAAACATGATTAATATTTAATACTACAAGTATGAGTTTGTGTAAAATGGGAAGCAAAATATCAACTATGTGAGTGCCTTTTCTCTAGAATACTGATTATCATACAATTCCCAAAGCCTGACATGTATCTTTCCAGTGGATCTCATTTTTGGGTGAATCTGACAGTCCCCTGAGTAATAATCTGATATTTGGCTACTCTCTGCTTCTTTTGTAGGCTAATAATCTCCATATGGATATGGATGTGTCTGAATATTTCTCTGAACTGGGCCATCTTCAGCTCAGTGAATTTACGGGTGTTTAATAAATGACTAATCTTTCCCAGCCCCAGTCCTACCCCTCACATTCCACTTGTGCCAGCCTTTCCCAAGGAATGAGTTCCTCTACAAGGGAAATGTTCAGAGCCTTTTTCTTTAGCTTGCGCAAAGATCAAGGCGAAATCTTGCTTTTGTGTCATTTGCAGTGGTTACCTAACAAGATCACTGGCCCCAAAACAGAGCCGAAGGGAGTGAGGAATATAACACTTGAGTCATAACTCAGGGAAAGAGAAAAGGGATGCAGCTCTGGCTCATCCTGCCAGATGCCCCCAGGCCCGCACTGCTGTCTTGCACAGTGGCTCAGCCCCTCCGTGGTGTAGGGCCTTGACTGCTTCTGAGAGCGGGCAGGATGTGATGGGTTTGTTCTTTGAGTCTGAGACAAGGAATCAGATTGCTTGGCACCCAGGGTCTTCCTTTGCTCAGATATGAGTTTCTACAACTCTCCAAGAAAGAGAATAAACAAAAGTAAAAACAAAATATAGCAGAAAGTGGACTTTTTAGTTTACTGTTTTTATAGTTTCTACTTAATCTCCATAGTTGGTTATTTCTTGGTCAAAATGAAAATTTCGTTTCTCAGTTCTTCAAATGTTTAAAATAATTCAGAAGTTGTGGTCAAACAGATGAAAAGAAAATGAAAATATTAGGTGAATGTGCCTTGGTGATGTGTGCAGGAAAAGTGAAGACATTGAATGTTGCCAAGAGCCATGCCCAGCTACCTCATGAAGATAAGCAAAGGGTCTCAGCAATTAAGGAAATTAAAACACTTCTCTACAGAATTATCAGCCCTCAGCTTTTCTTTGTATTGGGCAGTTTAGTCTTGACAGTTGGGTGCGTTTTACTCTCTCTGCTGCCCCAGCCTTGTCATATCTCTTGTACCACCTGAATGCCTATGACCACACTGATTTTATTGGCTTTCCCTATTTAGGACCTTTTTTTTTTATCATTGATTTAATGTGGCAATCTCTTTGTCATCCCTAAGAACATTCTACTACAAGTGTCTGTTTTTAAAGTTACAAATCTAAATTAATTTTATTTTGAACTTACTGATAAGCGTTGTGAAATGACTTGAGGCAATATGGAATCCGGTCCTGAGACAAGTTCTTCCTGAAAAGAGGATCAGGTTGGCCTAGTGTGGGCTTGGGGTCTGCCACTAGTCTCACGGAGTGGCCGGGAGGAGCAGGGAGATGTGGCACAAATATAACCACGGGGATCACCTTTGCATGTCCTCGAAGAAAGGAAAAGAACAGATTAGATAATGGACCCTCCGAACCTGTCTGCTATGTGTAGAAAAACAGCAATGGATCCCAGATTCTCAGGAGGTGAATAAAACAGGCCCTCTGCTCCCTCTTTTGTCCTTATGTGAAAAACAGCTTTGTTATACATACGGCAATTTATTTCCCAAATTCTCCCCTGGTTCTTTGTTTGCAGTGTTTTAGGGATTTGAGGTAGTCTCCACTTTTTAAATAAGACTAGCTAACCTGACTTTCATTCAACACTATTCTGTGACAGGAATTTGTACCACTGGCATTATCCTGGTTACCATATATGTTTATTGAATGACACACCTGGTGCTAAGTGTCTGAGCATTTTTTTTTTTCAATTCTCATGCAACCCTAAGAGACAGATGCTGTCATTATCCCAATATAATGGATGAGGTGACGTTACTTGCCCAACATGATACAACTGGTTAGAGGCAGAACAATTCTATCCAAATCCATCTTGCTCCAAAGCACAGTCTCGCAGCATCATGCCGGGGTACCTCTCATAGTTTTCTGATGATTCCTTTATGGATCTGTTACATCCTAATAAACCAAATGTCTCTCTCCATCTGGCTATGATAATCATTCACTGCAAATTTATTACATGTAGCTTCAACTGGCTTCTCTAGTTACTGCTTCTCTGCCTTAAGCACTGATTTTCTAATGACCGTAATTCTCCTAGAAAGATTTTGCAAATCATATGATAGTGTTTTCCCAAGGTTCAAAGTAAACACAAAGAAAAGAAATACCCAAAGCTCCTTTCTAACACTCTGACAATAATCTGCAGGAGATGTAAATTCTAAATGAATACCATCTTCAGCAGTTTCTAGCACAGTCTCTCTCTGGGTGATTAGCCAATTCAAAATATTAGATTATACTGTCCTATGTTATATATATTTTTCAAAATAATATCAAATGTTAAAACTTCCATTTCTGTCTTGATTTGTATTGTAAATGGCTCTATTTAATTATTTGCCATTATCTTTATTGATATCACTTTAAAAATTTTAGTATCATTTTAGGGACACAGCTTGGTATTGCCTGTAATATGATTTGTTCTCTCTCCAAAGAGAGACCACAATTATTTGAGATGTGTTCATGTGTCTCCCCTCATTTGATGTAATGAGAAATAGTCATGAGTTTGCTATCAATATTCAAACAGGACACATTAAATTTTGCTCCTGGGGAAAAGCTATGTAAGGGTCACACCTAAAATTAAGATCTTGCCTGCTCTTTAGAAGAATAATGTTTATTTCCCCCCTGCAAGAAAGGCTCCAGTTGGTAACCAAGATTTGCAAAAGATAAAACTGCTCCCGAATTCATTTCTTCCGGGCTGATGTTCAGCTCTCATTAAGTCCTAAAATGTTACAAAGTGATGCTTGTTCAGATTCCTTTAAGACTTATGATACTACGGACTGTTGTCCGCCTTCCTCTCCCCCAGATCTGAGAGACGTAAGTGAATATTTTCTCTGCTGAAGCATTTAGAATGGGTAATTGCTTTCATGCCAGGCATTTTTGTGAAATCAAATAGTAAACAGGGTTTTAAATTCTGTTTCCCTCAAGTTGCATGAGCTTCAAAAAATTTCTGTGGAGAATTTTATTTCTTATGCTGTAATTTTAATAACTCCATTAAGGCTCTTGCTTTCTCCCCAGTCCCCAGCTGTGTATATTTGGGTGTGGAATGTAATTTTCTCTGGCTACAGCTAGAAGGAAGCTTCTTAAAATGTTCAATTTCTTCTAAAATGTGAAACACAATCAAATTTCTCCTGGGAAAATAATGAGCATTTATTGACCAATTCAGGAGTCTGCAGACTTTTTCTGTAAAGGGCCAGATAGTAAATATTTTAGGTTTTACAGATTATATGGTCTCTGTTGTAAGTCTCATCTCTACCTATGTAGTGTGAAAGCAGGTATATAATCCTAAGTGAGGATGGCTGTGTTCCAAAAACACTTTACTTGTGGACATTGACATTTATATTTCAGATAACTTGTACATGTCATTAGTATTATTTTTCTTTTTTTTCATCAACCATATGAAAATATAACAACCATGTTTTGCCCAGGAGCCACACAAAAACAGGCAGGAAGTCAGATTTGGCCCATGAGTCAGTTTGCTGACCCATGTACTAATTCATTAAGTCAATAAAATTTTTTTGAACATCTACTATATACAGTGAGAAAAACGAATACTTGCCCTTACATAGTTTATGGACGAGAAAACTGTTTGGAAATACTGAAAACAAAGACATTTTCAAGTTTTGAAGAAATGATAGCTTGCATTTATTTAATCACGTCCTAGGCAATGCCTCCAAAAATCTTGACCATAGGCAGTTCTGTACAGTTATGTATGAATATCACTAAAAGCTGAAGAACATTTCACTCAAGTTAGCTTGTAGCCCCATGTTGTAGGAGCAGAAGCTATTTCTCAGTCTGTGAAATGCAGGGACTTAATCTCTCTCAATAAATTCATACTAAAGATGGTAAGCTCCTTGAGAGTAGAACATTATACTTGATCTGTATCTCTGCTGTAAGCACAGGTCAGCCCAATGGAAAAAGACTAATATGCAAAAGTACTCAGAGTTCCTTAGAGCTGCACTGTCTAATATGGTAGCCACTTCTCATGGTGTCTATTTAAATTCAGATTTACATTAAATGTAATTACATTTAAAATTTATTTTCCTTTTGCATTAGCTACATTCAAGTATGCAATAACCGCATGCGCTGGACAGTGTAGATGCACATTTCCACCATCATAGATTGTTCCCTTGGGCAGAGATGCTTTAGAACATAGGGATACTTTTCTTCCCTCTGCTCTTGCACCCAAGAAAATTCATTGTGAAACTATGAATTCTGTAATCTCATCCTCCCTTGGCAAATGGTAAAGAGGTATTTTGGAACATAAGAAAGAAGGTGCTTGTACTATCAGATGAAGCAGCATTATGTGATAGTCATTGAACCTCCCTGAATTCCCACATAAAATAGCTGAAAGAAACTCAATAATAATTCAGAAACTCATGATCAATATTTACAAAAACATGAAATGACTAGTATCTCTCACAAAACCCAGGATACAAGTAGGTGGGGACAAACCTCCAGCAGCCAGGGAGCCTCTCTGTGGAAAGAAGTGGAGAAAGGTAACAGGGCATTTGAAGTCATGAATGAGGACCCCAAATACCTGGAGGATGTTCGCAGCAAAACAGTCTTACTAATTTTTGAACAATGGATAAAACTGGGAGTAAGTGAATGGAAGAATTTCTTAGCGAGTTCTGAAAGGGGATGAAGCAGTCTACGTGAGTTTGAAACTGACTGGCCAGGGCTCTTTTCTGGGACAGAAATTCATGCCAGGGACAAATATCTGGGAACGGAATCATTCCCAGCTAAAGTAAGGTAGAAAACAACACGAGGAAAATTTAGAAAGTGAGCTATCATATTTTTGCACATTTGAAAACAGCAACAAGAACAGCAACAGCAAAAGCCCAGAAGAGGAAACTCTGAGGAGTTAGAAAAGTTATTCTGAACATCGCCTTCTTCAGGATCAAATAAACTCATATAAAAATAAGAAGGAAATCCAGTTCCAGGTCAAGTCCATTCAGAGTTATAATAAGAAAAAAATAAGAATAAAGAGATGAAAAATATCCATAAGACAATAAAAGCATGCTGAAAAGCCAAGCCCTGAAAACTAACCTACTTTCAAAATGAACAAAAAGACATTTGAAAAATGACATCTAACATGAAGAAACAATATAAATTAAAATTACAAAAACTCAGAGTGTCTACACAAAACTCCATAAAGAATTAGAAGCAAAATTTTAAAATTTACTTTAAAAATGAAGACCAAAGTTATTAACCCATTTATGGCTAGTGTTCTTATTGAAATGCTAAGTTTGCAGGAGTTATTTATATTCTACTTCTCAAGGTCATCACTAAGGTCTGATTTTTCACACACAAAAATTTGCAACCTCCAGCATAAATGAGTTAAGGAATACAAAACCAAGTGACTTTTAAAACCAAAAAGAAGCAAGGAAAGAAATCAAGAGAATTCAAGTGAAGGTGATAGATATTGAAGATGGACAAAGAATATCTGATATGCAGACAACGGGCTTCTTAGAAAAGAAAATAAATCAAGAGAGCAAAACAAATATCAAACAATATTTTAAAAACACTTTCTGAATTAAATATCTAAAGCTACATAGTTTTGCAAAACCCCACATACATGATAATATCAACACAGAATGATCAGCATCAAATTATACGCAATGAAATGACTAGATTTTAGAAAAAAAAAAAACTTTGGACATTGGATAAAATGAGTAAGTGATTTAGAAAAGAAAGAAAACGAAGTCATTATCATACTTTTGACAGCAATGCTTGATGTCAGCTATGCTTTGATTTCTTGACGTGGTGGTTATAGGATACTCACCATAGAAAAATACATTGATTCTAGACCCAGCAATTCCATTACTGGGCATATACACAAAGGATTATAAATCATTCTACTATAAATGTTAGAAGAAAATGGAGTAACAATATATTCAAGGAAAGAAACTGTGGGCCAGGTTTTATAGCCAGCAAAATTGACTTCAAAATATAAAGGGTGCAATGGATTATCAACAAGAAAGAACTCAGTTTATGTGATTCTTCCTGAAAAATGTAAAGTAGAATGTGAACTTCAAACCAGCATATTGGTACCTGCATATCGGATATTCTTTGTCCATCTTCAATATCTGTCGCCTTCACTTGAATTCCCTTGATTTCTTTCCTTGTTTCTTTTTGGTTTTTAAAATCACTCAGTTTTGTATTCATTTTAAAATTTTACGTCTAATCATTTACCTAAGACTGGTGGTGAGCAGTAAGTATATAGTAGTTTGTGGAACTGTAAAACTACATGAAGTTAAAAAAGAGAGAGCGTAATGTGTATAGCTATCTGTAGCTGTACATATATAATGTATACATATATGTATGCTACAGCAATGTAGATATACAACTATTTTTTAAAGGTAGGGAGTGGAGAGAGCACATGTAAGAAATTAATAATTTTAATAAACATATTACAGTTGTAATATTTGTATTATCATTGTTATTCTGAAGCTATTAGGCATATATTATAAAATGAAGCAAATAAGTAATCCCTTGCTTTTGAGAATTTCATCAGGATTCTTAGGGTGAAAAATAAGAGATACAGATGTGATATACAAAAGGACCCTCTAGTCCTGCATTTAAATTAAAAATATTAACTCATGAGATTTGTATTAATAAAACTCAAATACATATACATGAACAGGAACATAGGAATACACACCTACATATATTACAGCTCTTTGCACTTATAAGCCTAGAAACAATGTCCTACCTGTTGGCAGTTTTAAAATACCATTTTCTATCAAAAGAAATCATGGCTGACCCCAGGTCTGGGGCAGGAAAAGGGCAACACCCTGGAACCTACTGGCACAGCAGATGGCAAGAAAGTTACCGAAGACCACTAGGGTCATATCAAAAGTCAGCTTGAGTTCATTCCCACTTGCCAGAGATAGCACAGTTATTGTGCCAATGAAGATAATAATTGCAATGGATTAAAACTTATTGAATATATTTGAGTTCATAAATTTATAGTAATAGTTTTTAAAAACCTAGTCAACTTCACAGACTTTCCTTATCTTGCAAATTAATAAAGAAAAATAATTGTGCTTTTTCTTTTGTAAGAACTATACCATTGGGTAATCAAATAGGTGAGGGAAAGCATCTCTGTATAAAAACATTCCAATTAAAAGGAAAAAAAGTGAGGAAATTTGAAAACCACCATTAAAAAATCCCCACTCAACAGATCTAGGCATCATGGATTAATAGCACTAATGGCACAAAAAGAGGCAACTAGACATTGTTTGCCTCCCAGTGACAGAACACAATATACCTAGTCTTATCAGTGGGATCAAACTTGAGTATGATCAAGTCTTTGGATCCGGCTTCAGTTTGAAGGAAATACATAGGAAGGAGAGACATACGGCACTGTACGCTGATTATTCAGTCAACAAGATTTAGGCTGTTGGAAACTACAGGTTACATAGCCTGTGTTTTTCTTTTTCTTTTTTTAAATATATGTATATTTTTTATTGCACTTTAGGTTCTGGGGTACATGTGCAGAACATGCAGGATTGTTCATAGGTACATTCATGGCAATGTGGTTTGCTGCCTCCATTCCCTTCACCTGTATCTGGCATTTCTCCCCATGTTATCCCTCCCAACTCCCTACCCCCTGCTGTCCCTCCCAACAGACCCCAGTGTGTGATGTTCCCCTCCCTGTGTCCATGTGTTTTCATTGTTCAACACCTGCCTATGAGTGAGAACATACGATATTTGATTTTCTGTTCTTGTGTCAGTTCGCTGAGAATGATGGTTTCCAGATTCATCCATGTCCCTACAAAGGACACAAACTCATCATTTTTTATGGCTGCATAGTATTCCATGATGTATATGTGCCACATTTTCCTTGTCCAGTCTATCATCGATGGGCATTTGGGATGGTTCCAAGTCTTTGCTATTGTAAACAGTGCCACAATGAACATACATGAGCATATGTCTTTTTTTTTTTTTTGAGATGGAGTTTCGCCCTTGTTACCCAGGCTGGAGTGCAGTGGCACGATCTCAGCTCACCACAACCTCCGCCTCCTGGGTTCAGGCAATTCTCCTGCCTCAGCCTCCTGAGTAGCTGGGATTACAGGCACGCGCCACCATGCCCAGCTAATTTTTTATATTTTTAGTAGAGATGGGGTTTCACCATGTTGACCAGGATGGTCTCGATCTCTTGACCTCGTGATCCACCGCCTCGGCCTCCCAAAGTGCTGGGATTACAGGCTTGAGCCACCACACCCGCCCAGCATATGTCTTTATAATAGAATGATGGCCTGTGTTTTTCAACACATAAATGTAAGGAAATGAAAGGGATGGAGGTAATTCTGGATATTAAAAGACATTTAAATGACATTTTTTTTTTTTGAGACAGAGTCTCACTCTGTTACACTGACTGGAGAGCAGTGCTGTGATCTTGGCTCGCTGCAACCTCTGCCTCCCAGGTTCAAGTGATTCTCCTGCCTCAGCCTCCTGAGTAGCTGGGACTACAGGCATGCCACCAGACCCAGCTAATTTTTGTACTTTTAGTAGAGATGGGGTTTCACCATGTTGGCCAGGATTGTCTCGATCTCTTGACCTCGTGATCTGCACCCCCACCCCGGCCTCCCACAGTGCTGGGATTACAGCCGTGCACTACCGTGCCCACCACTGACAGATGATTTTTTAAATGGCAAGATGAAACTAGTGTCTAGGGATATCCAGCAGAGTGAAAAACCTAAAAAGAAACCCAAGGAAGTGACCACTATAAAAGTGAGAATGGAGGGAGCTATAATTGGGAAGGGGCTCAAGGAGGAGCTCTTGGATGGCTGACCAAGTTTTATTTCTTGACTTGGTGGTTACAGGATAAATATGCATCAATTCTAGACCCAGCAATCCCATTACTGGGTATATATCCAAAGGATTCTAAATCATTCAACTATAAAGACACATGCACATGTATGTTGACTACAGCACTATTTACAATAGCAAAGACTTGGAACCAACCCAAATGCCCATTGATGATAGACTGGATAAAGAAAATGTGGCACATGTACACCTTGGAATATTATGCAGCCAGGAAAAAGAATGAGTCCATGTCTTTTACAGAGACATGGATGAAGCTGGAAGCCATCATTCTCAGCAAACTGACACAGGAATAGAGAACCAAATACCGCATGTTCTCACTCAAAAGTGGGAGTTGAGCAATGAAAAAACATGGATACAGGGAGGGGAACATCACGCCCTGGGGCCTGTCAGGAAATAGGGGGCAAGGGGAGGGAGAGCATTAGAACAAATACCTAATGCATGCAGGGCTTAAAACCCAGAAGATGGGTTGATAGGTGCAGCAAACCACCATGGCACATGTATACCTATGTAACAAACCTGCATGTTCTGCACATGTATCCCAGAAATTAAAGTAAAAATAAAATAAAATAAAATAAAACAAGAAAATCATAGGGAAGGAAAAAATTCATTGAATTACGTATTTGTTTTATGTATTTTTCTGTATTTTTTTTTTAAGGTGTGGATAGAATTTAGTTCAAAGAGGCTGGTTTAGCTGTCATGACAGGGTATGCTGTCTTATTTAGTCCCAGTTAAGACAGACACTGAGGGAAGTGCTCCGATTTACTATATCTTAAAAGATCCCCCAGAGATTTTAATGCATAGTGCTGATTAAGGACTAGCCATATGGTAGTTCTCGAAACTTTGGACCAGCAGTTTCAAAATCAGCTGGGACTGTTGTGAAAAACAATGTGTTTCCTTTACCTGAGGACTCGCTGGAAATGCAAATTCTCACACTCCACTTTATCTACTGAATCAGAAACTCTGGGGCCCAACAGTTTGTACTTTAGCAAACCCTCCCAGTGACGCTGAGGCAAGCTCTAGTTTGAAAATCTCTGCACTACCCCAAACAGAGCCAATTTCTCCAATCTGTCAAAGGCTCACACCTGTACTGGAATGAAAAAAAGCATAGACTCTAGAAAGTGCTGGAAGTAGACATAATTTTAGATAGAAATTCATCTATACAGAGAGGCCCCCTCATCTTCTTTCCCTGGACAGTAAGTACCAAAGGAAATGCAAATACACATTTGGACTGTTTTTCAAATTATGACAGCCTGATAGGTCCTCTCAGCTTTAAAATGCAATATACGGAGCTCATGATTATTACTTTAGAGCAGGCGTATCTTCAACTGTAAGCTGGTTCCATTACCAAACCTTAACAAATCTTGATGGTAACATCGCTGAACTCTGTGTGTCAATTTAATATGCAGAAATTATCCTTTTAGAACAACTCGACAATAGCAGCAACAAGAAAAGAAAAACATGAAACTGTCTTTATTTGAGTTCTTAGAGCACAGTCATGTCTGCACCTGTCAGGGGGTAAGCCCAGCAGAAATGCATTCCCCACAAGCTTAGGGACTATCCAAGAAAGCCATTTCTTTCTTATTTGTAAATTCTGGGGCAGGTTTTCTGCAATCTTCATCTGAGCAATATGTTAAAAGTCTAAAAATTGCTGCTCCTCAAAGTATCTTTTGGAAGGCATGGCTCTAAACCTGGGAGGCTTCATTTCATTTTATTATTTGCAAAAGGAAATATTTCTTAAATGATGTCAGGGAAAAAGTAGAATTATTCCCCCTGGATTGGCCTTGGCTCTCTGTAGTGGTTCACTAGTAAAGATTAGACACACTCTGTTGACCGTGCACCAGGTGGGCACAAGCTTTATGCTGTTTCTCCAAGACAGCGAGGATTTGCATTCATCCATCAGAAGGCAAGAACTCTTCTGGGTTGCAGCTCTCTTTCCCCAGCTGTAGCCTGAGTCAGAGCACACCCAAAGCTGCAGGTTCTGAAGCTCTATTTGGTGCCAGTGACTTCTTCATAGCCCCTAAAGGACCTGGGGTGCCCATTCCAGAAAGGATCATAAAGAAAATCTTAGAGAAAAGTGACTTTCTTCAGAAACACCCACACTTTTGTTTTTTGGTCCCTGATACAGGTACACAATAGCCTGGAGTGTTAAGATTCAACTAGCATCTATGAATATAAAGGTAAACAGATGGTTTGTGGCCACAGGTATCTTGCAGTTTAGTTAATAACAGACAGATGGTGAACAAGGTCAGTAAAGGTCGATGAGTAGTCAGTGGTGATGTGTGCCTTAGTTCAGAAAGAATGTAGGGGAAGGATCCTTTCTCTGGGGAACCAGAGCTGGCTTCACAGAGAAATTAAATTCTGAGCTGAAGTGTGAAGAATGAGAGATTTTTTTGGAGGTGGAGGGGAGCAGGTAGACAGCTAGTGAGAAGTTGCTCCAGATGGAAGGGTCAGCCTTGGCTAAGGCTTACAGATGTGTAACAGCAGTGAACCCACTGGCTCTGTATTCTCCATTGTCACTGTAAGGTGGAGACCAGTAAAGACAATGATGAGCAGATCTGGAGCTGAGTTGGAGATGTGTTAATTCAGCATTCAAGAGGAGAGCCTTTGAAACATTCTGATCAAGAGAAGAGCATACAATAAATAGTTATCTCAGCATTATTATTACGATTTACACATAATGTGGGCTAAGCACTGTACTCAGGGATTCAGTTGAATCTTAAGTGTGAAATAAACATTGGTTTCTTTATTCTACATATGAGGAAATAATTTCAGAAAAGGGAAGCAGCTGGCCTAAGATCACACAGTAGGAAGTAGCCAGCTTCTGACTGAGACTCAGGTGGGTCTGACTCCTGGAGGCTGAGCTCAGAAACCCTTTGGCAGTTTGGATTATAGATGGAGGGAGGGAGGCTGCAGGAACTGCTCCAGAGGGCATATGGCAGAACTGAATTAGAACTGAAGATGCATGAACGTAGCACTTTTCAATAAAAATTACATGTGTCTTTGTTCCTATTTGGTTTGGGTTTTGGTCTTTAATAGCCTCTTGTCTTTATGATCTATTAACTCTATAGATGAAATCTACCCATGATTACACTGGATATTTGCTATAGCAATGTTCCAGCAACCCTGAAACAAACTC
Source organism: Saimiri boliviensis (assembly GCF_048565385.1). Classification (NCBI taxonomy): domain Eukaryota; kingdom Metazoa; phylum Chordata; class Mammalia; order Primates; family Cebidae; genus Saimiri; species Saimiri boliviensis. Next base: position 104,976,867 of record NC_133460.1, read on the forward strand.
ACAGTTTAGATTCATTTATTTCAAACTCTGCCAATTTGGAAATTTCTTTCTTTCTGCCTGGATTCTGATGAGAAGCATTTATAACTTCTCTATAGCCAACTCTGATACTAGGGCCTTGAAAATACGGATCAATCTTCATTCTAGGATTTATAAGGTGGCCCCTTAGAAAAAAATTTAACCCAGAGATAGACATGCTGCCAAAATTATAATTTAATAGTGAAAAGGGGATTCAAAAGGCCTGGGGCCCTGGCCCTGTCCTTTATCAGTCCTGTGTCTGTAAGCAAATCTGAAACTCTTTGAGCTTTTTTTTTTTTTTTAACCTTCAAAATGGAGATGAGGGCCCTTATAAAGGGCAGATAAAGTCACATTCATGGACATATTTCTTGGTCTTCTACAGCTGTGCTGGATCACCTAATTCTTAGTATGTTACCAGTGCCTTGCTTTGTCCACTTCCAGAGAGAAGGGAAGATTCCCAGATGGCCTGCCCTCATTTGTCCACAGAGTAAGTAGCCCATAGTCTACATCACAAATGTGCATTTATAGTCTCTGCAAAGACAATGGAAACTGGCAACCAAATGCGTATTTAAAAAAAACAAAACAAAAACCCAAACAATAGTCCATGAAGTAAAAGAACAGGGTAAACAGCCGTCGGGAAGGAAAAAGGAATAAATTTGAGGCTATTTAGCTGGCTGTTTTACCCAGACCACAGAAAACAGTTATGCCGTGTTAAACTCTGCAGAAATTACATCTATACTGCTCATTTCTTTTTTCATTTATTCATCTATCCATCTAGTCTACCAAATGCCAGGCACTGTGCTAGTGCTGGAGACTCAGTATGAACAATAATCTAATGGAAGATTCAATCATTGATCAAGTAATTACACAAATAAGGTTTGTATAAATAACCATGAATTGTGCTCTCATGTCAAGTTTTTCTGAGTTTTAAGTGCATGTGGGGGAAGTGGGGCAATCCAGAGCAGAAAGACGGAGAAAGACCTAAAGAGTGGGAAGTAGCTGAAAGGTACCCTGGTCAGGTGGAGAAGGAAGGATGTTCCTTGCAGGTGGAACCATGTGTGCCAGTGCCTATGATGAGAGGACTAGCAGTAACTGAGAAACATAAAGAAAGCTTGAATGCAAGAAGAGAGATATGGAAGAGTGGGATAGGAGAGGAGGCTAGAAGGCAGGTGGGAGTTATTTTATGAGGGTCTTATAAACATGTAAGGATCTGGATCTTTGGATTAAAGCATCATTCTCAACCTAGGTGCATATTGGTGTCACCTAGCAAGCTTTAAAAATCCTGAGTCCTGGGCCCTGCCCCCAGAGATTGATTTTAATTGGTGTGGGTGCTGCCTGGATATCGGGATTTTGAAAGATACTCAGGTGATTCCAATGTAAAGATGGATGCATAAATAAATGAATAAATAGAATGGATGTAGTTTTCTCATAGTTTAACATGGCATAATATTTTTGAAAAATGTTCTGTTTGTGGATCTCTAGTTCTGCCATACCCCTCTATGAGGCAGTACCTGTAGTTCTCTAACCTCTCCCACTCCATCTACAACTCAAACTGCCAAAGGGTTTATGAGCTCAGCCTCTGGGAGTTGGACTTACCTGGGTCTCAGTCAGGAGTTGGCTACTTCCTAGCTGTGTGATCAATGGCTTGAGAGCCACTGTATTAAAAAAGAAAACTTCAGGCCATCAAAGTTTAATTTTTGAACTTTTATGCAAAAATTCTAAATAAAATACTGGCAAACCAAATCCAGCAGTGTATCAAAAAGCTTATCGACCATGATCAAGTCAGCTTCATCCCCAGGATGCAAGGTTGCTTCAACATATGCAAATCAGTAAATGTAATTCATCACATAAACAGAACGAAAGACAAAAGCCACATGATTATCTCAATAGGTGCAGTAAAGACCTTTGATAAAATTCAATGTCGCTTCTTGTCAAAAACTCAATAAACTAGGTACAGAGCACACCTCAAAACAATAAGAGCTATTTATGACAAACCCACAGCCAATATCATACTGAATGGGCAAAGCTACAAGCATTCCCCTTGAAAACTGGCACAAGACAAGGATGTTCTCTCATACCACTACTATTCAACATAGTATTGTAAGTTTGGCCAGCACAATTGGGCAAGAGAAAGAAAGGGTATTCAGATAGGAAGGGAGGAAGTCAAATTGTATCTGTTTGCAGATGAAATAATTGTATTTTTAGATCAATTATTGATCTAAAAATCGTCTCAGCCCCAAAACTCCTTAAGCTGATAAGCAGCTACAGCAAAGTCTCAGGATACAAAATCAACACAAAATCACAAGCATTCCTATACACTAACAATAGACAAGCAGAGAGCCAAATCATGAATGAGCTCCAATTCACAATTGCTGCAAAGAGAATAATAGCTAGAAATACAGCTAACAAGAGAAGTGATGGAGCTCTTCGAGGAGAAACTGCAAACCACTGCACAAGGAAATAAGAGAAGACACAAACAAATGGAAAAACATTCCATGCTCATGGAAAGAAATATCATGAAAATGTGTATATTAACCAAAGCCATTCATAGATTCAATGCTATTTCCACGAAACTGCCACTGAGATTTTTTACAGAATTAGAAAAAACAATTTCAAAATTCATATGAAACTGGAAAAGCCTGTATAGCCAAGACAATATTAAGCAAAAAGAATAAAGCTGGAGGCATCACACTACCCGATTTCAAACTATGCCACAAGCCTACAGTAACCAAAACAAAACTGTTTTGTACTGGTACTAAAACAGGCACCTATACCAATGGAACAGAATAGAGATCTCAGAAGTAAGACTGCACATCTACAACCATCTGATCTTTGACAAACTTGAGAAACACAATAGGAAAAGGATTCCCTATGTAGTAAGTCAAGCTGGGAAAACTGGCTAGCTATATGCAGAAAATTGAAACTGGAACCCTTTCTTACACTTTATACAAAAATTAACTCAAGATAGATTAAAGACTTAAACATAAAACCCAAAACTATAAAAACCCTAGAAGAAAATCTAGACAATACCATTTAGGACATAGGTATGGGCAAAGATTTTCTGACAAAAACATAAAAAAAAATTGCAACAAAAGCAAAAATTGACAAATGAGATCTAACTAAACTAAAGAGGTTCTTCACAGCAAAAGAAACTATCATCAGAGTTAACAGACAACCTACAGAATGGGAGCAAATTTTTTTTCAATCTATCTAACTGACACAAGTCTAATATCCGGAATCTATAGGGAACTTAAATTTACAAGAAAAAAACTTATTTAAAAGTGGGCGAAGGAAATGAACAGGCACATCTCAAAAGGAAACATTTATGCAGCCAACAGACATGATAAAAAGCTCAGTATCACTGATCACTAGAGAAATGCACACCAAAACCACAATGAGATACCGTCTCATGCCAGTCAGAATGGCAATTATTAAAAAGTCAAGAAACAACAGTTGCTGGTGATGCTATGGAGAAATAGGAACACTTTTACACTGTCTTTGGGAATGCAACTTAGTTCAACCCATTGTGGATGATGGTGTGGTGATTCCTCAAAGAACTAGAAACCAGAAATACTGTTTGACCCAGCAATCCCATTATCATGTATATATACCTGGAGAAATAGAAATCTTTCTATTATAAAGATATATGCACATATATGTTCATTGCAGCACTATCCACAATAGCAAAAACATGGAATCAACTCAAATGCCCATCAATCATTGACTGAATAAAGAAAATGTGATACATATACACCATGAAGTAAGTATTATGCAGTAATAAAAAGGAATGAGATTATGTCCTTTGCAGGGACCTGGATGGAGTGGGAAGCCATCATCTTCAACAAACTAATACAGGAACAGAAACCAAATATCACATGTTCTCACTTTTTAGTGGGAGCTGAACAATGAGAACACATGGATACAAGGAGGGGAACAACACATGCTGGGGCATGCCATGGGGACAGAGGTAGAAAGAGTGTCAGAATAAAAAGCTAATGCATCTGGGGCTTAATACCTATGTGATGGGTTGATAGGTGCAGCAAACCACTGTGGCACACATTTACCTATGTAACAACCCTGCATGTCCTGCATATGTATCCTGAAACTTAAATTTAATTAAAAAAAAAAAGTAAGGGCCAGCTTGCATCCATATTCTTTCTAGGAACCTTTCTCAATGCTCTAGCCTCAGTGACCACACCCTTCTCTTGATTTCATAACAGCTGTCTATACTAGAGGAGGAAACTATGATGGGCCTATGACTTTCACCATTACTCATAGTTATTAACCACTAAGTTATTATTTAACTCCTTATCTCTGTGTGGATTATTTTTTCTCCACATAGACTCTAAGTTTCTTGGGGAAGGATTGTCTATCATGAGTCTTTGCTTTCCCATAGTGCCTAGTATATTGTTCTGTCTATATGCAAGATGACCAATTTACTTGAATTAATGAATAAATTAATGAAGAGCAGTCAGTTATTTTGGAAAATACGATATATAAACATCTTTTAAAACCTCTTGTGCATAGGCACAGGAGATGCCCACTTCTGGGTTCAAGTTCCAGCTCTGCCACTGGCCAGCTTTGTGACCTCAGGCAATGTCAGCCACCTCATCTATAAAATATGCATGATAACTTAATACCCAGACTAGAGGATTGTTGTGAGTGTCAAATGAGATGATAAGTGTAAATTCTTTAACCTAATTTCTGGCCTATTTACATCATAAATCTTAGCTATTATAGTTAGACTAGCTCTTATTATTTGCATCATGCTTTATTATGTATCGAGAGCCTTTCTGAACATTGTCTTGTGTAATTATTGACAGATGTTTACTGAACACTATGATGTGGTGGGTACAGAGTAGCAAATACGTAGGAATGGTCCCTGACCCCATAGAGCCTTTCTTACATGTGTTGGACACTTAATCTTCAAGGGAACCGCTTTGGGAGGCCTAATGCAAGGTGATTTGGTTATAATGGATTTATGTCATTATTGTGAGAGTGAGTTAGTCATCATGACAGTGGGCTGTTATGAGGCAAGTCTGGCCCCTTATCTCTCTCCCTTTTGCATGCGCTCACTTGCCCTCATATCCTTCCACCATGGTATAATGAGCAAGAAGGCCTTCCACAGATGCAGCCGCTTAGTCTTGGACTGTCCAGCCTCCAGAATCATGAGCTAAATAAACCTCTGTTTTTTATAGATTACTCGGTTCATGGTATTCGGTTATAGCAACAGAAAACAGAGTAGAATACTGCCTCACAGGACGTTCTTGCCATGACAACCAGGTGGATGGTGAGAGGAATATTCTGTGAGCAGGGGTGTTTCCAAACCAGGGAGATAGTGTTCATTTTAAATACGTTCATCTGTATGGATACTAATTTAGCTATAGCCATAAGCTTTGATTCGTTTGATGTTAAACCTGAACAATCATGATACAGTGTAAAATTAAGTACTGTTTTATTCCTCAATATATTTGCTATTAATGAGTAATTATGAATGCAACTCATATGGACAGCAAATGTATAATTTGTATGTACATGTGTATGCCAGGATTGGTAGAAAATGTAAAATATCAAGTTACACAGCTTAGATAGTCTATTACAGGTCTACTGATGAGGTCATTAGTTTTAAGTGCCTTTAGGAAGAATCCCAATACCAATATCATCTCCCCAACACCATCTGCCCATAAGATATGCCAAGTATATATTTGAATCCCTTCTTTTTTAAATTCTTATTTTAATAATGAATTATATGTGTCTGTGTTCCGATTTGGTTTAGGTTTTGATCTTTAATAGCCTCTTCAGGAACTAAACAATTCTGTAGGTGAAATCTACCGATGATCACATTGGATATTTGCTATAGCAATGTTCCAGCAAGTCTGGAACAAACTCAAAATTTAGATTCATATTCATTTCAGACACTGCCAATTTGGAATTTTCTTTCTTTCTGCCTCGACTCTGATGAGAAGCATTTATAACTTCTCCATAGACAACTCTAATACAAGGGCCTTGAAAATATGGCTCAGTCTTCATTCTAGGATTTATAAGGTGGCCCCTTATAAATAAATTTAACTCAGAAATAGCTACTTGCTGCCAAAAATATAATTTAATAGTGGAAAGGGGATTCGGAAGACCTGGGTCCCTGGCCCTGTCGTTTACCCATCCCGTAACTGCAAACAAATTTGAGCTTTGTTTCTTTGCCTCCAAAATGGAGATGATGCCTCAGAGGGCCCTTGTACAAGTCAGATAAAGTCACATTCATGGAAATGTTTCTTGGTGTTCTACAGCTGTGCCAGATCACCTCGTTCTTATGCATTACCAGTGCCTTGCTTTGTTTACTTCCATAGAGAAGAGGAGGTTCCCAGATGACCTGCCCTTATTTATCCAAGGAGGAAGTAGCCCATAGTCTACATCACAAATGTGGATTTAGTCTCTGTAAAGACCATGGAAACTGGAAATCAAATCCCTATTTAAAACAAAACAAAACAAAACAAAAACCCAAACAATAGCCCATGCAGTAAAAGAATAAGGTAAACAGCAGTCAGGAAAGAAAAGAGAATGAATTGGAAATTATTTACTTGGCTGTTTTCCCAGATCACAGAAAACAATTGGAAAAGACCCTGAGACCTGAAATACCCTCTTCTTTCCCAACTTTCTCCTGTATATGGTGAGGTGTATGGATTGAAAGGCTGTGTAATAGAACATACACTCTCAAGGCTTCATGCACAAGCAGTGGCTTAACTTGGTGACAGCAGTAGGGTCAGCAGTGAAATGAAAACATCAGCAAAACATTTCCCTTAAAATCTATTCATAAGGACACTAACAGGGCCATTCCATATAGCACATCCTTCAATGTGTGGGGCAAAGGCCACAGATTGTGAAGCCACAGCGTGGGCATGGTTGAGACCCTGGCAAGAAAGAGTGTGTACAGGTCAGAGGATTCAGGAATCCTCAATCATCAGAGACCAATAACATTTGGAGTTAACCCAGAGTGGGGCTAGCACTGGCCACAGGGAGCATCTGAGCCATTTTGTGGCTTTCAGGCTGTGGCCTAGTTTGTTGTATGTCTCAAAATAAGCACCTTGACCTCTTCGCCCTGGAGTGTTTTATTTTAATATGGTAGTTTAACAGTCATTAATATAAAAGTATAGTATTTGGAGGAAATTTTTTAAGCTAAAAAAAGTAAAAAGAAAAATTATTTGCCTTACATTATAAGCCTTTCAGCATTTTGTTCTCTTTTCTATTTAGCCTTTAAAATATGCAGACAGAGATTTTAAAATAAAACTGGACTCGGGTTGCATTTTCAGTTTTCTCTCTTGATTTTTGACTTATCATTGTGTCATGAACATTATTCTAAGTCATTAAACATCAGAAATAAGATTTTTAATGTATCATAGGGCTGTCTCATGGTGGCTGCCATTGTGGATTATGAAAGCATTGTTCTTAGAATAGGGCTATTTCTAAACCAAGGAAATGATGTCCATTTAAAATATGTTCATGTGTACAGATGTTAATGCATATATGGCCATTAGCTTTGACTTGTTTGATGCATAGTACAGGTTGGATATCCCTTATCTGAAATACTCATGAACAGAAGTATTTGAGATTTTGAATTTTTTTTGGATTTTGAAATATTTGTATTATATTTCCTGGATGAGCATCCCTAATTCAAAAATCCAAAATGGCCCTTGGAGCATTATGCCAGTGCTCAAAAAGTTTCAGACTGTCAATAATTTCAAAATTTTGAATTATTAGATTTGGGATGCTCAATTTATAGTCCATTGCATGACTATACTGTATTTTTATTAATTATTTCTCTCTATCATTAGTTGTTTAGATTTCTTTGTATGTTTCTATACAAATAAACACTGCTATGTTTTATTTAGTATTATAAATAAATGTGAAACAGATTAGGTCTTATTTCTAACAGTGGCATATATTTTAAATATATAAAAGTAGTAACAGTGTAGCTTGATGCAAAAATAAGCCAACAGAGTAAAGAAATAGAAAAGATGGCCAAGGGAAAGATCGTAATATATATAATGTATTGAATGATTAAAAAATATATTACATCAAGATTAAGAGTTAAAGCCAGTAAAATTTAAAAAAAAAAATCACATATCAGTGGGGGAATGATTATTGAACAAATAGTACTGGAAAAGCCTAACCTCATAGTATATCAGCAGAATAAATTCTACATGGAAGAATGAATTCAATCTTAAAAATTGAAATCATGAAAATATTGGAATAGAACCTTAATGACTAATTGTTCTTCCAGTTTAAAAAGACTATTATTAAAGCAATGAAAGAAATAAGGTAAAAGTGATACATTTGCCTCCATACAAATATGTAACTTAGGCTGGGCATGGTGCCTCACATATGTATTCCTAGCACTTTAGGAGGCCGAGGTGGGCGGATCATAAGGTCAGGAGTTTGAGCCTGACTAACATGGTCAAACCCTGTCTCTACTAAAAATACAAAAATTAGCTGGACGTGGTGGTACGTGTCTGCAGTCCCAGCTACTCAGGAAGATGAGGCAGGAGAATACTTGGAACCCAGGAGGCAGAGGCTGCAGTGAGCTGAGATTACACCATTGCACTCCAGTCTAGGCGACAGAGCAAGACTTTGTCTTAAAACAAAACAAAATCAAAAACAATTTTTTTTAAAAAAGTAACCGAAAAAAATGTGTATATATTTTTTGCTTTTGTATGTATGGTGGATGAGCAGTGGATAAAACAAATGCACTCTTCTCAAGGAGCTCACATTCAAATGGAGGAAGGTAGGCAAAAATAAATATATTCAGAAAAATAAAATGGGGCAATAGAGAGAATGAGCATGCTTATTTTCCTTTCTCAGCTGTAATCATCGGACAGGTATACACCCTGACTTTAATAGTATTTGTAGCTACCATCAGGTTTTTTCTAACGTTCTTTAAGTTATGGTCCTATAATGATCAAAGGCAAAAATGAAGTCTTGCCTTTTATTTCCTTTTTACTATACTTCTTCCTTCTCTCTATTCTTGTCCTCTGTTAATATAGGTTGTGATTGTGTACATAGAGTACATTATAAAATTATTGTTTTATCTTTCCTTTCAGTAAATGTATTTGGAAATTTTATTTTAAAATCAGGTTTTCTTTAGGATTTAACTTTTAAGCTAATTTTAGGATTCATTACAGTCACAGTTATACCAGGATTTTTCCATTTTAAGTATTTAGCTTTTATTCTCATCAGCTTAAAATTGATGTACATCTTCAAGTGTTCTTTTTTTATCAAATAAGTAAAGACATATTTTTTCTGAGTTCTTGCCTTTGTGATAATGTCTTTCTTTTAGTTTTTCACATATCTGACAACTTGGCCTTCGAAAATCCCTGGGACTCAGTCCTTTGTCCTCAAATCTCCGTAGTTGTTACTTCTTTGTGTTTTAGTCTTTAGCACTATAGAGGGGGAAAAAAATCACACCAGTTTTTAAACCTTTACAGATAATCTGTTTTTCTTTTTGCTTTTATTTCAAATTTGATTTGTTTTCTTGTTTTAAGCACTTGTATAATTTTGTATTTGTTCTTGCAATTTAAAAAAGGGCAGGATATTTCTAGACATGAGTCTATTTTTATTAACATTACTTGTTACATGGTAAATCTTCTGTATATAAGTATATATTGTCTTGCACCTCAGGAAAGTTTCTTTTTATGTCTTTATTATTTTAGTTTTAGCTTTTTTTCCTTCCTTTGGAAAACCTATAACACTTTAGCTCAGTGTTATTTGTTATCTTCTGCATCTTGTATCTTTTCATTTATTATTTTGGTGTCTTTGCCTTTTCCTATGCTTTCTGGAAGAGCAATTCACTTTCTTCCTGAATACATTTAGTTTTTGTATAAATTTTGTTCTTTCTTGCCTCCAGAATTTTAATTAGACCCTTCAATTTCCTTCTTAATTTATCTGATTCCCTTGCCTCCTGAACTTATCCTTCCTTGTGGCATTCTATTTCTGTATCAGAAGGCCAAGTAATTTTATAAATCATTAAATATGTCTGATAAATTTCTAAAAAGGTGTTTTGATATCTGGAGTGAATCAGACTGATGTAATTCCTTTGGGCTTTCAGGATGATTTTTCTTTTTACTCATTTTATAGCTTAAAAATTTTTTTGTGTCTTATTGCATCTCTTAATTTTTCCTAAAACAGAAAGTCATGTAGGGCTGGTGTTCTATAGATAAGTCCTGTCCTGTCTTGTCTACTCACCTGGCATCCCTGGTACAGTACATGGCCTGACACCTAGCAGGCATGCAACCATTATCTGTTGAATGAATGATTGGCTAGGAAAAGCAATTCAACTAGTTTTCATCTTAGACATATGCTTTTAAAAACCTTTTATAACAGAATAAAAAAAAAAGAAGAAGGGGAGTTTTATTGCTTGTATTGGAGGGAATATATCCCTCAGCTGATGGCTCAGTGAACACAGCAAACAGGGTGATTTTTCACCATCATCTTGCTCAGATGTGTTTTTCTATACTTTCCCCGGTCACTTGCCATGAGACATTAATGAATCTTACCAAAGTCTGGACCATATATATCTTTAGAAGTGTCCACCCTGCTCAGTCTGTGGACAATTACTCAAGTCATTGAAGATGGCTAGTTCAGTCAGGAAGGCCATCTTCCTTACAACCATGGCTTGGGTTTGACACCTTGTACATCCTGCATAAACAAACTCTGTTTCATTCCGGCCCCAAGGCAGGCACAAAACAAGCATTACTCACAAAGAGCAGCTGGGAGGCAGTTTGTCTGTGATCTGTGAGGACAACAGAAGCTCAAGCTTCCCACAAAGCCTGCTTGGCTCATGAGGTAACACAGCCCCCTGCTTCCTGACACACAACACACACACACACACACACACACACACACACACACACACACACACACACACTCTCTCTCTCTCTCTCTCTCTCTCTCTCTGTCTTACATTCCCCGTCTGAGCCCTGCCCAGGAAGGTCCAGAAGGAGGCAAATACATGCCTAGTGGGCCTTGTATTGTAGTGACCCTTACAAAGAAATGTTTTAAAGACTTTTAAGGGAAGTAAAGGATTTTTCAGAATCCCATTGGCAGGGAGAGGCCTGTTTTGTGTTGGTACCTGCTCCTGTTTCTTCTAGCTGCATTTGAAGGGGTCTCCAGAGCCCACAAGGAAGGTACATCTGATGTGTGGGAGGAATCAGAATGCAAGAGGGTGCAGAGGTCTGGGAGAAGCCTCCAGAGGAAGAGCAGCCTGTATTCTAGCTCCACGGACGCACAGTCACCCCGCCCCAAATCCTGGAGCTGGCTTGGCATTTCATCTGATGAATAACACAGAGTTCCTGTCCTGAAAGAGTGTATGCTTGAACCATCTTTACGTTAAGAGTACAGTAAAATTCATGGCTTATAGGTTCCAAAATTCATGGCTTGTAGTTTCAGAAAAAAAAACCATCTTTATGTTAAGAGCACAATAAAATTCATGGCTTATAGTTTCCAAAATATTGCCATGCTCATTCTATGAGCTGTTTCCATAAACAAATCTGTTACTACCTGCTTCCTTATATCTCTATCTCCACCCGTGGCTCTTCCCCTCCTTTCCTAGGCCAGGCCCATTTCTCTCCAACTGTTCTTACAGTTGTGATCTCCTCCCCCAACCCCATTCATTTTCTCATTGCAGCCAGAGTGACTTCCCAATGTACAATAACTCTGTCTCCTGTGTGGCCAGCTTGTGTTAACACAACTCTCTACTGCACTACAGTGAATCAGTTTTGTCTGTGCAGCAGGCAGGAAGAACCCAATGGGCAATTACAGTGCCGGGTACACAGTTGGTGCTTAATATATAGTTATTGAACAAAAGGGTGCATGAATTAATATATAAATATGTCAAATATAGCTTCCTGTCTGGGTGCAGTGGCTCATGCCTCTAATCCCAGCACTTTGGGAGGCTGAGGCAGGTGGATTGCCTGAGGTCAGGAGTTTAAGACCAACTTGCTAACATGGCAAAACCCTGTCTCTACTAAAAATACAGAAATTAACTGGGCATGATGTTGGGTGCCTGTAATCCCAGATGCTTGAGAGGCTGAGCCAGGAGAATTGCTTGAATCCAGCAGGCGGAGGTTGCAGTGAGCTGAAATCGTGCCACTGTACTCCAGCCTGGGTGACAGAGTAAGACTCTGTCTCAAAAAACAAACCAAAACCAAAAAAAAAAAAAAAACCTTCTGAGGTGGGCAAGCAAATGCTATGATTCCTAGTCTACTAACCCATAGCGAGTAGGCCAAGAGTTTTGCTGAATGTCATGCAACTTCTAAGAAGAGAAGTTTTAGAACCTGAGATTTAAACCTCTTAGATTCATGAGTTTCCTTCCATATCTTCTTAGATCAGAGCAACATTTACTTCCACTTGTCTACCTTGAATGTATGTTTCTCCCAAAGTAAAAGAAGTACAGTAGAAATAATTCTACCCTGTCCTGTGGAGACAGCATCAAAGTTGTCAGGAGACCAAATTCATGTAACACGTGATCAGTCAATGAGTTATCTCTATTGCTCAGGAAGAGCATCAGCAGTGAGGTGCTCATTCCAATGCACCATTCTTGTTTGTCTGCAATACCTTGTACCAAGTCTGTGCTTAAAATCATGTTTTTTTAAAGTTGTCATTCTTGTCTCACCTATAAGACTTTGGCAAATGTCATTTCTTCTGCTTGAATTTCATCCTCCCTATTGTGTATTTTGGCTTTTGAGTATTTTTACATCTTATCACATCAGTGTCAATGCCTTAACAAAGCACATCAGCCAAAGGGTGATTATTTGAGCATCTATTCAGAGTCAGTGCCATGCCCACTGTTGTGAGGAATGTGAGAGATACTGAAATAGCTTTACCATCAAATACTGGACCACCAAGGAGTGGAAGCTAATTAATTTCTAAGTAATTTCTCAACCAGAGATCTAAAAGAAAAAGAAAAAGAATGACCAATTACAACATGTTTGTAAAGGTCTTACAATTGAGACAAGAATGACAACTTTAAACAGAAAAGAATGACAACTTTAAAAAACATGATTTTAAGTATAGACTTGGTACAATGCATTGCAGATACACAAGAATGATGCATTGGAATGAGTACATCCTTGCTGACACTATTCCTAAGCAGTAGAGATAACTCATTGACTAATCACATGTTACATGAATTTGGTCTCCTGACAACATTGATGCCATTTTCACAGGACAGGGCAGAATGACCTGTTAGAATTTCCTTCCACCAACCAGGGACAGTGGCTCATGCCTGTAATACCAGGACTCGGGGAGGTCAAGGTAGGCCAACCACTTGAGGCCAGGAGTTCAAGAACAGCCTGGCCAACATGGTGAAACCCCATCTCTACTAAAAATACAAAAATTAGCCAGGCATGGTGATGTATGCCTATAATCCCAGCTACCCGGGAAGCTGAGGCAGGAGAATCACTTGAACCCAGGAGGTGGAGGTTGCAGTGAGCCGAGATTGTGCCAGTGCACTCCAGCTTGGGTGACAAGAGTAAGACTCTTCTGACTCAAAGAAAAAAAAAAATCACCTTCCACCGCTATAGACTTGATGTGACGAGAGCCCTTCCCAGTGATAAGAGGAGGACTCAGGTCTGTAAGAGAAATGGGTTTCACAGGAGGCACAGCAGGACTTGGTGATGAGCTGCAGGTGCAGAGCTGAAGAACAGGGAAGGTCTGTGTTGTCTGTCAGGCTGCAATCTCCATGAGGGCAGGACTGAGTCCTTTCTACTGACCATTGCATTACCAGTATGTGGCGCAGGCTCACCGCATAAGAGGCACTCACAGAGTGCTTAAGTGGAGATTAGAGATGAGAGGGGTCCCAGAGTGCTGTTATGTTCTAAATATATGTAATGGGAAACATGGTGGTGCTAATTACTGGAGAGTAGAATCTGGAACTGGAATTGAAATGCAGCTGACTTTGGAGGAGAAATGACAAGGTGCACATTAGACTTAATCTGGTGATGTGAGGTTATCTGTGGAACCAAGATTTCTAGTCTCCAAACAAGGTAGACAAGAGGCAGATAACAGGTGAAAGAATAGAATAGTCAGAGTAGCACTTGAATGAAAGTCAGAAAACCCAAATTTCATTTCTGCTTTGACCACCAATTGACTTCCTCTTTCAGGATGTTTGCTCATCTATACAATAATGAGGTTGTATCAAGCAGGTGCTAGAATTCCAGTTTTTATAGGATTCTATGCCAGGCTGGCCACGGTGAGTGATGCTCAGGATGACCCTTCAGAAGTAGGTGATGGATGGGTTAGACAGGTGAGTGTAATGGCCTATAGCAAGTTCAAACTCACACATGGTGGGACCATGGACAGTTCCCTCTCCTGGCTGTTTCTTCAAAGGAGAGCATCTTGGAAGCCCTGAATCTACAGATCATCTAGGCCAGGATATTCCCACAAAGTGTGTTCTAGAGGTGAGGTGTTAATGGATGCTTATACACACTTAACCAAACAAGATTCTATGCTCAAATAAATTGAAAAACACTATGTTAAAAGGTTTCTTTTTACTGGACTTTCAAAATAGCCCTTGATATGCTTATTTTCTCTCTGGGATGCTAAAATACTAGATACATTTCCTTTAAAATAAAGAAAGAAAGATATTGTAATCAGGCAATTCTCAGCATGCAGGATAGGGCAGCTGACTCCCCGCAGGCTTGCTGAGAGCCCTTAACGACTCCTGTCAGTGCAGTGAGATGGCTCTTGGTGAATTCACTGAGGATGGCGACCACTAGAGAAAACCACATACTATCTCCTGGACACCAAGCACCCCTCAAAGGCTAAAGGAAGCTTGTGTCATTCTGGTGTGCACATTTGCCCCTATATCCCAAGAAGAGATCTGAGCACGTGGGTGTTCAGCTTCCAAATGTACTGGGCTCCCACTGGTGAAATGTTATCAGCTACTTACCTGCCTACTTATATTCACCTCCACTCTCATGTCCTCCTTGCTGCCAACCTGCCCCTTTGCTCATTTCTCATTCTGTGGGCACTTATATTTTTGTAGCATAAAGTAATGAGGACTCTGAGGACTTCCACTTCCCAGAGCCAGGATTCATTTAAAAATTTTGTCACCAGGCAGCAAAATTCCAAAGGTTATTGTCCACTTCCATTCAGTTGAAGGCACGCTCAGAAAGCGTTCTTTCGTTCCTTTAGCACATGGGGCAGGGGCGTTGGTTGGGGCTGGACATTTACTTGCTGTTT
This sequence comes from Saimiri boliviensis, assembly GCF_048565385.1. NCBI lineage: Eukaryota > Metazoa > Chordata > Mammalia > Primates > Cebidae > Saimiri > Saimiri boliviensis. The sequence goes on from NC_133460.1 coordinate 104,992,113, forward strand.
GATTGCTCACTGTGTCACTGGTTCCTGATGATTTTTGGCATGGGATAAATGCTATTAGTCAGAAACAAAACTTCCTTTATGAGAGCTATCTGTTAAATCCAATCAACAAGCATTGGTCAGGCACTTATTGAAGTGGATCCCTGATGATTTGTCCCTCTCCCACTGTATGCAAATCCAGTAGCTACTTATCATAATTCCTATAGAACTCTGAGAGGAGAGAAAGCCTATGGATCAAAGATTTTCTCTCTGGAAGTGCAGATTGCATTTTTAGAGGGAGACAAGCAGCTGTGACATCCTGGGTGGGATGGAGAGGGTGGGTGGTGGACTGAGAGAGGAAATGATATACATGTCCTGAAATGGTGTCTGATGACTTGTGTCCAAATAATGAGAGGATTTGTATTAGACATGGCTCCCACTCAGGAATTGTGGTCTCCCTGAGGGGATAGCATTGTCTGATTCTTCTATGTCCCCCAGCCCCACCACATAGTAGGAGGTCAATACATATTTAAAGCACCTGTAGATAAACCAACAGTTAGTAATTACCACTCCTCCCATAATCTATGTCAGGCCCAGTGCTGATGATGTGTGTATTAGGCATACCTCCCCTTTGATTTTCATAGTGACCCTAAGCAGTGAAAATTGGCATCATCTTCTCTCTGGTATAAGTTAGGAAAGAAGGGCCAAGAGACCTGACATCACCTGCTGGGGGTGCAACAGCTGTAGATGGCTGAACCTGAGCAGAGCCCAGGTCTCTGAGCACAAGATGCATGCTCTGGACCACAGGCTTTATGGATGGGAGGGGAGCAGGAAAGGTTGGAACATAGAGTTGTGGGCAGGGGAAGAGTCTCTCCCTTAACCTAGGTTAGAGGTCACCAGCAGGAACACAATGGCTAGGGAGAGTTTCCATCATGAGGCATACATCTGAATCCCTGTCCTCATCCTGCCTCCCTGCCCCTTTGGAGACTGTCTGCTCATCGTGGGTCCCTCAGGCATGCTGCACACCTTTCACCATGTGATATTTATGTTTAGGTCCCGAGGCTGTGAGACACAGTGTGGTGTTACACTCTGCCTTGATTTGTCATAGGAGACAGTGTCCATTATGGAGCTCAGGGGCAAGATCTTCCCAGAAGGAAGGCTGTCAACAGCATGCCTGTTGGAAATACTGATGGATGTGTTCATTTAACTTTGATGTAGTATTTTTAAAAGTCAAGTATTTTCAGCAGTGAATATCAAAACAAAATTTAACAAAGCTAAGATTGCTACGTTCAGCTTTAGTTCTTGTCAGCTGGTGAATATCTCTTTATTTACACAAATACAAATCCACTGAAAATACAATGATCACAATAAAAAGTATCATTTTTATTTTCACTGAGTTTACATGAGGGCATGAGGACATTCAAACTTGGCCAAAACATGCACATATTTTTTCCATGAGTCCCCCCTACCTTTGAGAAATATCCCCCAAATGTCTTTCAGTTACTATTTTCATTAAAACTTTCAGTTTAACTTTTAGTTAAACTGAATAAATAATCTTATTTATTTGGGACCTAACATAAATATCACAAAATAATCTTAAATTAAATAAAAAAACAGTTTTATTTTAGTTCCATTAACACTTTAGTTAATTACAACTTCTACTTAAGGAATTCCTTTCCACAAGGGAAAAGGTAGTTAAAAATAACTAAAGCCCAAAAGATGTAACAATAAAAGAGAAGAAAAATCCACATTATATCTTAGACTTACTTATAAGAACGTGCCTTCAGCTGAATGGAAGTGGATAGTAACCTTTGCTCAAAAAAAAAACTCAACACTTCACATTGGTATTCAGTGTCCAATTCCTTCTAAAAGAGAAGAAAAATCCTCATTATATCTTAGACATCTGTTGGCCACAGAATACCAGTGTGAAGTGTTGAGTTTTTCTTTTTTCATAAGTTTTTAAAAATTTTAATTCATAAATAATAATTGTACATATTTATGGGGGTACAATGTGATATTTCAATACGTGTGTATATTTTGTAATGATCAATTAGGGTAATTAACATATTTGTCTCCTCAAACGTTTATCATTTCTTTGTGGTGAGAATGTTCAAAGTCCTCTTTTCTAGCTATTTTGAATTGTGCACTGTGTTATTATTAATGATAGTCCCTTTACTGTGCAATAGAACACTAGAATTCCCTTCCTTCCATCCAACGGTAACCTTGTATCTGTTGACCAACATCTTCCCTCTCTCCTTCCACCCCCATCCCCATCCTCTAGTAAGCACAATTCTACTCTCTTTCTACAAGATCAACCTTTTCAGGTTCCATGTTTGAGTGAGATCATGCAGTCTTTGTCTCTCTGTGCCTAGTTTATGTCACTTAACATAATGTCCTCTAGGTTCATTCATGTTGTAGCAAGTTACAGGATTTTATTTGTTTTGTGGCTGAATAGTATTCTATTGTGTTTATACAACATATTTTAAAATCCATTCATTCTTTGTTTCCTAAGTATCCATCAACAGGTGAATAGATTAAAAATAGATGAATCCTGGCTATTATTAACAATGCTACAATGAATATGGGAGTGCAGACATTTCTTATGCAGAATGATTTAAATTCTTTAGACTATATACCTAGTAGAGGGGTTGCTGGATCACATGGTAATTCTACTTTTAGCATTTTAAGAACTCCCCATACTATTTTTCAAAATCGTCTGTGAATTTATAATATGACCAACAGTGTATGTGTTTCCTTTTCTTCACATTCTCAATACCTGCCATCTTTCATCTTTTTTATAATAGCCAATCTAACAGACGTTATATAAAATCTTATTGTGGTTTTAATTTGCAATTCTCTGATGATAAATGATGTTAAGCATATATATATATACATATATATATATATATATCTGTTGTCCATTCTTTTGAGAAATGTCTTCTCAAGTCCTTGGCGCATTAAAAAAATTTAGATTTGAGTTTCATAGTTTAGGGTCTTATATTTAACTATTTAAGTCATTTTGAGTTGAATTTTTAATAGAGTAAAAGAGTCTGATTTCATTCTTCTGTATGTGGATATCCAATTTTTACAGTATCATTTATTGAGAACTTTGCTTTCTCTTTGTGTGTTCTTGGCACCTTTGTCAAAAATCAGTTGGCTGTAGATGTGTGGATTTATTTCTGAGTCTTCTTTATTCAAGTCCATTTGTCTGTGTATCTGTTTTAATGCCAGCACCATGCTGTTTGGGTTACTGTAACTTTGTAGTATATTTTGAAGTCAGGTAGTTTGATCCCTACAGTTTTGTTATTTCAAAATTTCTTTGACTATTCAGGACCTTTTGGGGTTCCACACAAAATTTTGGATTATTTTTTTCTATTTCTGTGAAAAAAGTTATCAGTATTTTAATTGGAATTGCATTGAATCTGTAGGTTTTGGGGGGAAACCATGGATATTTTAACAATATTGACTTATCTAATCTGTAAATTTGACACATCTTTCCATTTTTTTTGTCTTCCTCACTTTCTTTCTTTGATGTTTAGTAGTTTTCAGTTTAGAGATCTTTCACCTTGTTGGATAAATTTATCCCTAAGTATTTTTTGATCGCTATTATAAATAAATTGTTTTCTTGATTTCTTTTTTAGTTAGTATGCTATTAGTGTATAGAAATGCTACCGAATTTGTATGTTCATTTTGTATCCTGTAACTTTACTAAATTTGTTCATTAGTGCTAGTAGGTTTTCAGTGGAGTCTTTATAAGAGCTTTCCATATGTAAGATTATGTCATCCACAAACATGGAAAAAATAACTTCATCCTTTCCAATCTCTTATGCTTTTCCATCTCTCATGCCTAAGAGAAAGAAACAAAAGGCGTTTCTCTTGCTCTGGCCAAGACTTTTAGTACCATGTTAAATAGGCGTGATAAAGGTGAGCATTCTTATTTTGTTCTAGGTCTTAGAGGAAAAGCTTCTAACTTGTCTCCATTTGGTATATTAACGGTGGGTTTGTCATTAATGATCTTTTTTTGTATTGAGATACATTCTTTCTCTATCTAATTTGATTAGTTTTTATCATGAAGAATGTTGACTTTTGCCAAATGCTGTTTCTGCATCTATTGAAATAAATATATGGTTTTTGTGCTTCATTCTCTTAATGTGGTGTATCATGTTTATTGATTTGCATATATGGAACTATCTTTGCATTCCTTGTATGAATCCTCTTGTTCATGGGAAATAATCTTTTTAATGTGCTTTGGAATTTGATTTGCTTGTAGCGTCCTGTATTGCATAACAATGTTCCAGTCCATGATAGACTACATATATGACAGTGGTCCTATAAGACTATAATATCATATTTTTACTGTAGCTTTATGATAAGATACACAAATATGTACCATTGTGTTACAGTTACCTATGGTGTTTATTACAGTAACATTCCTTTCATATTTGTCACTTAGGTGCAATAGACTATATTGTGTAGCCTAGGTATGTAGTGAGTTATACCATCTAGGTGTGTTTAAGTATATGAAGTTTGCATGACAATGAAATCATTGAACTACATATTTCTCAGAATGTGTCCTTGTTGTAAAGAGATACATGACTGTATTTTGTTGAAAATGTTTGCATCTATGTTCATCAGGAATATTGGCCAATAATTTTCTTGTATTATTGTGTCTTTGCTAGATTTTAGTATCACGGTAATGCTGACCTCATAGAATGAGTTTGAGGAAAGTATTCATTCATCTTTAATCCTTTTAGATAGTGTGAGAAGAAATTGTATTAGTTTTACGTGAAATGTTTTGTAGGCTTAAGTAGTGAATTCTGGCTTCTATAAGGTTCTGGCCTTTTCTTTGATGGAAGACTTTTTTTTTTTTTAATCACTGATTCAGTTTCATTATGCATTGTTTGTCTATTCAGACTTTCTATTTCTTCGTGATTCAATCTTGGTAGGTTGTATGGGTGCAAAAATTTATCCACTTCTAGGTTATCCAATTTGTTGGTATGTAATTGTTCATAATAGTTTCTTATTTTCCTTTGAATTTCTGTGGTATTAGTTGCAATGTTTCCTTTTTATCTCTGATTTTATTTACTTGAGCCTTCTCTCTTTTTTCTTAGTTATTTTGACTAAGGTTTGCCAATTTTGTGTTTTCAAATAACAAACTCTTAATTTCATTGATCTTTTGCATAATTTTTCATCTGTTTTATTTATCTGTTCATATCTTCATTTCTCCCTTTTTCTCTTAATTATTGTTTTAGTTTTTTTCCAGTTTTTTGAAGTACAACGTTAGATTGTTTATTTGAAATCTCTTTTCTTTACTGATATAGGCATTTATTGCTATAAGCTTCCCTCCTAGACCTGCTTTTACTGTATCTCACAGGTTTTGGTATGTTGTGTTTCCATTTTCATTTGTTTGAAGATATTTTTAAATTTCCCTTTTAAGTTTTCATTGTCCCATTGGTTGTTCAAGAGCATGTTGTTTAATTTCCCTGTACTTGTAAAATTTTGGAAGTTCTCACCTGTTATTAATTTCTAGTTTTATACTATTGTGGACAGACAAAAATATAAATTTCAATCTTCTTAAATTTTTTAAGACTTGTTTTATAGCCTGATATATAATCTATCCTGAATAATGTTCCATGTGCAATTGGGAAGAATGCATATTCTGCAGCTGCTGGATGGAATGTTCTACAAATGTCTGTTAAGTCCATTTGGTCTAGAGTGCAGTTTAAATTCAATGTTTCTTTGTTAATTTTCTGGCTGGATGATCAATCCATTGCTGCAAGTGGGGTGTTGAAGTCTACTGCTGTTGTTGTATTTCAAAAAACCTATCCCTTCAAATCTGTTAGTATTTATATACAGACCATCCCTGTCGTACAATGATATGACTTAACAATTGTTTGACATTATGATGGTATGAAAGTAATTCACATTCAGTACACTCCTTGACTAATGATGAAAAATATTGTAAGTTTAAAACACACTTTCAATTTACAGTATTTCAGTGTATTATGGGTTTGTTGTAACTCCATTGTAAGTTGAGAGGCATCAGGTCCTCTGATGTTGGATACACATATACTTACAATTGTTACATTCTCTTGCTGAATTGACTCATTTTATTATTATATGATGACCTTCTTTGTCTCTTTTTGCACTTTTTAATTGATTCTATTTTATCTGATCTAAATATAGTTAGTTTTGCTCTTTTTTGGTTTTCATTTGCATGGAAAATCTTTTTCCGTTTCTTCACTTTCAGGTGAAGTAAGTCTCTCATAGGCAGCATATATTTGGGTCTTGCTTGTTTATTGATTAGCCACTTTATGTCTTTTAATGGGAGAATTTAATTAATTTACATTCAAAGTAATTATTGATAGGTAAGGACTTATTAGTATCATTTTGTCAATTGTTTTCCAGTTGTCTGGTAGATCTTTTCTTCCTTTCTTCTCTCTTACTATCTTCCTTTGTGGTTAAGTAATTTTCTCTAGTATTATGTTTTGATTTCTTACCTTTTACTTTTCATGTATCTATTACAGGTTTTTGTTTTCTGGTTATAATGAGGCTTAAATAAACCCTCTTATAGAAATAACAGGTTATTGTAAGCTGATAACAAATTAACTTTGAGTGCCAATAAAAATGTCTACATTTAACCCCTACCACATTTTGATCTTTTACTGCCACAATTTACATCTTTCTATACTGTATACCCCTTAATAAATCATTTTAGTTTTAAAAATAGTTTAATCTTTTAGCCTTTATAATAAAAGGATAAGTAATTTAAGCATCACTGTTACAGTATAAGAGTATTCTAAATCTGACCATGTAATTGCAAGTTACTAGTGTGTTTTATACTTTCACATGCTTTTGTATTAATCATTTGTATGGTTTTCTTTCAGCTTGAAGAGCTCCTTTTAACATTAACATTTCTTATAAGACACATCTGGTAGTGATGAACTCACTCAGCTTTTGCATGTTTGGGAAAAATCTTTCTCCTTCACTTCTGAAGAACAGCTTTGATGGATAAAGTATTTTGGTTTGAAGTTTTACTTTTTTTTTTTCTTCAGCACTTTGAAAATATTATTCCATTTTCTCCTGGCCTGTAAGGTTTCTGCTGAGAAATTTGCTGATAGTCACATTGACACTCTTTTGTATGTAATATGCTTCTCTGTTGCTGCTTTCAGAATTTTTCAGATTTTCTTTTTACTGTGGTTTTTCTTTCCTTTTTTTTTTTTCTTAGAGTGGGTCTAGCTCTGTCACCCTAGCTGGCATGCAGAGGTGTGATCATGGCTCACTGTAGCCTCAACCTCCTGGGCTTGAGCTACTGCACCCAGCCCTCTTTTTGATTTATTTATTATTATTTTTTCATTGTATGTCTTGGTATATTTGTCTTTTGGTTGAATTTGGAAACTTCTGCTTCTCATACCTAGGCATTGGCATCTACCCTAGATTATGGAAATTTCCATCCATTATTTCTTTAAATATGCCTTCTGGCAATTTTCCTCTTTCTTCTCCTGAAACTCCTATTACACACAAGTTTGGTCTCTTGATGGTGTCCCATAATTTCCACAAGCTTTACTCATTCTTTTGTCTGTTTGCTCCTCTGACTGGATAATTTCAAACATTCTGTTTCCCTGCTCATGAATTCTTTCTTCTGCTAGATTGAGTCTATTATAGAAGTTTTCTATTAAATTTTTCAGTTTAGTCTTTGTTTTCCTTATCTCTAGGATTTCTATCTGGTTCTTTTTTATGGTTTCTATATCTTCGTGAATCTTCTCACTCTTTTGCATATTACTTTCTAAATTTCACTAACCTTTCTGTATATTCTTGTAGTTTGCTGAACTTCTTTATGAATATTATTCTGAATTATTTTTCAGTTATTTCATAGATCTTTATTTTGGGAAGCATCCATTATTGCAACTAAGTTTTTTTTTGAAGGTGGCATGATTCTCTGATTCTTTGTAATCTTTGTGCCCTTGTGTTATTGTCTGTGTATTTGAAGAAACAGGCCCCTCTTCTGACATTTGCAGATGTCTTCTTGTGGGGATAGAGTTTCCCTACTTAGTCTAGCCCATGATTCTTGGAGGGGCCTGCTGCTGATAACCCCAAACAGGCAGAACTTGTTGTGGGTTCTCTAGGTGGTTGGGCCACTGCCTTTGCTATGATGTCCAATGGGACTACTGGCTGAGCTCCACTGACCAGTGAGACCACCGGCTGGCTCTACTGTTAGGCAGAGCTGCTGCCTGGGTACTATGATGGTCTCTGGTCAGGCCTGTCACAAGATGTATTTCCTGGCTGGACAATTCCAGTATTTGGAATCTTCAGCTGGACAGGACTTCAGGTTGGGCTTCAAGTTTAGAAAAAGTCACTTCTCTGGACAAGCAAAACTTTGGGTTATGTTTCTTAGAGATATGAAGTTGAGAATTGTGTCCTTGTCTAGCTGGAGCTATGGGGTGGGCTTTTGACTGAGTTGAGCAGCTGCTTGACCTCCTGGATCAAGCAGAACTGGCCTCTGGATTTCTTAAAAATCCATGGAAGTAGGAATTTCCCTATCTTGTTGTTGGGTCAGGTTTTTGGCTGTGTTGAGCCACTACTTATCTTCCCAAGTCATTCTAGGCCCTTTGCTCCTCTGAAGTTCGTGAGGGTAGGAATCTCCCTCCCTGGATGGTTCATTGGGGTAGATTATGAGGCTGAGTGGGAAAACTAGCAGAGTGGGGGCTCAAGCAGGATTGCGCTTCCCACCATGCTTCTGAAGGCAAGCAGCTCAGCTCTGTGTGGTACACTATGAGGTTGGCTGATACCTTTTATCAAGGGCTACATCTGGCAGAAACACAGAGGTATCACCAAGATCCATGTGCTAGTCACTTTCTTTGTTTCTATTTGACCCCTAAGCAGTCAAGTCATGATATTTTCCCTAGTGGTTCCCAGGAGGTGAGAGGAGAGTGGGCTTCCTGGGAAGTGCCTCAGAATGCTAGCGAAGCTAGATGACTGTCTCTGGTTCTTCTTTCCCCTTGTAGAATTTGTGACCCCAGGGAAATTCTCTCCATCTGGCATTGTGTTGACTTTAGGGAGGGGGCAGGAGAGGTATGGCTACAGTGAACTCATTCTTCTTACAATTCTAACTTGAATTTGCTCAATTCTGCCTATGATGTGGATGTCTCAGGCTTTTCTCCAAATTGAGGTTGAGGTTTTCAAAAGGAAAAGGATATAAAAAAAATGTACTCTGAGAGGATGAATGATCTGATGCTAACTCCTTCCTCTGGTTAGTTTACTATTGCAGTTGTCAATCTAGATGCCTTAGTCAGAAGGATCTTTATGTAATTGAAACACGTCCTCTGTTCTCAGAACTGAGATGACCAGTTTTATATCCTCTATTTCACAAGCAAAGTGGAAGAGATTTGTTGAGGTCTTCAAAAGGGTATTCTCATCTGTGGATAGCTGCTAGTTGAACTTTCTGTGGAAGAGAGGAATGGTACTGATACTTCCTATTCTGCCATCATTCCCAAAGTGCTGATTTTTTTTTCTTTTTCTTTTGAGACATAGTCTTTCTCTGTCACCCAGAGCTGGAGTGCAATGGTGTGATCTTGGCTCACTGCCACCTTCGCCTTCCCAGTTCAAGCGATTCTCCTGCCTCAGCCTACCGAGTAGCTGGGATTCCAGATGCCTACCACCATGCCTGGCTAATTTTTGTATAAATATGTACATATGTATATATAGTAGAAACAGAGTTTCACCATGTTGGCTAGGCTGGTCTCAAACTCCTGACTTCAAGTGACCCACCTGCCTCAGCCTCCCAAAGTGCTAGGATTACAGGCACGACCCACTGTGCCCAGTGCTAAAGTGCTGAATGTTTTTACCGGCATCACCTTCTGAGGGTAAGGTTCTCTGGTCATTTCTGTGCAGTAATTTTTGGCTGTAGCAGGATAAAGAAGAAATTTTGATACAAATATATCTTTGCATTTTAATTTCAGAGCTTATATCTTATTCAATTTCTACTTCAACATGTATTTTATTCAAGCAGATGCTGCCAAAATGTGTACATTAATTTATCTTTCTGGATGGAGGTGTTTCTAACAGAGCAATTACATGTTTGCCTAGACTAAACATTCATTTTCTTTCCATCAGGAGCCTCTTCTTCTTTGCTTGTAAAATAGAAGATGTAAAATTGGTTATCACATTTTTGAGAACAGAGGATGTGTTTAAATTACATAAAGATCCTTCTGACCACAGCATCTAGACTGACAACTGCAATAGTAAACCAACTGGAGGAGGTAGCATCAGATGATTCATCATCTCAGAGTAATATTTTATTCTATTTCCTCTTCCTATTATACACTTTCTCATGAAAATGAGTCTACTGAATATTAATGTTAAATGTGCCCTCCTGCAAATTATATGGCATTTTCATGACCAAAAAAAATAACAAAATGAAACATAAGTCAAACATATACTCTTGCTTGAAATAATGACAGAAAATATTATAGGTTGATTCAGATTTTGAGGCCTTTTGAATTACAAAGAGGATCACGAATAGAAAATTTTTACATAAATAGTAAAATAAAATTAGTTGGGAGAACAATGTAAACTCTCCGTTTAATAGTTGTCATACAGTTGGTGAATTGTTCTGTAAGAGAAACAAAATTAAACTCAGGAAAGTAGTTGGCAGTCAATATTTCTCTAACCCCTGCAAGTTGTGACAATAATAAAATAAAATTTGACTTTTTGTGATTACTGCTTAAAGATATTGAATACAAATTGAATATCATCTGTCATTCTCAAGTGATGACACTTCTCAAATATTTAAGCCCAGAGGGCATTTAGATGATATTTTAGTCAGGAATTTAACTACATACTCATATGTAAACTGAAATTGTGAAAAAGCCAAACTCATACATCTTTTACCCACTTTCTAAGTCTAGGGGAGCCTAAGACAGAATTGGGTGACATTTTAAATTGGGGGAGGTTCTGGAATTTTTTAATTGGAAGAAATTGAGCTTTTTATTACCTGTTGGTGATGAGAAAAGCTGTACGTCCTTCTGAAGCTATGATGCCATCCACAACGTGGGAAGAAATGAATCCAACCACAGTACTCAGGGGTAGTAAATAGGCTAAAGATTAAGTTGTTTTTGGCTTGCTTTTAACCAAGTCCAGTGAATTAAATTAATCTGCTACACAGGCAAATTATCTAACACGGAGTCAGGCATATATTGAATGATCAATAAGGTTTAGATATTATTATGAACACAATATAGTCTATATCTCAGTAGCCTCTAGGTGTTTTTTGTTTAATTGATTGTTGAGTCCGACTGGTAGACTTGCCCAGGCAATGGATGAAAGACAGACACTGATACAAGTTTGCCAGTCAGTGCAGCTAGGAGACCTCTGCCAGAGTCAGCAGCGGCCACTGTAAGCCAGAGATGCTTGCATTTATTTGATACAGATTAAATGACAAAAGTCTCAAGTAAACTACTATTTAGATAAACTCCTCTACATTCCCTTATAACCTGGCCTTATCCCTAGCCCCAAGATAACAGGATTAGGCTGCCTTCAGCCATAGCCTCCTCGCAAGGCTTTTGCAAAACTTTCCAGCTTTTCAAGAAGGTTTGTATCTATCTATACTTTTTTCCCACCATTCTGACTGATCTCCTATAATTGATTGCTTTGGTTTTTGTTTTATTTTGTTTTCTATAACCAGTGGGTTTTGGGGAAGGAAGCGCAGTTGATACTCTTGTTAGGACAATGCTCAGGCATGTTTCTGTGACAAATGATATCAGTGGCTTAAGCCAATTTCATTTCTCACTATACCTGCCAAGTGTGAGCTGGTAGAAAGTGGAAAGGCGCCCCTGAGTTTCTCAGAGACTCAGGTTGACTGAGGCTCCACCACCTTGTGACATTGCCAGCTCTCAATGGCTTCTAGTGCCTCTGAGGAAGGACAGATAAGGCGCTGGGGTCTTAGGTGCCTCAAGCCACACAAGACACATGTGATTTCTCATCACAGTCCATTGGCTGGAAGCAGTCACTCGGCTTGGCATATCCTTTTCATGTGCCCAGGCAGGAGAGAAGAATCAGGTGGAGGTGAACCCTAGAAGATTCGAATGCAGCATAATCTCCTAATGAAAAGATTCCCCCAGTTTTTCAAGTGTTACATCTTATGAGGTGGAAATCCCTTTAATAGCAATATTTCTTCTGTTTCTTCCAAGAGGACTATTTAACTTATATGAATCTTTAGGAAAGGAAGTGGTCACCTTCTACTAATTCACATGGCTTAACTCTGTGGATCTGGCATAGGGCTCAGGCATTTAAATGTCTCATCAGGAAGGTGTTTGCTGGATACTCCATTTAAACAGTGTCTTCTCCAAAAGTCTCTCACTGTTGATCTCTTTCTTAGCAAGCAAATTGCTTCTTTCATAGTAACATCACAACGTGTGACTATTTTACTTCTATCTTGTGTACCTTTTATCAAGTGCTACATCTGGCAGAAACACAGAGGTACCACCAAGTGTTTTACTTCATCATTAGAATTTTACTTCATCATTAGAATTCTAAGTTTTGACTGTTTTCCTCATGACACTGCAGGTTCCAAGAGGTTAGCGGTGATGTCTGCCTTGTTTACTCTTTTGCCCTTAGCTCCTTAGACTATGCCTATCACACAGAAGGAATCAATGTGTTATTTACTCAATCGATGAATAAATAAATGACTTTTTAAAAACAAGCTTTCCAGATAATTTTGATGAAATTTGTCCATTGGCCACACTTTGATAAATACTAAAGTATGTTTGCCTATCCCTTGTTGAAATCAGTAGTCCTCAACTTAATTCAATTTTATTTGATTTGATTCAATCCACATTTACAGCAGCACCCGAGGGCAGGAGCTGCTAGTCTGTTCACTTTCTAAAAAGAGAGGATCTAGCCTCTCTCCCCACCCCAACACATTCACTCATGCAATAGCCGGGGCTCAAGCACATACACTCCAACTCCTGCAACACCATGGCAGGTGTGAACACTTGTGATTTGTGGCAGCTTGGCAACATTCTCTTTTCCTAACAATGGCACAGAGTTTTGGGGAAGGAAGGCTACTCTCTCCATACCTGTATGGTCTACTTTAGTGGGACCACAAAGGTACCATTTCTCTAAGCTCAGTGCAGCCTCTTCATCCAAATGTGGCCACTTGGACTCCCTTCCCTAGGCCTCTACATCTTGAGCTGAGAAATGCGTGGACAGAATGAACTAGCTGAGGCCCTCCATTCCAGCACTGGTGCCCAGTTGAGATGGCAGAGGAGCTCCTCCTGCCTTGCCATCAAGACTTCCCGCTTCACATCTTGTCCCTGTACTTTTTACTAAACCTGGCCTTCCATCTTTCATCCATTCTGCCTCTCGCTTTCTCTTTGGCAGGAGTTTCTAGCTGGCCACTCAGTATCCTTCTGCCTCAGCCATACCCTGATTTAGTTGGGAATAACAATATGCTCCCCCAAAGTGACATTTTCCTACTTTGCCTGCCACATGCCACAGTTCTAATGGATGGGACATAAACCAGAGTTACTGAGTATATTTTATAGTCAAGTTTCTTGAAAGGGGAGACCTGTTTCTCTTGAGTATTTGCTATTCAGCCTAATTAAGGAAGGATCCCTGTGCAAGGACAGATGCTGTTTCTCCCTTCCAGCCATGGCTGCGTAGACATGTTCCATCATGAGAAATGGATTTGAAAATATTAATTTATGCAACAGAGAATCTGATCCATCACATTACAAAGTTGTTTCATTTTACCCAAAATACTATTCATTTGGTTTCTTTAAATATCTTGTATCCCTCCCTAACTCAGTTACATTTAAAATAAAATTCCAAATACTTATAGTTTAGTGCTACACAGTGATTAAGAACTCAGCTGTGGACACAGGCAGAACTGGATTTGAATTTTATATCTAGTATTTTCCCCAGGCAAATAACACAGCCATGCTGAGCTTCAGGCTCCTATTGAGAAAATGGGAACAAAAATGCCATCACTTTAGGAGCCCCTGGTAAGGATGAAATGAGACAATGCTCATAAAATGGGAAATAATGCTAGCTATCATTATAATTAGTATTATTGATCACAGAATGCAAACTATACATTGATTCCTCCTGATGCATAAACTGAGAGATTCCATCCAACGTGTACCAGCAAGGACAGTATTAATGGTGATTTTCCAGTTTCGATATGTATCTTCAGAATCAGACTTAAAGATAAAAACATTTTACAAAACACTATTGATTTCTAACCTTTAATTCTGACTGCTCTAAAATTCTGCAAACATCTTTGTCAATAGAACTTCCTATTAACGGTATTATAGTACTGGGGAGAGATAGGTTTATTATCATTTTTTACACTGAAATACAAATACAATAAAATGTACCAACTCAAAGTCCATCAGTTTAATGAGTTTTGACAATTGTATAAATCTGTGTAACTACAATCCAAAGAAAGATATAGGACATTTCTATCATCTTAGAGAATTCTATCATGCCTCTCTCTAGTTAATTTTCTCCTGAAGATAATAAATTTCTGATTTGTATCTTTTTTGATTCGTTTTGACTGTTCTAGAACTTCATATAAATAGAATCATATAGTATGCACTCTTTTATTATCTGAACTCTTTCCTGCAACATGTTTGAGATTTACCCATGTTGTGGTTGTATGGTCAGCAGTTCATTTGTGTCATTGTTGTTGTTGCTGAATTGTTTCCAGCTGCAAGGGACATGAAACAATTTGTTTGTTGATTCTCCTATTAATGGACATTGAATCATTTCCTGATTTTGATTATTATGAATATATTTGTACAAGTCTCATTGTGTTCAAATGTATTCAATTCTCTTGAGTAAATACCCAAGAGGAAAGTTTTGAGTAATAGCACAGATGTATATTTAACCTTATTAAGAAATATCCAAATAGTTATACAAAGCACACATATTTTATATGTCTACCAGAAATGGGTATTCCAGTTGCTTCCTTGGTCTTGACAGTCTTAACTTTTTTTCCCCAAGACATTCTAGTGGGCCAAGCTATTCTTATCCTTTTTTTTTTTTTTTTTTTTTTTTTTGCTTCCTTTTGGATTAATCAAATATTTTTATTATTTCATTTTATGTCTTATATTGACTTATTAGCTATACCTCTTTGAATGTTTTTTCAATGTGCATCTCTAATTTAGTACGATCTATCTTCAAATGATAATGTGTGAATTCATGAACAATGTAAGACCCTTATAAGGATATCATTTCCCTGATTTCCTCTTGTATTATGTGTTCTTCTTGTTGTACTTTATTTCCACATGCTATCACTGCCACAGTGCACTGTTATTATTTTGCCTTAAACAGTTGATGATCTTTTAAATATATATATATATATATATATATATATGTATATATATGTCTGGGTATATATCTTAAAATTTTTAAAAAATTAAAAAAAAATAAATACCAGATGTTTATCCTCTCTGAAGCTCTTTTCATTTCTATATGCTGACAGCAGCTTCTGTGAGTATTATTTCCTATCAAGGTGAATACATTATTTTAGCATTTCTTGTAGTTTAGGTTTGTTGGAGACCTCTCAGTCTTTATTTGTTTGAAAATGTCTTTATTCCATCATCATTTTTGACAAATAGTTTTGCTGGATAAGAATTCTCATCCTTATATATGGACAATTTTGCTTTGTTGTTTTGTTTTCCTTTGCTTCTTAAAACCAGAACTTTAAAGACCTTATCCTGTGTTCTGACCTCTACTGTTTCTGATGAAAAAGCGAAAACAACACAAATTCCATTTGTATTGTCTTCCTCTGTGTGTAATCCTCCTTCTTTTTTTTTTCTAGCTGCTTTTAACTTTGTTTTCATCTTATTTTTTAGAAGTTCAATCATAATGTGCCCAGGCATAGTTTGCTTTGTATTATTTATCCTTTTTGAGTTGGTAAGCTTTTTAAATTAATTAGTTCACACCTTCCATCAGTTTTGGACAATTATCAGTTGCCTGTCTATTTATCATCCATCTATCTATCTGTCTATCTAGTTATCGACAAATTTTTCTGGCCTATTCTCTCTCCCTCTTCATCTGATCCTACCTTGAGATCTCTGTTGGACCATTTAATATTATTCCACACACTGGAAGCTCCCTTACAGGTGTTTTATTTTTCCTTTCCTTTTCTCTTTGTGTTTCATTTTAGATAATTTCTGTTGACCTATCTTCAGTTTCACTAATCCTCACTACTGTCAAACCTATTGACTGAATTTATCATTTCTGATAAGAGTATGTTCTTTTATTTCTAGTATTTCCATTTTAAAAATAGTTTTCATCTTTCTGTTCAAATTTAGAGGAAAAGGTAAACATCTGAGTGAACTGATGGAGATTTACATATTTGTCATTATTATTTTAATTAATTAATTAATTAATATATTCTGAGATAGAGTCACTGTGTCACCCAGTCTGGAGTGCAGTGGCGCAATCTCTGCCAATTGCAACCTCCGCCTTGCAGGCTTAAGTGACTCTCATGCCTCAGTCTACCGAGTAGCTGGGACCACAGGCATGTACCACCACACCTGGGTAATTTTTGTATTTTTAGTAGAGATGAGGTTTCACCATGTTAGCCACGCTGGTCTCAAACTCCTGGCCTGAAGTGATCTACCCGCCTCAGCCTCCCAAAGTTCTGGGATTACAGGCATAAGCCACTGCGCCTGGCCAGTTATTTTAAAGTCTTTTCCTGAGAATCCCAACATCTGGGTCATCTCTGTGTTTGCTCTGCTTCCCTGCTGACCATATGTCACATTTTCTTTGCATGTGTGTGTTTGTATTTCTTATAACTTTTTCATTATATGCTGAACATATTCTGTAGAAGAACAATAGAGAATGAAGTAAAGAACATTCACCCATAGAGAAGAGCTTGTATCTCTCCTGTCACGCCCCTTGTTGGTTACTAAGACTAATTCACAGTTGAGCTGGGTCCAGGCTAAGTGGCAACTTTAGTTTTCTTTCGTTCATTACTGGTTTCAAATGTTTGAAGGGCACAATCAGGACTTTCTCTTCCACCAGGATGGAGGTTCTAATGCTGCTGCGATTGTAGGGATTTCCTTTACAATTTCCCATGAAGCTGCCAGATGTTGGAGCTTTCAGAGATGCCTTTGCTGATTTTGAGGTAGCTGAGCATTTAAAAAGTCTTTGCTTTTCAGCTTACCTCTGGCTTTCTGAACCCCAGATTTCTCTCTGCCCTTCTGCCAAGCTTCTACTGTTGCAGGACTATTGTACTTACTAATGTACAGGGTGGATGGGTAGATTCTTACTCTGTTGGGACTCAAAAATTTTGTTTTGCCTGCTTTATTATGATGTTCTTAATAAGTGATAAATAAGAGAAAGTGACACAAGAAGCCAGCAGCCTCTAGAACAAGGAAGACAAGAGTGAATCTGAAAAATGAGTCCTTGGATTCATTTTCACTCATCTCCAGCATGCTGTTGCTCCAGATCCACTTGGAATCATAGTTTCAACTTTCTCTCTTTTCATGTTTCTTCCTCTCTGCCTAGAAATACATTACTTTCTTTTTCCAAATAAATCCTTTTTTGAGGTTATTATTAAATAGTAATATTAAAAAATAATATTATTTTTGAGATGGAGTCTCACTCTATTGCCCAGGCTGGAGTGTAATGATGTGATCTTGGCTCACTGCAGCCTCTGCCTCCCGGGTTCAAGTGATCTCCCGCCTCAGCCTCCCGAGTAGCTGGGATTACAGGCATGCACCACCGTACATGGCTAATTTTTGTATTTTTAGTAGAGATGGAGTTTTGCCACATTGGCCAGGCTGGTCATGAATTCCTGACCTCAGGTGATCCACCCGCCTTGTCCTCCCAAAGTGTTGGGATTACAGGTGTGAGCTACCATGCCTGGCCCCAGATAAACCTCTTGAACCATATCTGCTCTAGTTACTGTCCAATCTGTCTTTTCCACCTTCCCAAAGAGAAGTCTTTAATTCTTCAGTCCCCACCTACTCCTCAGCACACAGCAGTCTGACTTCTGCCCCTGCCAAATCAGGTCTCCATAGTAGGTGGCTCTTGAGACTTCCCCACGACATGAGGGCCTGTCCCTGCCTGAGACTTCTGAAGACAAACTTCCAGTAGCAGTCACTCTTTTGCCCTGCCAAGCCCAAGTACAGGAGACAGACAGGAATAATGGCAAGGGTATCCTGGGCCATATGTTTCCTCATGAAGGGGCCAGATATCCTGGAATGGTGGGAAGTCCCACTGCTCCAGCAGCTCAGGTGCTTGTGAGGAAGGCTGAACCTGTTGATAACTTGGAGGGGGGACCACTGGTCTGTGCTTTGCCTACACCTAGGTGGCCTTTCCTCTCTGTCTCTCCCTATAAAGAACATGGGCCTATTCTGGGAGGTTGGCATGGTACCTGTAGGATCAGCTGGAGGGAGGACAAGACCCACCCTCCTGCGTGGGGCTCATGTCCACCTCTCTATAGCCCCTGGTGCCTGTACTTTCCATTTGCTGTATACAAAGGCTGGATGAAAATATCAAGTGTTAAGAGTAAACACATAAAGTTGGCCAGGTGCAGTGGCTCACACCTGTAGTTCAAGCACTTCGAGAGGCCAAGGCAGGAGAATTATTTGAGACAAGGAGTTTGAGACCAGCCTGGGTAATGGAGTGAGACACTGTCTATATTTAAAAATAGATAGATAATACAAAATTATATATAGAGAGAAATAGATCACATAAAATTAGATACACATTTATAACTTTTTTAAGTTAGGTGAAAAAGTCAGAAAGACGAAATGGTAAGTGAAATTTCATAATGAAACTAATCAGGCCAGGCGCAGTGGCTCACATCTGTAATCCCAGCACTTTGGGAGGCCAAGGCAGGCGGATCACTTGAGGTCAGGAATTCAAGAACAGCACTGCCAACATGGTGAAACCCCATCTCTACTAAAAATAGAAAAAAAAAAGATTAGCCAGGCTTTGTGGCGAGTGCCTGTAATCCCAGCTGTTTGGGAGGCTGAGGCAGGAGAATTGATTGAACCTGGGAGACGGAGATTGCAGTGAGATCATGACACTGTACTCCAGCCTGAATGACAAAGCAAAACTGTCTCAAAGAAAAAAAAAAAAAGGAAGAAAGAAAAGAAATTAATCATATGACAAAATAAAACGTAAGGATCAAATGGTGGAAAGACCAAAACCACTTATTATGTTGAACGTTATGGGATGGGCTCAATACAAGTTCATTGACTATTCATTCACAGGACTGGCCCCACAGCAACTGTCGTTTCCTTTACTGACTCTGACTTGACGTAATTCAGGATTCATGTCCCGCGAACCTCTAGGCTGGTGGAAAAGGTGATCTTGGTTATTTTGAAGACTCAACCCACTCTGCCTTCAGGTCCTGACAAGGCTCTGGGACTGTCTTCAATGCCACAGACAGGGGAAAAGGGACTAGGGTGGGAGGGGTGTAATCATAACCTTCTTTTACAATGGCCCCTGCAGTTGTGGGGCTCTCTACTGACTCCAGGCCACAGCAGGATAAAGGTGTCTTTGTTGAAGCTGGGAGCCCTGTCCTTGGATCCTGTCTATCTGGACACCTTCAGACCATTCCCCTCAGCTCCAGCTGCCTGCTGGGGCCCTGCTTTTACAGGACTTTCCCTCCCTCCGTCCCTTCCCTCCGTCCCTCCCTCCTCCCTCCCTTCCCTCCCTCTGTCCCTTCCTCCCTTCCTTCCCTCCTTCCCTCCCTCCCTCCCTCCTTCCCTCCGTCCCTCCCTCCTCCCTTCCTTCCCTCCTTCCCTCCCTCCCTCCCTCCTCCCTTCCTTCCCTCCCTCTGTCCCTCCTCCCTTCCTTCCCTCCCTCTGTCCCTCCTCCCTTCCTTCCCTCCCTCCCTCCCTCCTTCCCTCCGTCCCTCCCTCCTCCCTTCCTTCCCTCCTTCCCTCCCTCCCTCCCTCCTCCCTTCCTTCCCTCCCTCTGTCCCTCCTCCCTTCCTTCCCTCCCTCTGTCCCTCCTCCCTTCCTTCCCTCCCTCCCTCCCTCCTTCCCTCCGTCCCTCCCTCCTCCCTTCCTTCCCTCCTTCCCTCCCTCCCTCCCTCCTTCCCTCCGTCCCTCCCTCCCTCCCTTCCTTCCCTCCCTCCCTCCCTCCTTCCTTCCTTTCTCCCTTCCCTTCCCCTCCCTGCCCCTCCCCTCCTTTCCCCTCCCTCTCTCTCCCCTCTCCTCTCCTGCCCTCCTCCTCCCCTCCCCTCCCCTTTTCTCTTCACCTCTCCTCTATTCTCTTTTCTTTTCTTTCTTTTCTTTTCTTTCTCATATGCAAGGCCTTGCTTTGTTACCTAGACTAGAATGCAGTGTTGCGATCATGGCTCACTGCAACCTCAACCTTCTGGGGTTAAATGATCCTTCCACCTCAGCCTCAGAAGTCGCTAAGACTAAAGGCACACCCCACAATGCCTGGCTAATTTTTAAGTTATTCATAGAGGCAGGGTCTCACTATGTTGCCTAGACTGGTCTCAAATTCCTGGGCTTGAGTGATCCTTCCACCTTGGCCTCCCAAAGCAGTGTGATTATGGGTGTGAACTACTGCACCTGACTGAAAGGCCTCTTAATATCAATCACTTTCTCCCTTCATCCTTCAAGACTTCCTTCCACCTGGTGTTGCCCTCAGAGTCATCCCTACTAACCGTTTCAATGGTCTTGGACTTCTAGAAACAACACCCAGGACAGAAAGTGTTTTGCTGGCAGCGTTTTCTCTCTGGTCATAGACCCTTACTGGGTCAAGAAACGCAGAGCTTATCATCTACTTAAAAGGGTTGGGGACAGGGGTGGAAGGAAAGAAAGCATAAATACAGGGAGAACGAATCTAAATTAATCTTTTCAGATATTCTCCAGCTCTGTGCATTACGTTCCACATAATATCAGACAGTCATTAGAGCTAATGCCATGGGAAGATGTTCAAGATTTATAAACTGTAAAGAGCAGGTCAAATGAGTATGTGGACTTTGAGAGCATTTCTGATATCTATAAATAGATGCAGAGAGAAATGACAGGAAGGAAAAGCACTCATTTTCCGCAAGTAATAGAAGAACAGATTCATCTTGCCTTTTGAGGTATCTGTGTGTGTGGTTTTTTAACTTTTCCATAGTGAGCTTGCTTTAGCTGTGTGAGCAAACAGAACAAATGAGAACAGCTAGACAGATATATTAGAGATCAAAGAGAAAACAGCCTTGCAATCCTCAGTCTCTTTCTTCTGTGCCCCCGGTCTTTTTAGGAAAAGATACAGGAGGCAGGACCTGGCTGGCAGAATGGCCGTCCCCAGTGGACCTGTGTCCTGTGGGCCCACCGAGGCTGTGGGCACTTTGCAGAGATGATTTCTGCCTACTTTGGAAAACATCCCTGCACCCCTGAGACTCTGCAGTGAGGTTTTCCCAGTGTACAAGGCCAGGTGAGGTGTGGATGGGAAGTGGACTCTGTCTCCCTAGTGGTGAGGACCCGTGGGCTGAGTCAGCTGGATTGTAAAAAGTAAGTGTGTGGCAGCCAGCATTTCGCTTCATGCATGTTTAAAATCAGCCCGTGGCTAGCCTTTGCCTCCTGGGCTGTGAGCTTGCTAGGGGCTTGCAGCAGGAATTCTGCTGCACAGCTGCTCCTCCACCTCACCTGGCGGTCTCAAAGAGTCATGCAGGAAAGCACCAGCTCCTGCCCAGCAAACACCCTTTTTTCAGCTAAAAACAAAATGAGTGATAGAAATCATAGGCAACTCTTTCTTATGCTGTGCCTTGGAGCAGGAGCTACTAATGAATGGAATTCCTCTACCTTACAGATGCCTTAGCTGTCTGCAATGCACCCTCAGGAGACAAAGCCCAAGCAGTACCCCTCTTTGGATGTCCATTCATTTACCTGCAGCTCCATCAACATCAGCTCCCCAGATGTCCATTCATTTACCCCAGCTCCATCAAATGATGGAGCATTCCAGAGTGCTCTCTGCAAACTGAACCAGGCTTTGTAAATGTGAGAGAAGATTGTGGTTGATATCCATCACTCAGGGGGTGCATTCTCAAGTTGTAAGATTGTCTGTGTTTCAGTTGAATGTTGTGCTGCTGGGTTGTACCCTGGCCTCTGACTGCAGACATCATGGTCCGTGGGAAGTTCTGATGGCAAATATTTGACCCAGAAGTGCCGGGGCCTTTTATCTTGGAGAAAGGGGCAAAGAAGGCAGCAGCTCACTTGTAGTTTGTGTTTATAGTTTAGCATCTCTGTGATCTCACATCCTTGATTCCTTTTACCTTAAACCCTGTCCCATGCCTGATAAGTCCATTTCAAGCAGGAATCTGCAGTGTGTGTGATATGGTTGCCTACTGTCTAATAACCATGGGTTAGAGTCTAGGAATCGTTGTAGCTTCAAGGTCTTTGTTGAGAATGTAAAAAAGGAATTGAAAACTAATTCCATAGTAGGACAGCTGGTTTCAGCAAATTCAGTTTGTTAAAAAGAAAGAAGCGGCTTCATAATGGATTCTTCAGTCAGCCAGGGAATTTAACAATTACTTCTGGAATGTTTAAGCTTGAGAATTTCTGCAGACTTTCAAAGGAAGTTCTGATAGTTATATCATGGGCTCTACTTTACGCCTCCCTCTGAGTTCACCCTGGGTAAGCACAGTATCTGCAGTTCTATGTAGGAGATGGTCCAGGTAGGATCTTTTGCCCCACCACTTTTTCACAGGACTCCTTTAAGCAGCTAGAATCTGCAAGAATAAACTAAGCATCACCAGACTAAATTTTTACTGCAGTCCCACTAGGTCTGGCTATATAGGTAAAGCATTTGGGTGTCTCCATGTGCTCAGAACAAGGGCCCCCATCATGGGCAAACTCCAGGCTCTCACATTCTTCATACTTCCCACCATGCATTTAGCATCTTTTCTTGGAACTTGATTTGTCAAGTTTCACATTTCAGGTCTTCAACCTATGCCCATCCAAAAGCACATGGCAAATTAAAACAACTTTTTTTCTAACATAGCTTTGGGCCTGCTAGAGCCCCAGTATGATTCTGCTGGGGGCTACACCAACTCATATTGCAGATCAAGTCATTTCCACCAAAGCACTCCTCGTACAATCAGAGGAAACTTGGTGGCACACAGCTGCCTGGAAGGGCTTAGCCATCATCTTAATGTTATGGGCTGTTGGTAGCAGATCATCCCACTGAGCCAAAGATAAGATCATTTTAGTGATGTTTGTGATAAACATCCTCTTGGGGGTAAGAAGCCTCAAATCAAACCTATCACTTAGTCTGATTAAGGCAGGACAAAGCAGTGGGGAAGAGAACACATTACAACAGACATTCAGTGATGAACTTGTAAAGGTCAAGGAAACTAGGAAAATAAGAAGAGAGAGCTGGCAATGATGGGCTGGCTGGGGACCCTTGCTGTTTTGTGAACTGATTACCAAGAGGCATTAGAGATGCAGAATGCCTACCAAGAAACTTCTGAAATAGCAAAAGCCCCTTCCCAGTTATGTACCACTAAGGGGATGTTTTTTCACCTATAAGAGGCAATTGAATTAGTGTTTCCATTTGGGGTAGGATAAAAGAGAGAGTGAGAACCACTCAGAATAGAACCTATTTGACTTTTTTAATAAAATTATTTCATTTTGCCATTTATAACCAAAGGAAAAAGAAATGTATATGTCCTTAATGTGTTCAGCAAGAAAGTAAATCTAGTACAGAAATTTTTTAAACTTGCTGAAATCAGTTTCCAGAGGGTGATTTTAACAAAGCCATAATAATAATAGTCCATTTACTTCCTTGAGGATCTAAATGAGCTAATACATGCAGAATGCTTTATTAAATTCTTAAACACCATTAAAATGTGATGACATCTTACTAAGCCACAGAGGCATGCCTTCTTCTTCAGCATGCTTCTGTGTATACTAAGAAACGAACAAAAAGTTTTTGTGTTTTTTAAGAAAGTACACTGGTGCTTCTGTAAAGGCAGTTTATATTTGTGTGTGTGTTTCCTGAACACAGAGCTTCACTCTGACTTGACTCTTCCAGGTCACTCCCACACAGGTAGAAAATCACAGAGCACTGTCCTGTGTGTTTGGGTTACATGAGCAGGTGACTGTGTCCGCGTATAGCAGTGGTTTTCAACCAGGAACAAATTTGTCCAGAGGGGACACAGCAACATCTGGAGACATCTTTCATGGCCACAGCTTGGCAGTGGGAGTGCTACTGGCATCGAGTGGGCGGGGGCTAGGGATGCTGTTAAACAACCTACCGTGCAAAGGACACCCCTACAACAAAGAATTATCTTATCAAAAATGTCAGGAGTGCCAAGATGAAGAAACCCTGTCTTAAAACATGAAGCTTTTTATTCCAGTCACTGGCCTCACAAAGAAGCAGAGCACGGGAGCATCAAACCTCACCCAAGAACAGCCTGGTTCACAGTGCTGTAATAGAGTCAGAGCCAAGAACAATGTTGTGGGGAAAAGCAAACACAAAGATCAATAAGAGCCCTTCAGGTGACAGGTGTGACAAGCCAGCCAGCCCGGAGTGAGGAGGCACCAACATTACTTAAGAGAGATGTCAGCTTCAGAGGAATGAATCTGTACAGGGAGCTTATTGTGGCTAAGAAGCTGCCTGCCCTCTGAGCCAGAAGGAACAGCATTCCCTGAGCTGGGGGAATGATCATGGGCACGTGGCACAAAGTGGAAGGTGGTGAGATGTCAAAAAGCCAAAATGGGGGCAGAGAGTGGATATTCCCTTTTCATGGAGTACTTGCTGCATTCACAGGAAGAAGAGACTGTTTCAAAAGAAAAAGGAAGTTGCAGTAAGCGTAGCAAGTTGTGCATTTTAGGGCTAAAGATATTTATTCTAGGAGAAGCTGCAAAGTTTATCTCAAGGAGGAAGTTGTAGGCATGAAGTGCTGTAGAGATGTCTCAGCAGCTGTGGAATCTCAGCTGTCTCGAAATAATAGTAAGCTTTAGTGGGAAGGAGGATGTAGGATGTTGAAGGTGATCTTCAATTAGTCTTTGATGAATAAAGTTTATCCATCTCTTGAGCCCCAATATCCTCATTTATAAAGTGGAGCGTTGGAAGATTTGATTCAGAAAACCTGCTGTGAGCATCAACCTTATACAAAGGGGATTAGGAAGGATGCATAAATAAGTTAGACCCTCTCTTGGCACTTGGCTTAAATCTACATGATTTTAAAGGCCCCAGCTCTTAAAAGTCCCTTGAGAAGTAAAACTCCACTTATGATTCCATGATAGAACACTCTGGGCAATTTAGAACTCATTGGGTCAGATATTTAGTCCTTAAGAAATTAAGGGGAAGAAATGGCAATCCAAATCCAACAGTAATAGAGAGTGAAATAACAAATGTCCACCAACAGAAAGCAAAGAATAGGCTGTTATTGTTGCATGAGTGGCATGCAAGGTAATGTACAGACAGATCCCATTGTCTAGAGCTCAGACATTCAAGGTACTGCACCCAGCAGCCCTCAGTGAAATGTTCCCTTAGGTAGCAAAAGGTCTGGGCAATCACCACACAGGATAGGTGGTTGGTCTGAAACTGCAGTCACCTGTCAAGATGGCAAGGACTAACTTATTCTTATAACTTTGGCTTTTGACCTCTGAGCTGTAAAGCCTGTGTACTCTTCCAACCATACCTAAAGCCTAAAAGCCAATGTCAGTGAAAAGGAAAATGGGAATTTAGCATCAGAAATGAGTGAACGAGGCTGCGAGTTCCCATTTTTGTTAAAACCTAGGCGAATCACAGTTGGTCCAGGAGACCTGCAATCAATCCCCTAGATAGACCTCTTAACACACAATCTCCTTGATAGGCCTCTTAACACTCATCACATGATTGGTGAGTTTTCCCTGCTATGAGAGACAAATTGGAATAGTAAATTTTAACCACTGTCTAGGTCTTAAGTAAGTCCCGCCAGGATCTGTGAATACCTTTCTCTGAAGTATAAATTTCGAATTATTCCGCAAAAGGCTTGTGAGGTTTCTATGAGAAATCTTTGCCCCTAAATTGAACCAGTTTCTTGCCAGGAAAAATACAGCAGGACCTGTCTTTTAACCGCCTTCTATGAAGTGATGAAGTTGTCTTTGTGTCCTGCGGGCCAGGAGAACCACAACCCTTTGTCCATTCTCTAAAGAGGTTAATGAGCCCAAATCTTTTTGGCCATATAAAAAAATTGACCTCACTAGCAAAGGGCTGAAACCTTTGGAGCTATCTGTAGAAGTTCAATTATATAGTGTTTATTTAAAAAACAAAGAGCAGCAGCACAACCCTTTGACAGTTTCCTGGTGTCATGGAACGTCCTTCTCCTTGCTTTTTTTTTTTTTTTTTTTTTTTTTTTTTTTTTTTAAGTAGACTCAACTCTGGAAAGGAAGTCAGCTCAATGAGATAAAAGTTCAAAGTTTCTTCAGGCTGGGCTTTCCAAAGGCCTCAGTCGGGCCCTTAACACACTTGAGCCTCCTCCCCTTTGCTCCATCACAGTGTCTGCACACAGAAGATGCAGAATGCACTGAGGGTTTGGTTTGGTTTGGTTTGGTTTGGTTTGGTTTGGTTTTTAATAATAGGAAATGTCTGGGGAAAGGGATGAAAGCCTGTAGAGAAAATAGTTGTCTCTTATCCATACTAGGGACATAGTGAAAAGCCATGAGGCAAAGCATATTGTTTTATTTATTTATTTATTTATTTATTTATTTATGATACTTTAAGTTCTGGGGTACGTGTGCAGATTGTACATGTTTGTTACATAGATATAAATGTGCCATGGTAGTGGTTTCCTGCATCCGTCGCCGTGTTATCTACATTAGGTATTTCTCCTAATGCTCTCCCTCCCCAATCCCCCCACCCCCTGCTATCCCTCCCCTAGCTCCCCAACCCCTAACAGACCCTCGTGTGTGATGTTCCCCTTGCTGTGTCCATGTGTTCTCATTGTTCAACATCCACTTATGAGTGAGAACATATGGTGTTTGATTTTCCGTTCTTGTGTCAGTTTGCTGAGAATGATGGTTTCCATGAACTCATCCTTTTTTATGGCTACATAGTATTCTACGGTGTATATGTGCCACATTTTCTTTATCCAGTCTATCATTGATGGTCATTTGGGTTTGTTCCAAGTCTTTGCTATTGTGAACAGTGCTGCAATAAACGTATGTGTGCACACATCTTTATAATAGAATGATTTATAATCCTTTAGGTATATGCCCAGTAATGGGATTGCTGGGTCAAATGGTATTTCTATTTCTAGATCCTTGAGGAATTGCCACACTGTCTTCCACAATGGTTGAATTAATTTGCACTAAAAAATGCTTTTATACCAACAGTTTAAAAGCATTCCTATTTCTCCACATCCTCTCTAGCATCTGTTGTCTCCACATTTTTTCTTTTTCTTTTTCTTTTTTTTTTTTTTTTAATTTTTCATGTGAAAGGGGCTTTCCGGCAAAAACCAGAAAGCGTGCTAGACAAATTCTAAAAGAGCTGTAACACTGTCTCCAGATTTTTTCATGATCGCCATTCTAACTGGCGTGAGTTGGTATCTCAATGTGGTTTTGATTTGCATTTTTCTAATGACCAGTGATAATGAGCTTTTTTTCATATGTCTCTTGGCTACATAAATGTCTTCTTTTGAAAAGTATCTGTTCATATCCTTGGCCCACTTTTTGATGGGGTTGTTTGCTTTTTTCTTGTAAATTTGTTTTAGTTCTTTGTAGATTCTGGATATTAGCCCTCTGTCTGATGGGTAGATTGTAAATTTTTTTTCCCATTCTGTGGGTTGTCGGTTCACTCTATTGATAGTTTCTTTTGCTCTGCAGAAGCTCTGGAGTCTCTAGGAAGTGTCTAAAAGAGAAGGATTGAGTGAAGTCATGATTTCTGATAACTTGGTCAGATAATGATTTATTTCAATTGCAGGTTTTAATATATTTCTATAAGACTCTTCTCCCAACTGTAGCAACACTAGAAGGCCTTTAAGGTTCCTTATAACTCTGGGATTTTATGGTTGTTCAAGGCCTCATAATTAATGTGAAGTTTACAGATGTTTACACTGAAGTTTACAGATGTTTAATGAAAGTGAATATGTTTTAAATTCCATTGACAAATAAATTATATAAATATTAAAACAAATACCCAGACAGAAGACTTAAAGACAACCATATCAAAACTTACATTAAATGCAAATGGCTAAACATTCCAGTTAAAATGCAGATATCATCAAGTGGGTTTATGAAAATATATTACATGTTGATGACAAGAAACGTATTTCTCTTCTAAGTATGAAAATTTGTTAAGCAAACATTAAGCATTAGAAAGCTGGTGTGGCTGTATTAATATCAGATAAAGTAGACTTTAAAAAACAGTACTGGCAGACATAAAGAGGAACATTTCTTACTGCTAGGAGAATCAGTTCTTCAACATCAAACGAAAGCTCCCAGCGAAGCAAGATGACTGAGTGGGAACCCTTCAGTGAATTCCAAAGCACAGAGCATTTTTAAGCACAATCCATTCGAATAAATCTATTTAATTGCTTAATCTTGAAAGTCAATTTACACTGTCTGTAATTTTTATGTAACTAGACAACATATCGTCTTGGTAACAAGAAAGTCTTTCAACAAAAGAGTAAAATGAGCAAAGAATGGCTTTTAATTCACTTCACTCTGAATGTGAACCCTATGACAGATATAAACCAAAAAGAAAATTCTAAGCCCCACAAGCAACTGAGTTGACTCTCCTTTTAGCCAGAGGACCCAACTAAACCTTGAAAACTAGTTCAGATCATGTCATGAAGGGGAGTGGTGAGACATACCTCAGTTACTCTCCTCCCCTGGAGTTCAGACACACAACTGACCAGCATTAACATTGAAACACAGGTCCTCTTAGTAACAATAAAGAAAAAAAATTTTTTTGTAATACAAAAATAAATTTTGTATTGTTACAAAAGAGAACAGACTCTTTGTAACAATAGGATACCAAATTCCAACCTGAC
The DNA here is from genome assembly GCF_048565385.1 of Saimiri boliviensis. Taxonomy (NCBI): domain Eukaryota; kingdom Metazoa; phylum Chordata; class Mammalia; order Primates; family Cebidae; genus Saimiri; species Saimiri boliviensis. The sequence goes on from NC_133460.1 coordinate 105,021,046, forward strand.
TCTACTAGCATCACATGACAGGAGGGCCTTGAAAGAAACCAAAGTATTTTACTCCAAAATATACTTCTTTGACATATTTTGAAATGGCCCTGCAAAACTGTTTCTTGTGGGGGAAATTTGCGTTCTGTAGAGAATCCTCTTTCCTTACCAGGTCTTTTTCTAATCCTTAAGAGATTGGCTGAGAGTCTAGCACTTTTTAAGGGTCTGAATAGGAAACACTTGCTACCTGTTGCCTCTGGGAGTAGCCACCTATGACACCGCATCTACATAATAAGAACCATGGTCTTCACAACTCCTTATTTAATGAAAGTGAATATGTTTTAAATTCCATTGACAAATAAATTATCCCAGGCACTTCTTTATATTGATTCCAGGCCTTTAGATGATAACTCTTATGACCAATTACCAACCAGAAAATCTTTTAATCCACATGTGACCTGCAACCTCCCCCCAACCCCCCACTTTGAGTTGTCCCACTGTATAGGTATTGATTGATGTCTTAGGTTTATCTAAAACATATAAAATAAAGCTATCACACAATTGTCTTGGGCACAGTTTCTCAGGACCTCCTGAGGCCATGTCACAGATCATGATCCATAACTTGGGCAAAATAAACTTCTATGTTGATTGAGATCTGTCTCAGACATGTTTGGGTTTACATAGAGAAGCAAATAATTCAAATGAATGAACTATTGCTCATCTCAGAAGGAAGACGTTGAATTTAGTCTGCATGTGTGGTAGAGGAGATGGGTTCTCCCTGCATTCTATAGATACTTGAAAAAGCAGAAAGTATCAGAGAGAAAGAATTCCCTCTCCCTAATCCAAATAGAGGAGATGAGAATAAGCATAATGCTCTTAGGGAATTGCTCACATCTGGCATTTTCCAGTTTATATGATTTTAAGAGGATTAATAG